>NW_026652294.1:76410014-76570769 GCF_009828535.3 Hylobates moloch
CTTTTTGAATTTGATAAGGGTATCTGCTGCAATCTATAATAAACAGCATACTTAATGTTGAAACACTGACATTTCCATCTAAGCTGGATACATTTGGTTATTGTAACCATGATTATTTAAAATTGTACTGAGGTCCCTAGATAAAATGATTCAAAATAAATTTTAAAATGAGAGGTATAAATATGGGGAAGAAAAAGACAAAACTGTAATTATTTGCAGGTGGTGTGATAATCTACCTAACCATGTGAGACAACCAATGATCAGTGCATTAGGAGGTCTTCCCATCTCTGTGTAGCCTCTTCAGCTCTCATGGTAGACTACTGCCGTCCAGTTTCCACCTCCTTCTCCCCTCTCAGGTCAGCAACTGTGGTTTCAGTCTTTCTGTGAGGTGTTCTCAGGGACAGAGCTCCCTGCTTGTTATCACAGTTCATTGTTCGCTGGTTCGGCGCAGTCTCTGGAGCAGTGCCATTTCCATAGATCCAATCTCTGCACGTGGATGTTCACAAACCTAAAACAGGAGAAGTTTATTTACAAACTCTTTTAACATTGAATCATACACGTAAGAAAATGGAGGGTTACTAACAACTAATCAGATTAGAAAAGAAGGATATGGCTAACGTCACGCCTCTAGTGAGGGAGATGGAATTGGGACCCAAGTGCCTTGACTCCTAATCTAGTGCTCTTTCCTAATACCACATGGATGTATGAACATAATAGTAGCAACATTGGTTGCGTGCTTACATATGCTAGGGATCATCTTAAGTGCTTCATATGAATTAATCTGCCTAATTTTCACAACAGCCCTGCGAGGTGGATGCTTACTTTTATTGTTCTCATTTTAAAGCTGAGACAATTGAAGTACAGAGAAGTTAAGTAACTTGTCAAAGGTCATATGGCTAGAAAAGTATGGAGCTAGAATTTGAACCCAATCAGTTTATGCTTCTCTATCATTATCATCATCACCATCTCATGCTTTCAAGAAGCCTCAAGAAAAATTTCTCCCTGGGTTTAACCTCTTTTCCATTAAAATAAATAAATAAATAGGCCAGGCGCAGTGGCTCACGCCTGTAATACCAGCACTTTGGGAGGCCGAGGTGGGCAGATCATGAGGTCAGGCAATAGAGACCATCCTGGCTAACACAGTGAAACCCCGTCTCTACTAAAAATACAAAAAATTAGCCGGGCGTGGTGGGGAGTGCCTGTAGTCCCAGCTACTTGGGGGGCTGAGGCAGGAGAATGGCGTGAACCCGGGAGGCAGAGCTTGCAGTGAGCCGAGATTGTGCCACTGCGCTCCAGCCTGGGTGACAGAGTGAGACACTGTCTCATAAATAAATAAATAAATAAATAAATAAATAAATAAATAAAATATTGAGGTTTTCTAAAAGGCTACTTAGAAAAGACTCAGTACACAGTATAGTTCCTGGCCTGGTTGGGTTCTCATCACTCCAGTATCATCAGCCTGTCCCTCTGGTCACTTCTTCCCCAAATATACACGCAATGGAGATTCTTTATACACCTCTTGAGCTAACTCACTAATATCCTTTCCCGATATTCGTATTAATGTAATTCTGGAAAGAACGTGGATTTTAGAGTACAGACATGAGTAAGAACCCAGGCTTTTCCTCTTCCTGGCTATGTGGTTCTTCTCTTAGTGCTCTCCTCCTTTGAGGGATCATTGTCAGGATGAAGTAAGTCATTTGCTCCTTTACTTAAATATTTTTCATCCCTGATGCTACATTTGTATAGCCTCGTATCTTTAGTAATAGCCAGACAGCAGAAATCCTACACCCAGCTCTGTTGCTCACCAGCTAGGAGACCTTGAGCAAGTGCTTAACCTTGGTTACATTCCTCTGTGCCTTGGTTTCTTTATCTGTATGGGGATATTAATGGTATCTCCCTCCCAGGATCCTAGTGAGCACGAAATGCATTCAAATATGTAAAGCTTTAGATGAGGACGTGGGATACAGAATCCATTACATAAAAGATGGCTATCGGTATTATTATTGAGTTGTGTCCGTCCTGGAAATACTGAGATGAATGAGAAGCTCATAGTGAAGGACTCAGATGCGTGAAGGGACACTTAGAATCTAACGCAGTTAAATGTGGTTAAAAAAAAAAGGGGGATGTGCACTGAGAGATCCGAAAGCCTAGAAAACAGACCCCTTGCCTGTGATAAGCAGACAAGAGGAATCTTGCTGGAAGAGGGTAACATGAGCTGAGTGTAAAGGATGGGTTCAGAATCAGTCAGTGCTGTCAGAAGTGGGAGGCATGATGTATGACAAGCCTTCAACCTGGTAGACATGAAATACATGTTTCATCTCTCCACCTTGCCTTCCCATCTTGTTCCCTGCTGATGGCTTTACTTTCCAGGCTGACCTCATATGTGCAGACATCCCTTGGCCTAAGTGTACAACCTATCTGCCTCTTTGGCTACCTCCTTGTCTAGGCCTCCTCCTCTTCAGAGGGATGAGCAGCAATCTTGTACATTTCCTTTCTCCAGAACAAGAAATGCTCTATTCCTCTTGAACCAGATGGGATAACCCCATCAAAACCTGACCAGGTCAACCATACAGTAACTCTATAACCTTGCAAATCCCAATTCCCACAAAGCAAATAAAAGAATCCTCACTGACCCCAAACATGCTCTCAATCAATAGAAAATCAGTTTCATTAACTTACAGTCTCTCCAGACTTGCCTGTAGGTTGCCTATCTTTATAATGATAAATTAGCTAGTGCTTCTGTGTTACCATCCTTGCTCTACTGCGTGCCCATTTTATCTGGAGCTCTTGACCTGGTGAAGTGGACAAATTAAAAATTGTATATTCACAGAGAACTCTGTGTGTGTGTGTATGTATGTGTGTGTGTGTGGATATTGTTGTTATTTTTCTGTAAGAAGACTGTCTGCTATGAGACTACAAGTCTCCATTTTTAGTCTGTTTTTCAGTTGGTGTATACAAGTATTAGTGCTCTGGGTTTTGGTTTTGCTTATATATAGTAGATTCTTTTTCCCAAGCAAAAATATACCATCATTAATAGGAAGGAAAAAAAATAAACCATAAATAATTCAGTTCAAGGCAGTATCCAGATTCTGACTTGAGTGTTGCCTAGGTGTAACACCCTAGCATTCTAAAAGTCAGGCTTGATAACCCCATAGTTAACAAAGAAATGTCTGCCATGCAATTACATAAAAATTGTAACTTCTGGGTGATAGAAGATACTATAAAGAAAGTTAAATGACAAATGAGATATTTGTAACGTGCAGCAAAGGATTTATATCCAGAATCTATAAAGAGCACCTACAAATTGATGTGAAAAAGATAATTGACCCAACAGACAAATGGGCTTGAGAAATGAACAAGCAATTCACAGACAAAAAGCAAAAACTCAATAAACACATGAAAAGATTTTCAACCTTGTTAGTGATCAGAGATATGAAGTTAAACCCATAATAACCTATCTTTTTCTCTATCACATTTGCAAAAATTTAAAAGTTTGAGGACCTGGCACTTTTATACAGTATCAAACTCTTTCAACATAGAATTATACATGTAAGAAAATGGAGGGTTACTAACAACTAATCAGATTAGTATAAATATAGATATAGTATTAGATATAGATTGGTAAATCTGTTATTATTTTAAGTATATCAATTTTAAATTGACCCCTTAATTCTACTCTAGGATTGCATTCTACAGAGATGCTCACCCATATGTGCAAATATTTATGTAATAGGTATTTATTGCGCTACAATTTGTATACAGCAATAAATTTGGAAAATTCATACCAATAAAAGAGAATTTAATGTTAGTTCACTCATAAGATGGAATACTTTGCCAATCTTGAAAAGAGCAAGATAGACATGGAAAGACCGCCACAGCACATTATTAGTAAAGAAAGTACTTATTTTCAGCGCTTTGGGAGGCCAAGGTAGAAGGATCACTTGAAACCAGGATTTTGAGACCAACCTGGGTAACATAGTGAGACCCAACCTCAACAAAATAATTAAAATTTAGCTGGATGTGGTGGTGCATTCCTGTAGTCCTAGTTCCTCAGGGGGCTGAGGCAGGAGGATCACTTGAACCCAGGATTTCAAGGCTGCAATGAGCCAGGATCAGGACACTGCACTCCAGCCCGGGCAACAGAGCAAAACACTATCTCTAAAACAAAAAAGATAAGTAGTTATGGTGCCATTCATGTTTCTGAAAGTCATGTAGCATATGTACCTATAAGTGTGTGTAAATGCATGGAATAAAATTAGAGAAAGACACGGAGCTATTAGGTTGAATTACATGATATTGCAATGTTTGACAGTTTTTGACCTAAAAAATGGCAATGTCATATGGTTCAAGATATTATTAAAATAATTAAATGGAGTACAATACAGAAGGTATATTTAAGAGAAGAAACACATTTTATAGTATTCTTTAAGTCTTTATAGGGGTTATGCATTTATGTATCGTGGAATAAAATGTTTAATGCTTTAAAAGTAAAACTCCAGATTTGACATATTTGTTATGAGTAATAATTGCTTACCTTGTGATATATGTCTACATGATTAATATGTATGCACCTAGTGTAGTATGTATATGTGTATGTGTATAATTCAGAAATAATCCTATTATGATCATTACTGCAAACCTTACAATGTACCAGGCACTGTGCCAAACACTTTACAAACATTGTACCACTTAATCTTCACAATAATATGAGAAAATATTAGACGCATTTTTCGGATAAGAAAAGAACCACTGATACCAATAACTGTCTAAATCCCATCTGAGAGAGATTAACATGACCACCATCACAGGACTAGCATGCAATAGGATGAAGATCTGAATCTGAGCAGTCTAATCCAAGAGCACCGATCGTAATCACTATGCAACCAAGATCTTAGACCATGTACCTCCTCCCTGTATTGTGGCCCCTGTTTGAAATCACAGCTTCAGTATGGCAACCATTCAGACCACCAATGGCTGTTGTGCCATTGAGATGATCAGTACATCTAGGCTTGCCACCAGCAATACCCTTTTTCACGTTGTTTTCAGTTTTGGATCCCACATTTTGAAAGATTCTTATCCTGATCAACATGTAATAAATCACAAATAAATTCCCTTTATTCTATTATTATTTACCCATGTTTTCATCTGCATCCTAGAAAACACAATTGGAATATTTAAATAGACAACACAATTGGAATACTTAGACATGTTTTTAAATGAAAGGACCATTTACAGAAATATAGATAAGTTTAAGACAGTGGGTCTCAACTTTGTCCCTTGAGGGACATTTGGCAATATCTGTAGACATTTTTTATTGTCACAGCTGGGGTGGTTGCTATTGACATCTAGTGGGCATAGGCTGGGAATGTTGCTAAACATTCTACAATGCCCAGAACAGCCTACACCAACAAAGAATTATTTGGCCTAAAGTATCAGTAGTGTTGGGGTTGAGAAATCCTGCTTTAAGGTAACAGACAAGAGATGGTAAGATGCTCAGGACCTAGCAACAGGAGGAAGCCATTACCACCCCTAGGTCTGAGGGGAAGGAAATGAAACAGTGTTGCAAACACCCAGGTGAGATCCAGGTGAGGGAAAAGGGAACTGCCTAACAGAAGTTATGGTCAAAGAGGGAAGTAGACACTCCCAGAACAGCACAAAGAGGGTGAGGAAGTAGAAAAAAATACCGCATTTGTTTCTCTTTCCACCTTCTAATCTTCTGATGGTGATTCAGGGTGCCCAGGTGTTGCAGTTGTTAAGATTGGCCTTTCAGAGCAACAGCAGGGCAAAGAAGGGAGAGGATTGAAACTCAGGGATCAGGGAATGAGAGAAAAGAGAGAAAACCAGCATAATGCAATTAATAATTTCAATGTTCAATAAGGATTCATAATTACAAAATGTTATGGATTGAATGTGTCCCCCCAAAATTCATATGTTGACGTGTGTGATGAGGGGGTTTGGGGGATGTGGGGACTTTTAATGCAATTAGGTTTAGATGAGGTCATAAGGATGGAACCCCCATCATGGGATTAGTGTCTTTATAAGAGGAAGAGCCTAGTGTTTTCTTTTTCTCCCTCTCTGTTAAGTACGCAATAAGTCAAGTAAGCAAACCAACTCTGGGCAGTCACTGCTACCCTTTCCTTTATTTGGGGTGTTGTCTAAGTTGGACCTGTCCTGGAAGCATGCTGTCAGGTATTGTCACTCCCTGATCCTGGCTCCAATAACCCTGTCAAGACCACTAATCATTCATGTTTCACAAATCCAGTCGTCAACAGCCAATCACAGTGTCCAATGTAGACATTAAATGGCTATAATTCCCACCAAAAGCATAAAAAAATTGTTGTGTCAGAGAGCCAATAACTCATTATGGCTCCTTTAGAACTTTAAAAAATATCAAAAAAATAATTCATCTGAGCCTCCATCAACTCCAGGCTGGAAGCCCGTGAAACAGCACGAGCATGCACTCATTCCAGAGGTCACAGAACTTTCTGTTAGGTGCCGTGAAATCAGACTGAAAGTGCACCCTCAGTTGTTGGGATGAGACTGCCTTCCTCCAGCTGTTAACAGGTGGGAGTCATTCATAATACCAAATTTATGTGTTACTGTTGAATATTTAGAATGGCTTTGACCTATAGATCTTAAGCCTCCTTAAATAGAAATAGTTCTGACTGATAGATCTCTTTAGCATTTTAGTGAGTGCTACAGGGGTTCAAGAGAAGCTGAGAGCTGAGTGGGCTGAGGTAATATGAGAAGACTTCATAAAGAAAGTGGCCTTTGACTGTATCCTGATTGATGTTTAGAATGTGTGAGAGAGAGACAAAGTGATTTTCCCATGAGAGAGAAGTTATGGGATAGTTCTGGAAGAGCTTCTGTGTATAGGATACTTGACCTGGCATTCACTTACCATGAGAGGCAATGTAGTCTAGTGGTTAAGAGCACAGCCTCTGGAAATGTCTCAGTCTCAAAGCATAGCTCTACCACTTATTAGATGTTTGTGCCTCAATCATCTTATCTGTCTCATTGGGGTAGTAACTTACCTCATGGGTTCACAGTGAATGCAATAATACATATAAGTACTTAGTAAGTATTTCCTCTATATTGGCTATTCTTAATACTCTCAACATCCCAATCAAATTGGGCTAAATTGGAGGGATGCATTCCAATTGGACTGCCAATAACTCCTTACAGATGAGAGTTACTGAGATGAAAAGAAAATTAACTATATTCTTCCACTTTATACAGCTGGTATGAGGAAAGGCTAGGAGTCAAACTGAGGAGTCCTGCTTGTTTCTAAATTCTGCATACCTTCCTCTACCACACTGTCTCTTCCTCCTGTGTGCTCAACAAATGTGTTTCACTGGATGCAATAGAAGAGCCAACACAGCTTCATTCTATTTTTTTTCACCCCCTGGCTGAAACAAGGTATTTCAGTATAGAAGACTGTGTTGTGTTACACACCCCAATGCTGATATTGGATATCTCAATCACTCCAAAACAAATAGGTTTAGATTCTACCCAGGCTCTATTCCTTTGTTTTCTTAAAATGAGTTTTCTACCTTAGTATTGCTTTCATTTCATAAATCTGACAAATAATAGTAATAACAAAAACAAGTAACTTCATTGATTAAACACTTACCTAGTGTGCTAAGCATTTTGTAGGTAATCTCTCATTTAATCATTACAATAGCATCTTAGTACCTCAATTTTTACAGCTGTTGGAATAAGGATAAAAGAATTAAGCCAGGCTTGGGGTGGTGGCTCACGCCTGTAATCCCAACACTTTGGGAGGCCAAGGTGGGTGGATCACGAGGTCAAGAGATCAAGACCATCTTGGCAAACATGGTGAAACCCCGTCTCTACTAAAAATACAAAAAGTAGCTGGGCATGGTGGCATGCACCTGTAGTCCCAGCTAACTCGGGAGGCTGAGGCAGGAGAATCACTTGAACCCGGGAGGCAGAGGTTGCAGTGAGCCGAGATCACGCAACTGCACTCCAACCTGGTGACAGAGTGAGACTCCGTCAAAAAAAAAAAAAAAAAGAATTAAGCTGCTTGCCTAAGACCACACAACTAGCCAGTTTAGTAGTTGGAATTTGATCCTGGGTCTGTATGGTTCCACTGTACACAATCCGTAATTCACGATATGTTTCTCAGAATATTCTGTAAGCATAAGATTAAGAATTATAATTGCCAAAGTCATCAGAAAGACCTCAAACTTTGTTTCATATGAAGGGATTATTTCACACAATAGAATATTCTCTTCAACCACAATTTACACAGAAGCTCAATGTACAGAGATTATTGACCTGCTTCTCTGGTTACAGTGGCACAGCCCGTATTTAAAACTACCTACCTCCCCCCATAAAACCTTTTCATCTCCCACCCTTTAGCTCTGATGGAAACTGAGGCACATGGCTTTAAAAACAAGTGAAATGCTAATAAAATGTAGACCCTATTTGAATATTGATGAGAGGTGTTCAAATGTAGATAGAAATGTAATTATTCCTATCCACAAGAAAAAGCTGCTCATTAGTATTAGTGTGATGTTATATGATTGCCCTGATGTGATAGAGATAAAAATATATTAAAAGAATGTAAAATTGTGTAATCTTTCAGACTAGCAAGCCACCTAAGTGATTTGAAATGTTTTCGTTAAGAAATATAGCACTGGAGGAGTGGAGCAAGATGGCAGAATAGAAGGCTCCACCAATCATCCCTCCGAGGACAACAATTTAACAACTATCTCCACACACAAAAAAACCTTTGTAAGAACCAAAAATCAGATGACCACTCACAGTACCTGGTTTTAACTTGTATCACTGAAAGAGGCATTGAAGAGATAGGAAAAACAGTCTTGACTCACTCATGCCATCCCTCCCTCTGCAGCATGGTATGGAGAGCATTTCTGTGTCCTGGGAAGAGCCAGCAATTGTAAGGCATTGAACTCAGGGCTGCCCTTATTATGGCAGAAAACAAAATCAGACCAAACTTAGCTGACACTCATCCATGGAGGAAGCATCTAAACCAGCCCTAGCCAGAGGGGAATAGCTGATCCCAGGGTCAGAACTTGAGTTCCCACAAGCCTTACCAATGCACTAAAGTATGTTGAAACCCCAAATAAACTTGAAAGGCAGCCTAGGCCACAAGAATGCAACACCTAGACGAGTCCTCGGGCTGAACTAGGCCCAAAGGCAGTTGACTGGGTGGGGTGTTGTGGGGGAGACACACATGATCTACTAAGATTAGCCAGCCTGGATGGCTAAGGGAGTGCTGGCATCACCCCATCCCTAACCCCAGGCTGCACAGCTTGCAACTTCAAAATAGACTCCTTTGTTCTGATTGAGGAAATGAGATGAAAGAGTGGGGAGGACTTAGTCTTGCATCTTAAATAGTAGCTCAGCCACAGCAGGATAGGGCTCTAGTCAGAGTCATGAGGCCCCCTTTCCAGGCCCCAGCTCCTAGACATTTCTGGACACACCCTGGGCCAAAGGGAACCTGCTTCCTTGAAGGAAAAGATCCAGTCGTGGCAGAATTCACCATCTACTAACTGAAGAGCCCTTGGGCCCTGAATAACCAGCAGCAATACCCAGGTACATTGAGTGCCTTGGATGAGACACTGAGACTTTCTGGCTTTAAGTACCAGCTCAGCCACAGTGGGTAGGGCACCAAGTTGGCTCTTGGGGTCCTTGATTCCAGGACTTGGCTCTTGGATGGGATTTCTAGACCTTCCCTGGGCCAGAGGGGACCCCACTCCCCGGAAGGGTGAGTCCTAGGCCAGGCAGTACTTACCACAGTCTGGCTGAAGAGCCCTTGGGCCTTAAGGGAAGATCAGCAGTAGTCTGGCAGTACTTCTGATGGGCCTGAGGTGATAGTGGCCACGAGGTGAGACTCCTCTGCGTTTGGTGAGACTTCTCTGTTTTTGAAAGGGAAGGGAAGCACGGGAAGGGCTGCATCTTGTGGTTCAAGTGCTAGCTCAGCTGCAGTACAACAGAACACCAGGTAAATTTCTAAGATTTTTGACTCTAGTCCCTGGCTCCCGGATGGCACTTCTGGACCTACCCAGGGACTAGGGGAACTCGCTGCCCTGAAGGGGAGGACATAGGCTTGGGTGGCTTTGCGACTTGTTGATTGTAGAGCCATAGGGCTTTAAGTGATCATGATGGTAGCCAGGGAGTGGTTACAGAAGGCCTTGAGAGAGACCCAGTGCTGTGCTCACTTCAGGTCTGACCCAGTATGGTGCTAGAGGTGGTGGCCAAAGGGGTATTTGTGTCACTTCAATCCCAGCTCCAGGTGGCTTAGAAACAAAAGAGAGACAACATTTGTTAGGGAGAAAGTAAGGGAGGAGAACAAGAGTCTCTGCCTGGCAATCCAGAGAACTCTTCTGGATCTTAACCAGGATCATCAAGTTGGTACCTCTACAAGTCTGCAAGAACCACAGCATTACTGAGCTTGGGGTTCCCCCTAAAGCAGATACAGCTTAGATCACAAAACCCAAGTCCTTTTGAATATCTAGGAAGTCTTCCCAAGAAGTTTGGGTACAAACAAGCCCACACTGAGAAGACTACAATAAATACCTATTTATTTATTTATTTATTTTTGGAGACAGAGTCTCTCTCTGTTGCCCAGGCTGGAGTGCAGTAGTGCAATCTTGGCTCACTGCAACCTCCGCCTCCCAGGTTCAAGCAATTCTGCTGCCTCAGCCTCCTGAGTAGCTGGGATTACAGGCACATGCCATCATGTCCAGCTAATTTTTGTATTTTTAGTAGAGACGAGACTTCACCATGTTGGTCAGGGTGGTCTCAAACTCCTGACCTTGTGATCTGCCTGCCTTGGCCTCTCAAAGTGCTGGGATTACACGTGTGAGCCACCATGCCTGGCCATAAATACTTAACTCTTTAATGCCCAGGCACAGATGAATATCTACAAGTATTGAGATGATCCGGAAAAAAATCACCTCTCCAAATGAACTAAATAAGCCACCAGGCACCAATCCTAGGGAAACAGATAAATGTGACCTTTCAGAAAGAGAATTAAAAATAGCTGTTTGGAGGAAATTGAAAGAAATTCAGAATAACACAGAGAATGGATTCAGAATTCTATTAGATAAATTTAACAAAGAGATTGAAATAAAAAGAATCAAACAGAAATTCTGGAATTGAAAAATGCAATTGGCATACTGAAGAATACAACAGTCTTTTAATAACAGAATTAATCAAGCAGAAGAAAGAATTAGTGAGTTCAAAGACAGGATGTTACAAAATACAGTCAGAAGGGACAAAATAAAGAAGAATAAAATACAATAAAGCATACCTACAAGATCTAGAAAATAGCCTCAAATGGGCAAATCTAAGTTATTGGCCTTAAAGAAGAGGTAGAGAAAGAGATGCGGTAGAAAGTTTATCCAAGGGGATAATAACAGAGAACTTCCAAAACTTAGAGATATCAATACCCAAGTACAAGAAGGTTATAGAACACCAAGATTTAACTCAAAGAAGACTACTTCAAGACATTTAATAATCAAACTCCCAGAGGTTGAGGACAAAGAAAAGATTCTAAAAGCAACAAGAGCTCCATACAATGGGGCTCCAATACATCTTGCAGCAGAATTTTCAGTGGAAACTTTACAGGCTAGGAGAGAATGACATGACATATTTAAAGTGCTAAAGGAAAAAAAAATTTACCCTAGAATAGTGTATCTACAAAAATTATTCTTCACACATGAAGAAGAAATAAAAACTTTCCCAGACAAACAAAAACTGAAAGATTTCATCAACACCAGACCTATCCTACAAGAAATGCTAAAGGACATACTTCCATCAGAAAGAAAAGGATGTTAATGAGGCAAAAGAAATCATCCAAATGTACAAAACTCACTGGTAATAGTATGTACACAGAAAACCACCATATTAGTCCATTCTCATGCTGCTATAAAGAACTGTCCAAGACTGGGTGATTTATAAAGGAAAGAGGTTTAACGGACTCTCAGTTCTGCATGGCTGGGGAGGCCTCAGGAAACTTACAATCATGGCAGAAGGGGAAGCAAACACATCCTTCTTTACATGATGGCAGGAAGGAGAAGTGCCAAGCAAAAGGGAAGAGTCCCTTATAAAACCATTAGATCTTGTGAGAACTCACTCACTATCACAAGAACAGCATGGAGATAACTGCACCACGATTCAATTACCTCTCAATGGGTTCCTCCCACAACATGTGGGGATCATGGGAACTACAACTAAAGATGAGATTGGGTGAGGATTCAGCCAAACCATATCATTCCACCCCTGGCCCCTCCCAAATCTCATGTCCTCACATTTCAAAACACAGTCATGCCTTTTCAACAGTTTCCCAAAGTGTTAGCTCATTCCAGCATTAACTCAAGAGTCCAAGTCCAAGATCTGAGGCAAGGAAAGTCCCTTCTGCCTATAAGCCTGTAAAATCAAAAGCAGGTTAGTTACTTCCTAAATACAAAGTGGGTAAAGGCATTGGGTAAATACACTTTTTCCAAATGGGAGAAATTGGCCAAAAGGGGCAACAGGTCCCATGCAAGTCCAAAATCCAATAGGGCAGTCATTAAACCTTAAAATTCCAAATGATCTCCTTTGACTCCATGTCTCGCATTCAGGCCATGCTGGTGCAAGAGGTGGGCTCCCATGGCCTTGGACAACTCCACCTCTGGGACTTTGCTGGATACCGCCCCACTCCCGGCTGCTTTCACAGACGTGTTGAACGTCTGCAGCTTTTCCAGGCACATGTTGCAGGCAGTTGGTGGGTCTGCCATTCTGTGATCTGGATAATGGTGTTGCCCTTCTCACAGCTCCACTAGGCAGTGCCCCATTTGGGACTCTGTGTGGGGGCTTTGACTCCACATTTCACTTCCACACTGCCCTAGCAGAGGTTCTCCATGAGCGCTCCACCCCTGCAGCAAACTTCCACCTGGACATTCAGGCATTACCATATATCCTCTGAAATCTAGGTGGAGGTTTCCAAACCTCAATTCTTGACTTCTGTGCACCCGCAGGCCCAACACCATATGTAAGCCATCAAGGCTTGGGCCTTGAACCCTCTGAAGCAATGGCCTGAGCTGTACATTGGCTCCTTTTAAGCATAGCTGGGACACAGGACACCAAGTCCTGATACTGCACAAAGCATCAAGGCCCTGGGCTCAGCCCACAAAACCATTTTTTCCTCCTAAGCCTCCAGGCCTGTGATGGGAGGCGCTGCTACAAAGACCTCTGACATGCCCTGGAGACATTTTCCCCATTGTCTTGGCAATTAACTTTTGGCTCCTCATTACTTATGCAAATTTCGGAAGCTGGCTTTAATTTCTCCTCCGAAAGTGGGTTTTTCATTTCTCTTGCATCATCAGACTGCAAATTTTTCAAACTTTTATGCTTTGCTTCTCTTTTAAACATATTCCCCAATTCCAAACCATATCTTTGTGAAAGCATAAAACTGAATACTTTCAACAGCACTCAAGTCACTTCCTGAACACTTTGCTGATTAGAAATTTATTCCACCAGATACCCTAAATCATCTTTCTCAAGCTCAAAGGTTCCACAGATCTCTAAGGCAGGGGCAAAATGCCTCCAGTCCCTTTGCTAAAGCATAGCAAAAGTCACCTTGATTACAGTTCCCAACAAGTTCCTCATCTCCATCTGAGACCACCTTAGCCTGGACTTCATTGTCCATGTCACTATCAGCATTTTGTTCAAAGCTGTTCAACAAGTCTCTAGGAAGTTCTAAACTTTCCCACATCTTCCTGTCTTCTTCTGAGCCCTCCAAACTGTTCCAACGTCTGCCTGTTACCCAGTTCCAAAGTCACTTCTACAGTTTGGGATATCTTTACAGAAGCGCCCCACTACTTGGTACCAATTAACTGTATTGGTCTGTTCTCATGCTGCTATGAAGAAATACCCAAGGTGGGGTAATTTATAAAGGAAAGAGGTTTAATGGACTCACAGTTCCACATGGCTGGGGAGGCCTCAGGAAACTTACAATCATGGTGGAAGGCAACTCTTCACAGCATGGCAGGAGAGAGAATGAGTGCCCAGTGAAGGCGAAGGCCCCTTATAAAGCCATCAGATCTTACAAGAACTAACTCACTGTTGTGAGAACAGGATGGGAGAAACCACCCCATGATTCAGTCATCTTCACCTGATCCCTCCAATGACCCATGGGGATTATGGGAACTACAATTCAAGATGAAATTTGGGCAGAGACACAGCCAAACCATATTAACCATAGAATATTATAACACTGTAACTCTGGTGTGTAAACTACTCTTATGTTAAGTAGAAAGACTAAACTATGAACCAACAAAAAATAAGAAATACAACAAAAAATAACTACAACAACTTTTTAAGACATACAGAGTACCATAAGATATAAATAGTAACAGCAAAAATTAACAAAGCTGTGGGGACGAAGTTAAGGCAGAGTCTTTATTAGTTTTCTTTTTGCTTATTTGTTGGTTTGTTTATGCAAACAGTGTTAGGTTGTTATCAGCTTAAAATAATGGACTATAAGATAGTATTTGGAAGCCTCATGGTAGCTTCATACCAAAAATCATACAATGGATACAAAAAGAACAAAAAGCAAGTGACTAAATCATACCACCAGAGGAAATCACCTTCTCTAAAGAAGGACAGGAAGGAAAAAGAAAGGAAAAGAAGACCACGAAGCACCCAGAATACAAGTAACAAAATGGCAGGAGTAAGTCCTTATTTATCAATAATAACAATAAATGTAAATGGACTAAATTCTCCAAAAGTCATAGAGTAGCTGAATGGATTAAAAAAAAAAAAAGACCCATTGACCTGTTGCCTACAAGAAACATATTTCATCTATAAGGATATACATAGACTGAAAATAAAGGGTTGGAAAAAGATATTCCATGCCAATGGAAACAAAAAAAAAGAGCAGTTAGCTGTAATTATATTAGACAAAATAGATTTCTAGACCAAAACTATGAGTAGAGACAAAGATAGTCACCATATAATGATAAAGGGGTGAATTCAGCAAGAGGATATAAATTTTAAATATATATGCATGCAATACTGGAGCACCCAGATATATATGAAGCAAATATTAGAGCTGAAGAGAGAAATAGACCCCAATACAATAACAGCAGGAGACTTCAATACCCCACTTTCAGCATTGGACAGATCTTTCAGACAGAAAATCAACAAGGAAACATTGGATTTAATCTACATTGTAGAACAAATGGCTCTAATAGATAGTTACATAACATTTCATCCAATACCTACAGAACATACATTCTTTTTCTCAGCACACAGATCATTCTCAAGGACAAATCATATTGGGTCACAAAACCAGTCTGAAAACATTTAAAAAATTGAAATATCAAGCATCTTCACTAAACCAAATGAAATAAAACTAGAAATCAATAATAAGAGGAATTTTGGAAACTATAAAAATACATGGAAATTAAACATTATGGTACTGAATGACCAGTAGATTCATGAAGAAATTAACCCATTTATGCCTGATGTTGCAATTTTTTTAATTTGAAAAATCAGACTTTGGCGATGACCTTGAGCAGTAGAATATAAATAATTCCACATGCTTAGCATTCCAATAATGGAATACTAGGCATAAATGGGTTGAAGGAATTTGAAAAATTTATTGAAACAAATGATAATGGAAACACAACATACTAAAACCTATGGGATACAGCAAAAGCAGTACTAAGAGGGAAGTTTATAGCTATAAATGCCTACATCAAAAAAGAAGAAAAACTTCAAATAAACAACCTAACAATGCATCTTACAGAACTAGAAAAGCAAGAGCAAACTGAACCCAAAATTAATAGAAGAAACAATAATAATCAGAGCAGAAATGAAATTGAAATGAAGAAAACAATACAAAAGATCGATGAAACTAAAAGTTAGTTTTTCAAAAACTTAAACTAAATTAAGAAACCTTTAGCCAGACTGAAAAAAGAGAGAGAAGATCCAAATAACTAAAATCAGAGATGAAAAAGGAGACATTACAACTGATACTGCAAAAATTCAAAGGGTCATTAGTGGCTACTATAAGCATCTCTATGCCAATAAGTTGGAAAATCTAGAAGAAATGGACAAGTTTCTAGACACATACGACCTACCAAGGCTCAACTATAAATAAACCCAAAACCTGAACAGACCAATAACATGTAACAAGATCAAAACCATAAGTAAAATTTCCCAATAAGGAAGAGCCCAAGACCTGATGGCTTCACTGCTGAATTCTACCAAACATTTAAAGAACTAATACCAGTCCTATTCAAACTATTCAGAAAAATAGAGGAAGAGGGAATACTTCCAAACTCAGGTCAGTATTACTATGATACCCAAACCAGACAAAGGACACATCAAACAACAACAACAACAACAACAAAAACAAAAACAACTATAGGCCAATATCACTGATAAATATTGATGCAAAATCTCAGAAAATACTAGCAAACCAAACTCAACAACACATTAAAAAGATTATTCATCATAACCAAATGGGACTTATCCCAGGGATGCAAGGATGGTTCAACGTATGTAAATCAATCAATGTGCTACGTCATACCAAAGGAATGAAGAACAAAATCCATATGATCATTTTAATTGATACTGAAAAGCATTTGATAAAATTCAACATCCCTTCATGATAAAATCCTTCAAAAAACTGTATATAGAAGGAACATATCTCAACATAATAAAGGCCATATACAACAGGCCCACAGCTGAATGGGGAAAAACTGAAAGCTTTTCCTCTAAGATCTGAAACACAGTAAGAATGCCCACTTTCACCACTGTTATTCAAAATAGTACTGGAAGTCCTAGCTAAAACAATCAGACAAGAGAAAGGTATAAAGGGTATCCAAATTGGAAAGGAAGAAGTCAAATTATCCTTGTTTGCAGATGGTGTGATCTTATATTTAGAAAAACCTATATACTCAACTAAAAAACTGTTAGAACTGATAAAAAAATTCAGTAAAGTTGCAGGACATAAACTCAGCATTCAAAAATCAATACCATTTTTATATGTCAACAGGGAACAGTCTGAAAAATAAATAAAAAATGTAATCCTATTTTCAAGAGCCACACATAAAATTAAATACCTAGAAATTAACCAAAGAAGTGAAAGATCTCTATAATGAAAAGTATAAAATACTAATAAAAGAAATTGAAGAGAATAGTAAAAAATAGAAAAATATTTCATGTTCATGGATTGGAATAATCAATATTGTTAAAACGTCCATACTTCCCAAAGCAATCTACAGATTTGATGCAATCCTTATCAAAATACCAATGACATTCTTCACAGACATAGAAAAAAACCTATCCTAAAATTTATATGAAACCACATAAGTCCCAGAATAGCCAAAGCTATCCTAAGCAAAAAGAAGAAAATTGAAAGAATCACATTACCTGACTTCAAATTATACTACCGAGCTATAGTAACCAAAACAGAATGGTACTGGCATAAAAATAGACACATAGACCAATATAACACAATGGAAAATCCATAAACAAATCCAAACACTTACAACGAATATTTTTGACAAAGGTGCCAAGAATATACACTGGGGAAAAGACAGACTCTTCAATTAACGGTGCTGGGAAAACCAGATATCCATACCTAGAAGAATAAAACTAGACCCCTATCTCTTGCTATATGCTAAAATCAAATTAAAATGGATTAAAAACTTAAAACTAAGACCTCAAACTATAAAACTACTACAAGAAAACATTGGAGAAACTCTCCAAGACAACAATCTGGGCAACGATTTCTTGAGTAATACCCCAAAAGCACAGGCAATAAAAGCAAAAATGGACAAATGGGATCACGTCAAGTTAAAAAGCTTCTGCACAGCAAAGGAAGCAATCAAAAAAATGAAGAGAAAACCCACAGAATAAGAGAAAATATTTGCAAACTACTCATCTGAGAGGGGATTCATAACTAGAATACACAAAGAGCTCAAACAACACTACGGGAAAAAGTCTAATCTGATTAATAAATGAGCAAAAGATTTGGATAGACATTTCTAAAATAAGACAAATGCTAAACAGGCATATGAAAACATGCTCAATATCAATGATTATCAGAGAGATGCAAATAAAAAATAGAGCTACCACACAATCCAGCAATTTTACTGCTGGGTATATACCCAAAAGAAAGAAAATCAGTATACTGAAGAGATGTCTTCAGCCCCTTGTTTCTTGCAGGTCTGTTCACAATAGCCAAGATTTGGAAGCAACCTAAGTGTCCATCGACAAATGAATGGATTAAAAAACTGTGGTCCTTGTACACAATGGAATACTATTCAGCCATAAAAAAAGAATGAGATTCAGTCATTTGCTACATTTGCACAACATGAATGGAACTGGAGATTATCATGTTAAGTGAAATGAGCCAGGCACGGAAAGACAGACATTGCATGTTCTCACTTATTTGAAAATTAAACAATTCAACCCATGGAGATAGAGAGTAGAAGGATGGTTACCAGAGGCTGAGAGACGTATTGGGGAAGGGAGGCATGCTGGGAAGGTGGGGATGGCTAATGAGTACAAAAAAAAAATAGCTAGAGTGAATAAATAAGGCCTAGTATTTGATAGCACAACAGAGAGACTATAGTCAATAATAATGTTATTGCACATTTTAAAACAACTAAAAGTGTATAACTGGATTGTTTGTAACACAAAGGATAAATGCTTGAGGGGATGGATACTCATTTTCCATAATACCATTATTTCACATTGCATGCCTGTGCCAAAACATCGCATGTACCCCCTAAATGCGTACACCTACTATGTATCCACAAAATAAAAATGTTTTTTAAAAAATTAAAAGAAATGTAGTACATTCTCTACTGGTCAAGATGGAGTAGGCTATGTTATGGGGGAAAAAAGGATCTCAGATGCTTAATACAACAAAAGTTTATTTCTCTTTTATGTTCCAGATCATCTTAACTCCAAGACTTAAGCTGATGGAGCAGCCATAGTCTGCAAGGTTCCTGGTTACCCCAGAAATGGCAAAGAAAGCTCCAGAGGTATTATGTCAGGAGTTAAATGGTCTGGCCTAGGAATATGTGCTTCCCATTAAAATTCAGCCAGAGAAAGTCACATGGCCTCCCCATCACAAGGCAAACAGGAAATGCCTGGAAATAGCTGGTGAACAGCACCAAGGACCATCACAGGGACCTAGATGTAGAAACTGTGACACATCACTGCATGACTAGGTTAGGTATTGGGCACGAAAGACATTTCCAAATTAAACAACCAAACAAGGAAGACGTTGACTAGAAAACAGGATGTAAAAGAAAGCAGGAGAAATTTTTATATAACCTACAATGCATTATTTTTTAAACATTAAGAACTGATTGTGAACATGAGTACTAAAGAATAAAAATATTTTTTTCAATTTTATATATATAAATATATATATATATATTTTTTTGAGACAGATCTCATCTTTGCCAGGTGGGTGTGGTGGGTGATCTGGCACACCTCACCTCTCAGTTCAAGTTGAGTAGCTGGGATTACAGGCATCTGTCATCACGCCCAGCTAATTTTTTGTATTATTAGTAGAAATGGGGTTTCACCATGTTGGCCAGTCTGGTCTCGAACTCCTGACCTCAAGTGATTTGTCCCCCTCAGACTCCCAAAGTACTAGGATTACAGGTGTGAGCCACTGAGCCAGGCCATGTTATATATTTTATAGTGTTATACATACACACCTATATAATACATTTATTTACTGTGATTCACAGGGCAATTGATACAATTACCCAGATAAAGGCGAAGTCATCCTTGTGTCTACTACCTGCATATTTGAGATGAACAGTTTTAGAACTATAATAACTCAGGCAACTGCCTCAAACTCTTCGAAGTCACTCTGTGGTGGTAGACACAGCTTATTAAGTAATTTCTTGATGTGGTTTGAAGATGTTAAATAAAATCTAGACCCTGAACACATCAGTGGCTTATGAAACAACACTCTTTTATTGGGACTAGGCCTCCTAAAAAATTAAGGCTAGGCAAGACCTTCAGATGTCATAAAAGACCAATTTCACATTTTGATGCTTCTGAAGATTAAAATGAAGAAATGTCAAAAGTTAACAAAATGCAGTAAATATTGCTATTTTAAAAATTAACAGTATACACATATCTGTGCTATTTTAAAGACACAGAGTTTCTATGTATTTTTAATTCACAGGGCACCACAAAAAATGTGACCAGAATGGGATGCAGGTTAGAGCTGTGTAATAGCCTTCCTCTGAGCCTGCTAGCATACCCCTGTGGCTTTATGTCTGATCTCATTCAGAGATCCCTGACACCGAACTCAGGGCTCCACATGAGTGTGAGGACTGTCCCACCCTTCCAACCCAGTAGACTCCAAAATTGGTTTTTTACTAGTCATCAGTGACGCTGGGATGAATTGAATTCACTTTCAAATATGAAATCCCAGCATCCTTTGCCTCCTGGAAAGAGTCCCCGTTCCACATTGCTTCTTAGCCCAGGTCGCATCAGTGCCTGGAAGTCAGCTCCATTATCAACTGAAGCATTCAAGCTAGGAAGAAGCCATTCTCTTCCATGGCTTCCTGCCTCTAACAGCAGACAGTAACAGGAACTCCCCATTGTCAGGAGAGGATGGAGATACTATTCAGAGGATACGCAGGTTGTTAGCAAGCACAGGGCTGCAGGCTGCCTCTTCAGAGAGGCTTTATGGATCATAATCTGAGGATGGCGAGGGAAGAACTGCAGGTGAGGATGAGAATTTGGGCGTGTCTGTGACATCCCGAGGGCCTCTCTCACCACCTCGGTAGCTGCTTTGTAACATGTTCCTTCCAAGTCCCCAGCTTTCCAATATTCCTTTGTCATTTCTAGTGGGGACCTTTTGACTGTTGTAGTTACCATGTCATAAGACATTTAATTTGAGGCACTAGGCTAGCGTTCAAATCCCAATGGGAAACATTTGTTGCTGGATCTTTTGCAAATTACTCAATACTGCTAAGCCAACGTTTTGTCAATTCTAAAAGAATGAGATAATACCCATCTCATAGAACTGCTGTGAGAATCAAGTATAAACAACTATAGGAAAAATGTGTTGTCAATTACTACTACCCCCTCCAGCATCCTCTAAATTGCCAGGAATAAACAGTTTCCATTCAGCCATAGTCCATGTGCTCCCTGGAATTAATACTGGTTTAGAGGTTACTGCTTCAAATGCAAATGGAAAAATAAACCATTTAGAGAGAATCCCTAGCAGACTGCAATGTCCTCAAAGTCAAGGCTGTTGACCTATTCATCTTCACACCCTGGCATCTAGCCTCATTTCTGGCATCCAGGAGTCACTTCACATCAAGTGAATTTGTGAGTGCAGGAGGAGTCAGTCGTGCCTTGTCGACCACCTCTTCTCACAAACGTGTGTGATCCCAAAAGTCAAGGCGGTTGAGCAGCTAGTTTGGGGATCCTGGGATTAATATGAGTCAGAACCTGGAAGGAGCATGTGGTAGCCCAAGGGATGGGATGGAGTGAGTGAGGTGCTGACCCTGTGTATGGGTGAACCTGAGACTCAGGGCCCCTTAAATGTTGTGTCCTAGGGGCCTCCCTGCCTAAGCTTAGTCCCAGTGTTTGGCAACCTTGTGCTTAATCACCTTCATTTTGGGAGTTCTTCAGAAATTGCAGGGGATTCAGGCTCAATCAAGACTTGGGGGCAATCTCTCATTTATTCAGAATGGCTGAACTATGAAATATTATGGCTATTAAATATTGATTAGTGCATAATTTTATTCACTTCAGAGCAGAAAGGTCACTGATGTGTGAGTGGAAAGATCCCTTGTACCCCTCCACTCTGTTTTCTCACTTTTCAAATGAAGCGTTTCCCCTTTTAAAATTCTGTATTTTCAGATTGGCAGAATATTAATAGTTGAAGCTGGGGAATGGGAACATGGGGGAACAATATACTGTTCTCTCTTATTTGGGATATGTTCAAAACTTTGCATAACACATTCAAAAAATAATCTGTTTTCCCTAAATATTCTCTACTGCTGATCAATTTTTGAAGACATCAAACATCACAAATGACTTAAATATATCCCAAAGCTGTTCCAAATATTCAGATTAACAAAATCATTACAGCATAGAATTTGCTGTGATCACATTCCCCCAAGTCCTGGGCAATATATTAGGTAAATAAAAATTAAATTTTATGTAATCTGCTCAGACCCTCACTGAGAGTAACTTCATATGCAAGAGCAACACTGAGATGCTGCTGGTCAAATAGAAGCACACTTCAGATAAATATCTCATTACCATACATGAAGGATTGAAATTCTTGCCTCATCAAAATGATACCTTGCTATACACCAGGGAGTTTCAGGTCACCTGCAAATGCATCTACAGAATGTAGAGAATGCAAAGTGTCATCCCCTCACTCAGATGTCAACAAAATATGATTGCATTTATTTTTCTGCAACTGAACAATAAGATTTCTATTTCAATTTCCCTTTATGCCGACATAGCATATACTGAATCACATTCTATTTTGGATTTCCCTTTTCCCTGGGGTTGTGTGTAAGTCTGGGGAGGGGGTTTAAATGGGATGATTTTGAGAAGGAGGCACTCTATGTCATCATCTCTCCAGATCAACATCCTTTGAGACATTCCCATTTCCATCGGTACATCAATTGCCCATGAAAGCAATCACTGGGTTGTCCTTCATGGCTACTGCCATGCTCCACTGAGGGATGGGGGGCAATTCTGTGGGCTCCCACACCACGCTGAGCCATGGTAAGATCCACAAGGCTGTGTAGAACCCCATGTACCAAAATAACATGCAGGAGCGTAGTGTGGGGTGTAGTCTCTTTCCTAGGGAGCTACTTAGGACAGGGAGGCTCAAGGCATCTTTGTTCTCAGATTTCCCTAATCCGATTGGAGGTGCTTTCACCTCCCAGGTTAGTAACAGGTAGAGTAAAATGGAATAAACTCCCATATCCTCTTCCCCAAATCCACTACATACATTCATTATTGGCTTCCCCTCTATTCCTCTCCACCATCACCACCACCACCATCCCCTTCTCCCCAAATTCAGGGAATCTTTTTCTAGTCTGGAAGTAAACCACCTTTTTCTAACTCATCAGATATTAATCCAAATCTGTTGTTTATGCCTTAAGTGCCCTCAAGGCTAGGCTTATGAAACTCAAAGCCTTTATTATGCTGTTGTAATAACATCAATTGTCCATGGTAATCAAAACCTCCAAGTCTGGGTCTGGGCTTGAAACAAAAACGGGTCATGGGATTACAGGGTAATAGAAAATAATAGGAAAATTATGATTCCTGTTAATATTTAAAATATTATTCTGCCACAAATATTCTCTGGTTTTGTTGCAACTAGCAATTTCAAGAGCTTCAGCTCATCTTCAAAGCTCTTCAGCCCTTCAACTCATCCTTGGGGAATTCTAAAATGTGTTTTTACTATTGTTCTCCTCCCCTACTGATATGGTTTGGCTGTGTCCCCACCCAAATCTCATCCTGAGTTTTAGCTCCCATAATCCGCATGTGTCATGGGAGGGACTCTGTGGGAGGTGATTGAATCACGGGGCAGGTTTTTCACATGCTGTTCTCATCACAGTGAATAAGTCTCATGAGATCTGATGGTTTTATAAAGTGCAGTTCCCCTGCCCACACCCTCTTTCCTACCACCATGTAACACACGCCTTAGCTCCTCCTTTGCCTTCTGCCATGATTGTGAGGCCTCCCCAGCCACGTGGAACTGTGAGTCCATTAAACTTCTTTTTCCTTATAAATTACCCAGTCTCAGGTATTTCTAATACACCTACTAGCTGCTGTCTAAAGCCTAAAAATCATGAGGTGCCACTATAAAAGCTGCCTGTTACATTTCCTGTTGCTGCTCAAACCAGCAGCACCATGCTGCCAAGTCAGTGACGGCTTTTCTGCATTCTCAGTGTCCCCCAGGGATTTTAGAGGAACAGACCTTTTAGCTTGTACTCATTGTTTAACTTTGTTGGCTGTGAGCCTATGGAGCTGGAGCAAGGGGTGATCTTAGTGACAGACATGGCCCTTGTTCTCCAGTGCCTTTAGACTTTTTGCACTCCACGCACGCAGCTTCCATGCTCTTTTTGTCTCATCTTGCAGGCTCCTGGGTCCCACAGGCAAAGTGGTCTTTGCTGGGCCCTCTGGACATACTCAGACAGGTTTAAATCCTAGGATAGAGACAGCCCAGGTTCTCAAGCTGAGACCCACAACCTCACACTGAAAAATGCATTGATACCAAAGACTGATTAATATGCACGTAAATACTGGCATTTGGCACTCATTATACCTATAGGTAGTAGAGGCTCAAAAGTCAAGACTGAAAAATTTTGTCTGTATTCATAGATACCAGTCTGGCTACCTCCGTCTCTACTCTGAACTCAGAGACTAAGGAGGGTACCTGGGAGGACAGTCCATGCCCTAGAGAAATTGAGGAAGATACCTTCTTCCTCATTATTGGGAGTACAGTGGCTTTTGTACCATACTCTTCCCATTCTCTTCTCAGATAAACCCATTGGCAAGTTTAATTTTTAAATCTTTCTTTTAAAACTACTGAACTTGACACATTAGAAAAATAAAATTCTTCCCTGTGGTAGGCTGAATAATATCCCCTAAATATGTTCATGCTCTAATTCCAGACCCTGTGAATTTAAACTTATATGGCAAAAGGGTCTTTGCCAAGATGGTTAAATCAAGGATCTTGAAATGGGGAGGTTATCCTGGATTATTCTGGGCCTGATATAATCACAACTGTCCTTATAAAGGGAATGCGGGAGGAGACAGAGAGTCAGGAGAGAAAGCTATGTGAGGACAAAAGCAGAGATTGGAGTGAGAGGGCTACAAGCCAAGGAATGCCAGCAACTTCTAGAAGCTGAAAGGAGAAAGGAACAGATTCCCCTTTGAGAGCTGCAGAAGAAATATACCCTGCTGACACTTTGATTTTAGCCTTGTACAACTCATTTCAGATCTGTAACTTCCAGAACCATAAGACTTCCAAAACATTAAGTTTGGGTAATTTGTTACAGGGGCAATGGGAAACTCGGACTCTCTCACAACTCAGCAGAATTAGTGGAACAGCATGTGTCATTTATCTAGAATTTTGCCATATAGCTCTGGAGCCATCTAAGAAATAGGAGATTGAGAACACCTAGAAGCTGTGTTTCTTACCACGGAGATGCTTGAGATCCGTTTGCCTATTTGTTATCCATGAGCTGGTAAGCTTCCTGCCAGATGGCGGACATCACATTGGACTTGGAGTCAGTAGACGCTGATATGGTTTTGCTCTGTGTCCCCACCCAAAGCTTATGCTGAATTGTAATTCCCGGTGTTGGAGGTGGGGCCTGGTGGGAGGTGATTGGATCATGGGGGTAGTTTCTAATGGTTTAGCACCATCCCCTAGTGCTGTCTCATGATAGAGTTCTCATGAGATCTGGTTGTTTAAAAGTGTGTCGCACCTCCCCCTTCCCCCCCCCTTTCTCTCCCTCCCTCCCCCCCCCCCTCTCTCTCTTGCCAGCCATGTGAACACTTGCTTGCTTCCCCTTCACCTTCCACTATGATTGTAAGTTTCCTGAGGCCTCCCTAGCAATGCCTCCTGTACAACCTGTAAAACTGTGAGCCAACTAAACCTCTTTTATTCATTAATTACCCAGTCTTAGGTAATACTTCGTAGCTGTGTGAGAAAGAACTAACACAACCACTTTGAACGTCGGCTGTCATTAGCCAGCTGAATGATCTGGATTAAGTCACTCACCCTTTCTAAAATGGAGATCAGTGACTACTTAAAAATATGCTATGAAAATCCAGTGAGATAATGTAAGTGAGAGAACTTGATATCCCATAAAAACCTTCACATATATAAGGTATTCTTATAAATAGGGTATATAAAAAATATTCTAGTCATTTGCATTTCTTGCTTGTTTTGATTTCAGATAAATGGAAGTCACTTGGGTTTTCTTTTAAGGAGCTCAGATTTCATCAAAAGCATTGGACTCTGCTCTAGGGTCCTTTCCAGCTCTGTCATTCTATAATTCTAAATGTCAGCCTGAATGATGCTGTGATAGCACCATTAATTCTCTCATGGCAGATAGAGACCAAAAGTCCAGGAAGAAGCTAGAGTTGATCAAGAATGAAGGATAGCATGGGCCAGTGTCCAGACTCCTGCATAAGAGTGTTTTATTCATGCATTCTTTATTCATTGCACATATATTCACTGAGCGAATACAATATATGCCAGGGGTTATGCTAGGCACTGGGTATGTTGGGAAAGGTGATTGGGGGACAGGAAGAGTTATGACAATGAATAAGACAAGGTTTGTGGCCTCGGTGACTTCACATCAGGTGGTGTAGGTAGATATGCAACCCATGGCAGCCTAAACGTCCTCAGGCCTCTCTCCCCTGTGGTCTCCAATGAGGTCACAGGACTTTTATACCCACATCTCATTGATTTCCATAGACCCATCTACTCACACAGAAAATCAGCCCCTTGCTAAATTGCCCAATGTTTCTGGAGGCCTAAAGGGATATCTCACATGTGCTCATCAACAGGCTGTGCCTGCTGGCTGCTGTGCGACCCAGGCACGTGCCATCAGCCACCACCAGAGCTCTCAGGCAGGCCCCTCTGTATTTCATAGACGTGGTTAAATTTGGAACCAACCTTAAATCCAGAGCTGTGACAACCTAAGCCTCCCCCACAATTCCCATGAGTTTCCATGGCTTCCATCCCCCTTATCCATTTTGTTTACCACTCACCCACTTCCAACCTCCTCCTCCACATGCTTGCTGAAGAATTCAGCTACTTCTATTGTTTCTAAAGAAAATCATGTGCATCAAGCACTTTATGTCCCTTATTCCTTCCTTCCTTGACTTCATAAATTTAACTGACAATTTGCATAATAGAGAAAGGACAGAGCAGAGATTTGAAAGGAGCTTACACTGCAGAGGGCAAGGCCTTTCACCATCCACTGGCTCCATCCCTCTCTCCCCCTTGCCCTTACCTCTCTCTCCTTCTCCTAAGCTACCAAGCACACCCTCTCCTCCAACCTTCCACAGGGCAGTTCTACTCATGCCTGCATGCACTGGAGACTGAGCTCCCACTGCAGGTGCTTATTACAGTATTTTCCCAATACACATCTGTGGCATCCAGAGGAGGGGCTGTCTTACAGATAAAATTTTTCAGGATAAGATAGAATAAACACGGCCGGGCGCGGTGGCTCACGCTTGTAATCCCAGCACTTTGGGAGGCCGAGGCGGGCGGATCATGAGGTCAGGAGATCGAGACCACGGTGAGACCCCGTCTCTACTAAAAATACAAAAAATTAGCCGGGCGTGGTGGCGGGCGCCTGTAGTCCCAGCTACTCGGAGAGGCTGAGGCAGGAGAATGGCGTGAACCCGGGAGGCAGAGCTTGCAGTGAGCCGAGATCGCGCCACTGCACTCCAGCCTGGGCGACAGAGCAAGACTCTGTCTCAAAAAAAAAAGAATAAACACAATCCACAAAATTTTTCCCATTTCATGACCTAAAGCACCAGCATACATTCCTTCTGGGTTCCAGTGTCATTTCCAGTAATAGAAGCATGAGGACATAAAGCAAACATCAGCCATACAAGCTGCAGTGTGGTTTCCAGTTACTGCTGTTTGTGTTGCTAAGGACGGTGGGGTGGGGCGGGACCTGAGCACCTGCACCCTGGTGATGACAAATCAGACACAGCAGGACCCAGAGCAGGTGCCCTTTTCCTTGTTTAGGACTCTGAGTGTTTCAAAGCATTGGTCATGCACCAGATATCACTAAAGGAGGTTTTATTTGAAACAGTCTCACTTAATGAGGCTCAGATTGTTGCTGTGAGCTTGGGGGGAGGGAGTACATATACACAAGCAGAGGTAAATTTACCCTGGAGCTAATAAGCCTCATGCTTCAGGGCCTGTCACTTGCCTACATTTCTTCCAAGGCCCTGTCCTCAATTTTGTATTTGTAATTTTATATTCATTTTCTTAAAGAGCACTCCCATATTGTTACGTTTCATAGCCCGCAAAACCAACCGCCCCAGTACACCAGAGCCTTTGGCCCATATTGCCACCAGGCTGAACACAGACATGCACACACATGCTCATGGGGGTCAGCCCTTTCAAAATTAGAAAATGCAAAATCTGTCACTGACATCCTTCTCCTCCACCTGCCTTTTGTCTCAGAGCCTGTGGCCTTACCTCTTAGAATTCTCCAGGCTCCCACTAACCATGCACCCCCACTCTGCTTGCTGCACTCAACTGCCTACTTTCCCACACCCCATTATCCAATACAGTGGTCTCCAAACTACAGCCCTTGGGACAAATCTAGCCCACCACCTGTTTTTGTAACTAAAGTTACACATCTTGTGTGCGGCTGCTTTTGTGAGGCAGAATTGAGTAGTTGCGACAGAGACTAAATTGTCCCAAAGCCTAAAATATTTGCTCTCTGGCCCTTTACAGAAAACACGTATGCCAACCTCTGGTTGAATCACCAGTAACTTCATAACTAATATTGACAATTCATTTCATCAGCCAAAGATCTGCTTAAAAATAAACCTACTCATGCTCTCTCCTACTGCTTCCCTCTATACTTGAAATGAAAACCAGCTTCTGCCCGGGCCCCACAGACTTTCCATGGCCAACACTGCCTGACTGTCTGATCTGTTCTGACCATCCCCCTTTCACTCACTGTTGCACACTCTCTTTCTGTTCTTCAGACAGGCAAAATCGGTTCCAGCCTCTGCGTCTCTGCTCTGGCTGTTCCTGCTCACTAAAAGCCCTTCCTCCAGATCTCACATGGCTGGTTCTTCTTTATGATTCAAGTATTGACTCAACCATTGTCTCCCCAGAGAGGCACTCATGATCTCTTATCAAATATTGTACCCTGCCTTCCATCACATGTGCTGGTTTTGTGTTACATGTGCTGGTTTCTTATAGCTCTTGCTATTATCCTGTGTGCTTGCTTGTGTACTTGTTTACCACTGGTTTCCTCCAATGCTGTTCCTCCCAGAACCACAGGCTTGTCTATCGTACTCAGTGTTGGGAAGTATCTAAAGCTGTCCCTGGCATATAGAAGTAGGCTATCAAGAAACATTTGTTAAACAAATAAATGAGCAGAATGGTGATGCTTTCATAAGGGGATTCTGAAACCTGAAAAGAAATGGCCATTAATACAAGAATTTCAGAATTACACACATAGCTGGAATTTCAGAATTGCACAAATTTCACAACTCTAGGAATGGACATCCCTACCTTACAGGGAGATTAACCAAGGGTTCTGATATGGTTTGGCTCTACGTCCCCACCCAACTCTCATCTTGAATTGTAATCCCCACATGTTGAGGGAGAGACCTGGTGGGAGGTGACTGGATCATGGGGATGATTTCCCCCAAGCTGTTCTCATGATAGTGAGGGAGTTCTCATGAGATCTTGATGGTTTAAAAGTGTGGCACTTCCTCGTGCTTGCTCGGTCTCTCCTGCTGCTGTGTAAGATGTGCCTTGCTTCCCCTTTGCCTTCTGCCATGATTGTAAGTTTCCTGAGTCCTCTCCAGCCATACAGAACTGTGAATCACTTAAACCTCTTTTGTTTAGTTTAGAAATTACCCAGTCTCAGATAGTATCTTTATAACAGTGTGAGAATAGACTGATAAGGGGTAAATCAGATTTTCTTTCTGGGACTATTGAGGATGTAGGTTTTAGGTTTAACTCACGACCAGTAAACCACCCAAAGCTCATATAGATTTAGTGTAAGCCAGAGCTTAGTACTTCCACTGGAGAAAGAAAACTCACGTTAGGGTTCAGGCTGAACCCATGAACCTATTTGTTTATCACTGTGACATATTTCAATAGACAGCTTCTGACACTGGAGCAATAACCAGAGACAAGGCTTTCACTTTAAAACTTCCTTTTTGGTAGCAACAAGCATCCTTAATTTTATGCATAGTCTTGGCATTAACCAGTGATTTTTTTTTTCAAAAATCCCTCCCTATTGCTGCTCCCATTCATGCCAGCCTCACTCCAGTCACTCCGGGCAAGCTCAGAACATTCTCTGTGTGCTTCCACTTCCACAGCTTTCTTACTCTCCTCCCCATGCCTCTCACCATTACCACTTGCCCAAGGTCTGGCCATTTCGAAAGCTATACTTATGCCTTACCTCCCCCTATCCCAGAGATCTCCCAAATTAGCATTAATTTCTTCTTTTCTAACACCCTATTGCACTTTCTTTCTACTACACTAGTTGCCTATGGCTGGATAGCAGACCATCCCAAAATGTAACCAGTTAAAACAACTGGCATTTTATCTAATGATTTTGGATCAGGAATTTGGACAGGGCTCAGGTTGGCAATTTTTCTTCTCCACGTGATATAAGCTGAAGTCACTAGGTGGAATTCATCTGGTGAATGATTAAGTGTGGTCTAAGACAGCTCACTCAATGTTTAACACATTGGTGGGAATGGAGTGTCTAGATGATCTCTGGCATGTGTAGGTGGGTAGTCAGGCTTCTTTTCAGCAACTCAAAGATCCCAGATAGAGTTCCAGAAGACAAGAAGTGGAAGCTTCTTGGGTTGCAGTTTTCTCTCTGAAAATAAAAACTTTCATTAATGAGATGGTCTCCCAGATGGCTCCAGCCCCAAGCGTCTCATGCTTTAACTCCATCCCAGAGTGTGTGTACTCAGCCATTAATCCCTTCTTTACTTGGAAGGTAGGAGATTTCTAGGAATTTCAGACAAATCACAGTACAATAGTTTAAGAGCTGTTTGTCTAAAGGACTAAGAGCTATGCACCAACATGGTAGAACAGGATTGCAAATGCATACTTTACTAAGCTGGCAAAAACAAAACAAAACAAAATACAAGCTTCTTTATAGTCTTTAACTGATCCAGTCTTCCTTATTAACTGCCAATCTCCCTCCCAATCTTGCTAGATAGTAGGGAGATGGGGTGAGAATAAGGGCAGAATTTGAAAATTAACAGTATTTACATATTCAAATGCTTTTTTGGGAACAAACATTCATATAATTTTAACTTAAACTCTTTGAACAGAGCTGTTCTCCCCCCTCTTCTTCCTGCTTTTTAAGATGGCTTCTGGGTAGAGGCGAAAGCTTGAGAGTATTTCTGATAATTGGAGGAGTGGAGACATAGGAAGGGGGTTGAGGTGGTGAGAGAAAGCTGGTCTGGTTACTGCCCCTCTCTGCCAACCTGGCATGCGGTGTCAATCTGATCTCAGGATTGGCATTTGCCAATTCTGACAATTTCATCTAGCCTTATGGCATAAAGTTTATCATCTGATGCTCATGGCTGGCCTTTGTTTTTTACTTTCCTGTCCTTGGTAGTTGCTTATTTCTGATGCCAGGCCCTTCTTAGCAGCTCTGTGAGTTCTCAATAGGCCACGAAGCAAGCTTCAGACCTTTTACCCAACATACCAAAGTTCAGCAGAGCCAAGAGAGCTTCCAGAGGCTTGTCCCTCAAGCCACTTTCCTCTACTGGTGCTGCCCCATATCCTTCTACCAGATTTTTCCTAGAGACCTGAAGTCCTCATAAGGCCATGCTAAAAAAAAGGGCCACAGCATTACACAACTCCAGGAACGGCCGTTCACAAAGAATACAATATGACTGGTGCCCCTGCAGTTGCAAAGCACAGAGGTTCCAGTGAGGCTAGCAGGCCACCAACCTCAGTGTTGGATTCACTCAAGATTCTCCCAAGAAGGGAAACTGTGAACACATGTGTTTAACTCTTTGGCTGTTCCCTGGTTCCTATCTTCTTCCCACAATTCCTCGAGCCTAAAGATGCAAGATTTCCCCCCTCCTTTCCAGTTAGCCAAGGCTTCCCTTACATTATATGCTAAGTTTTTTCTATCAAGGTTTATAGAAACTCTATGAGCCAGTCCACCAGCCATGATTCCTGACATGTTAATGGGATCTCAAGGAACTTAGAAATTTATTTCTCTTCACCAAAGCCTGACTTTGAAGACTATTATCTTGCTAGTGACTCAAAATTCCTATTTGCTAGTCAAAGATGAGAAATAACTCTGTTGCTAGAGTTGGCCTCCACCCTTTCCCTGAAGATCTCAAATCCATTGCTTCATGAGTGGAAGGCCCCAGGGCAGCCATCATTCTAGGAGATGGAACACTTCAGAAATTGTATTTTAAATTATTAGCCCTCATATGCATATATGTTACAAATATTGTTTTCATGTTTTATACAAATATTGACATTACAGGGCTCTCAGGGGTTGAGAAATAAGATGAAAGCTCTTTCTTATGCTGATAAAATATTCACTTCCTATTACCTTCTTCCCAGGTCCTTTCTTAACTGGGGATGAAATCTTTGCTCCTAAGGTGGTAACTGAGGGATGGATGAGAGGATTCCAAACCAGAGAGTTGATAAAAATGGGAGTACACAGGTGAGATTCACATGTGATAAAAACACAAGACTTGCAAATGTGGTGAGCGTATTCAGAGCAGATGCCCTCCCTGTTATCACTTGACGGAACCTCCTTAGGATGCAGAAGTGAATCCAAAATAGCAGCGATTCCATGCTCCAACTTCAGCTCCCATCCTAATCACAGGCTTCAGCCGAGTTGAGGCCATGTGCTCTGGCAAGGCTTTTTGTGTAACTTAAATCAAGTTTCATTTTTGATTTATTAGGATTTTGTTAAATTGCTAATACCATTGTTCTACCCTCATCCATTTCATCAGCAGCAGTTTAAACTCAGTCGCCTTGAATCAGTCACAAACAGTCCCAAAGGTTTATTTGGCCTCATATTTCTTAACACAATTTATAGCATTCAAATATTGAGTTAGATTTCAGGATGGCATTTATCAAGCCTACTGTAATATGCCCTTGGCTTTTTTCTCTTCATCCCTTTCATCTATCTTGGCAGTGAAAGTGCTGCTGCTTTACCTCTGTTCCATATGATCAGGTAAAATCACTTTTTCTTTCCTCGGCCCCTATTTCAGCAGTGCCTTAGAGCTCATCTACATGAACCACTTAAGCTTCTTTCCTTCCATAAAGCTTTGTAATAAACTTTCTTCTTCAAATGCAGTTTCCCCCAGGACATACCCCAAATTTGGTCTTTTTCAAATGCAGGAATTGCTTACATTCCTGCATTTGATATCTTTCCCAAAGATGAGATATTATCTTTCCCAAAGAAAGAGGGATATCCTCTTTCCCAAAGAACAGATCTGGTCTCATGGACCTCCAAGCATGTGTGTGTTCATGGGAACAAAGAGCTGAAATATTATGATCTACTCCGAAAAAAATCTCATTTAGAGGGCTCATTGTCTGAAGTGGATTACTCTCCAATAGCTAAGTTTCCAGGACTCCGGCCTAAGAGGCAGGATTCCCAGGATTAACAGAAATATAACTGCTCTGTCCTGAGCTCTCACAGACTCTAAGAGGTTAGAGTGGGATCAGCCAGTCCAACCCCACTTATTTCATAACTGGGGAATCTGAGATCTAAAGAAACTGCAACAAAGGAAGCTTATCATCCTAGTAAGTTACCAGGCAAAGTCTCAGATGTGCCCTGTGAGTATTTTAGCGTTAGTCATTCCCTGTGATACAAAAACTCACATTATACAAACTTCAAGAGAGAAAGAGCACAGGCTCTAAGAATGGGCAATTCCAAGTTTGCATTAAAACTCCAGCACCCACTGGATATTCAGGCAGAGTATATTTCTCACCCTTGAAATGGGGTACAACATTGCCTCCTTGGAAAATCATGGAGCACCCACATAGCACATGGGACATTGCAGAGCTTGGTAAATGGCCGCTAAACCGTAATTTTAAAGAGCCTGGGGCATGGACGTCTGGGGGGAAAGGCTTAGGAGTTGGGAGGTAGGTGGAAAGTGAGAACAAATAGAGAGATCAGTGAAAACCATGTGTGGGTTTGGCACAGTCTACCAATGCCTAGTTTAAGATTGCAGGACCAATTTGGAGGACTGATTATCTCAGCCAGCCAGGCAAACCACTACAGCTCAGACAATTCAATTTTCTGGAGTTCTCTAGATCCTACCTCGTGTGATTCATTTAATTCTTGCTCCTTTCTCGTAGAGAGAAAGAACAGAGGAATTAAAGAGAGAAGAAAAAGAGGCTGGTCAGAGCCTGCCATCATTACAGCGAGAAAACTAGACCACACTTAAGTGAGCCTCCCCTCTCTTCCTCACTTTTATTATTGGTGCTGTACAGTGAGTGCATATTTCATTGTTCGACTTCTCAAAAATAGAAGTCCTTTATATCACTCAGTCCTCCTGGCACATGGCTTGGCACGAGGACAGACATCCAATAAATCATTTGTAAAGTCTTGAGGCTGAAAGGGAGTTGAGAATAAACCCACTCATTTTCCCACTGAGAAGGTGGAATGAGGAAGGAAACTAGAGAAAGTTAACAGATAATCAGCCCTTCTTATGTTTGGATGTAAGAGTGGGTATAACAGTGTCCAGAAGATCAAAGCTCAATCCACACTCCTTCCTCCTAAACATGCTTTATGTCTGTCTGTTCAAAGTGGCCAGAAGGCAGCCCAAGGTTTCTGTTTTCACTCAACCTCCTGGCTGAATCTTGCAATATTGCTTCATTTAGTGGGTCCACAGTCATGTAAGAGAACAATTTCCTCTTCCTTGAAACTTTGATATGGCCTTTGTTCTCCTGCTAGGCCAGTTCCCAACTAAAGTTGAATTTCTAGTTTGGAAGTGAACACATGGCCATGTGATTTAATGCATTCTCGCTAGCAGAACTGGAAAAGTGTGTCTTTAGAAATATTGTATACAGCTGCAGCTGAGACGCAAGGCTATGGTTTACCCGCAGAGAATACTAGGGCCCGAAAAAAATTCTGTATTAAGATTCGGTGATCCCAAACTCAGACAACTGTCGCCAAAGCTGGGCAAGTTAATGCCACCGTCTGCAACAGCTGGGTTTCCACAAATACCACCACGCCTCTCACTCATCAGAGGTATTGTGTCTCCAAAGCCATGTTGGTTTTGCAAGACTGCCTGCTACTTGGCACCATTTCAATGTGTGACTATTTCCATTCAAGATGTCCGCATCTGGCAGCAGGCTAGGCAGTCATGCCCTGGTGTGCTGGTGGTGTTCTTACAAGAGGATCAGGCCACTGGGATTGTAACACCTGCCTCTGGGCTATGTGGGAAATAGCCAAGGAAACAAAAGAACACAGGATATGGCTGCAAATGAATAAATTTAAAATGTTGCATGCTGTTGTAGCCAGGTGACAGAAGCCCATCTGGATATAATCTACTCTTTGGAAGCAGAGTCAGATATCCAAGAAGTGACAGATGCACACATGCAGAATTTTTATCCATCAATGAACTTGCAAAGTTTAAATTCTCTATAATGCTCCATTATTTGGGATATTTGCACAACTAATGATAATATCTTTTCAGATATATCTTTTCAGGGACACCACAAATTTCACGATGCTTCCCTGGGCCCAAAAGATTCAATCAGTCTAATCACATGCTAGTCTCTAGAAGACGGATAATGAGAAAAGTCAGAGCTGCTATGTCTTCATCCCGGTGACCTCTCGTGGAGAGCTTAATTAAAGTGTTTAGGAGGAAAGAGGAGGGTATATGGTAGAAGCAGGTTTTAATTTTCTTTCTTAGCTAAAAATGTTCTGTTATTCTATCTCAACACTGATAGAATCCTGATTTATTTTTCAAAATTTTCAGAGATGATTTCATGTATTTTTCTAGGTAGTTCTAATATTTAGCAGGCAGTTATTCTTCTGCTTCCACTGGGAAATTAGAGTGGTGCCTTCCCATGACCTTTGGAAGCCAAGGGGATGGTGCCTAAAACAATGTTTTGCATACAGTAAGTGCTCAATAAATATTTGTTGTGTTGAATTAAGAAGAAGGAACAAATATATCCACAGAGGGAAAAGGGCAGGGACTGTATGAGAACAGAACTCAGTTGCTCCCATAATCCCCAAGAATGATCCAGCAGTGGGATTTAGGAGTCAGCTGAAGTTGACTGCTCATCAGAGCAGGCTGTTGTAAGAATGATTCCAAGTCCTCCATCCATACTACTCATGCCCCTATTAGTGAGGGTTTTGTAAAGATACATGGGTGAAGTGGCAAGTTTTGCTATTTACTAGCTATATAGTCCTGCACAAATTATCTAATCTTTCTAAACCTCAGTTATCTTATCTCCAAAATGGTAATAATAATGAAATCTATCTAGTGTTGTTCTGGGGTCAGCTTTCACTGGCTTGCAAGAGGTGATTATCTGCTTCTCTTCCAGACTTTTTTCTCAGTGGCTCACAAAATAATGACTCATGTCACAATCAACGGAGTGTTAAGAGTCAATGAAACATTATTATTATCATCATCATCCTCATTATTATACTAGGCCCTTTATAACAATCCATGTAAATTATCTTTAAAATGTAAGAAAAAACACACTAATGTGCCACCATACGTATAGTAGCAACCTGCTGATTCAAGGGGGAGCTTTGAAGTCGACGAGATCTCCCATCTTCACCCCTGCCTACAATTGGCAGCTTTCCCTCCTCCTTTCCTAAGTCCTCCAACACAGCCCTCTCTCAGGAATGATCCCATGGGGCCTCTAGCATGTATGAGTGACTCCCGTGAATGTGACTTCCCATGAGCAGGTTTGCACTGATAGCCTAATGGCTCACTGGGCAAGGGGAGCTGAGATCCCCTGCTAAAGACACTTATAGAAGGCAGAAGAAGGGGGTGCTCTGGTGTAGAGGGTTTCCTGACACTGAAATCATCATGCAGATTGCTGTTTGCAGAGCTGCTAGCTTTACAGCTCAGTTGCCTGGTGGGTGATACATATCTGAAACTCAATACACGATTGTTGAATAAGCCGATGAATGATTAAATGAATAATAATAATAAAGGTATACCAAATATGAAGATTTTAATATATGAAATAATCAAGTGTTACTTAGGATGTACTAAATCGTGCTCAAATATCTTGCTGGTGGAATGTAAATTGCTTTAGCACTCTTAAAGGACAATTGCTGGTATGCATTAAAATTTCATATGTGCCTACCATGCTGTTTCAGGGAACCACTCATGCCCAAACTAGAGTTCACAAGGACCTTCGTAGCTGTGCTGTCTCTAGTGGGAAAAAAAGTAAACTCTAATGAGTCTGTCTATGAATAAGGAATGGGTTAATAAATGCTACTCTACCCATAGCCATTCTGTATGCAACAGTTAGGAAGAATGAGGTCAATCTGTATATATTAATAGGAAAGGAAATATTAGTGAAATAAGAAAACAATTTACTGAACACTATACATAACATGATTTTTAAATTTTTTAAATATGGAAACCATGTTTTCTGTATTTTTGTATATAAGCCTAAATGCACAAAAGAAGGTAACAACAGTTACCTCTAGAAAGGGATATGGTCTAGAAAGCGTGTGGTCAAAGTAGACTTTAGCTTTACTTTTATGCTTAGATTTTAAATTTTACAACCAAAATGTGTTCATGTATTATTTGTATAATTAACATTTTTAAAAAATAAAAGGGAAGCATAGCTAATGGATGTTCAGGCTGAGGCATAAATTTGTGCAGCAGCTATGTGGGCATGTTCTCTGCTGAGGAGGGAGATGACGTGTCTGAACTGTGAGCAGCCAAGCACAGCAGTGCAGAGCTGCTTAGAGTGGCTGCTCCTCCTGCTCTGAAAGATTATGAGCCAAGACAGAGGAAGGCAGGGTTCCCCAGATGCCATTGCAGTGACAATCACGCCCAAGGCTGGCTGGCAGGAATGTACAGGCTGATGGGATAGTAGAGGCCCCAGCTTTCCTCTGCTAATGCCCAGAGAGGTGGAGGTCAGGGAGTGAGGGACAAGGGAAGAGTAGAGGGAGAGAGGATTGGAGTCATCCAGGACAGATATCGGTACCTGGTAACTGTGCCAAGAGCCAGGCCTTTCCATAGCTGAGAGTTCAGAGGATGTGATTTCTCCCCTCCTCCTCCATCCCCTCTACTCTAGACAGGGTGATTTCTCTGTGTTGGCACCAAGCGCAAACCCTCCTCATACCACAGTCATAGAGCCAGATGATAGCTCAAAAAGCTATCTTGGTCACTCCTTGCTAGGAAGGAGGAATTAAACAGGCTCCTTGCTAGGAAGTTAGGAATTAAACTCCTTGCTAGGAAGTTAGGAATTAAACAGGCCCTGGAAAAAAGTAATCACAATACATATAGAATGTTCTTTTTTCTTCCTTGGAAACCAAAATATTTGTTGTCCCTTTGTGAGTTCAATTTCTTATTTTTTAAAACTTTCACACCTTGCTTGGTCTCCATCCAACTGTCCATCTATTCATTAATCCACCCAATCACATTTATTTAGCACCAACTACATATATATCAGTACTACAGGATACCTGATCTTTAAGGTGGAAAGTTTTGAAGAAGGCTTTGAGGAGGTAACATGAAGAATGGGTACAGCAAGTAAGCCATATCCAGGCAAACTTTTGGGAGTGTGACTGTAGGGTGAGAGTAGGATGAGGGAAGGGATCGAGCAAGAGTACTCCAGGCTAAAGGGAAAACATGGGCTGCAGCACATTTTAGCAATTTCAACTCCCCTATATCCATACAAGAAAAAAGCAAGTGTGGAGCAACTCTAAACTTAGTGATGAAGAAGTGAGTTAGAGTCCCTGTGAAACGGGAGAGTTCCCGGTTCCCCCTCTCAGTACCTGTGACAGGGGTGTGGATTGCCTGATAGGTCACTGCCCTGCTGCTTCTCAAACCCCTTGCGGGAAAGGGAGCACACAGACCAGACGGCAGATGCAGAGGCTGGGGCAAGCGCTTTGTGCTCCAGCCCCATGGTAGGGTCTCGAGGTGGGCCCCTGCAATTCCAGTGGTACAATGCTCTCTTAGCCTTGCTTTCCACAGATGGCTTTAAGTGTTAACCAGCTCTATGGACCCTCTGCCTTTTTGCAAGGTCAGAGGGCCAGTATGAAATCTTTCTGTATCCCGAGTTCTTATCCAGCATCTCGGAAGTATCGGGTCACACATGGGCTTGAAGGATAAATGCAGGGTTTTACTGAGTGGTGGAGGTGGCTCTTGGCGGGATGGATGGAAAACCCGAAGTGGGGGATGGAGTGGGAAGATGATCTTCCCCTGGAGTTGGGCTGTCCAGTGGCCAAACTCCTTTCCAACCACCCCGAGCTGAACATTCCTCTTCCTCTCTCCCTGCTGCGTCCTTCTGCCGTCCCTCTGCTTCTCTTCATCTGCTGGTCTGCTCCTGGAGCCTGGGGTTTGGGGTTTATATGGGTACAGGATAGGGAATGTAGCAGGCTGAAAGGCAACTTCTTGAGTGCAAAAACAAGAATGCCTGTCCTCATTTAGGGCCAAGGGTCTTCAGGCTTCAGGGTGGGGCTCTTGCCAGGAAACTGCCCTCTTCTACTTAGTATTTCCCTGTCTCCTGTCTATATCAACTGTGGGATGCCAGATGCGTTTTTACAAAGCACAGGAACATCATTCAGAAGGGTTTTCATGTGTGTTCATGAACCACCAATAAAGGCTGTGGAGACAGAAATGCAAAGTGATTCAGGACTGGAAACCGACTTTCTGACAAAGGGAAGCTTTGTTAAGAGGGTGATGGCATTTTTCACCTCCAAACTGTGGACAGCTGTACAGTCTGAAATGCTGAGGAGAGACTCCATCAAGCTGAAAGGCAGGAATCAAGTTTCCCTAAGCCAGGCTGTTTGAGCCCTTTACCTCCTTGGCCAGCCTTTTTAAATTTTTTAATTAAATCAGTTCCAGTGGTTCTCCCATGCTCGATAAAAGCAACCATACACTCTAACTCACTTTCAAATACCTTGCCACTTTTACTCCAGATAGAGCCACATAAAAGCCAAGAGATAAATCAAATTGCTTGTCAGAATATCAGGTAGGCTGGGGACTGCTGGGAAAAAAAGAAACCTGCTGTGGACTTCAGTGGCTCTAGAATTGGCAAAAACATGTGAAATCATTCCTGAAGGGCTCAGGTGAGTGCTCTGGTAGCCAGGCAGGCACTCTACCCTCCTTTAGGTTCTGAATCCAGCCCAGATTCATGATAACGTTTGCAAATGGTGTATTCATAAAACACTTTTTGGTGATACTCTAAAAGGGAGCTGGAGTGTCATTTTGTTAATGATTAACTGACAACACAACCAAAGCTCATTGAGCAGCTACCGTGTGTCCTTAGAGTTAGAACTCAAGGATGGAATGGGGGAGGGGGATGGCTGCAAAATGGGGTAAAAAGAATTCAAGACTGGCAGGTATCATGCTGGACCCCTACTGACTTCATTCAATAGGAATGGCATCGTGTTTGAGAGGCTAAAGACCTGGAACCAGTGAATGAGACATAGGGTTTATTGAGGGAACTTACATACAGGGCAGTCCAGTCCGGTGGTGGTGGACTAGACAGGAGAACTGTAACAACTTCAACTTATATAAACCATGCAGTTTATATAGTGTTTTCACTTAACACCCTCCTCCTAGGAACCTCTTCCCAGTAACCTTCACTTAACCCAAAACAAAGAGCCTTGATCCCCCGTACAGCCTGTGCTCCACGGGATGGGCCAAGGGATAAGGAATGAATCTCCATGCTGGCTACTTCTGGATTGCTTAGCTTAGAGCTACAATTCTTCTTAGACCATAGGGTCATTCTCAGGGTATGCCTAAATTACATTATTGCTGTCTGGTGTGTCTGTCATACAGAAGGCTCTTGATGGGATGTACTACACAGTGCAGACTAGGGAGGGGCCTTAGAGTTCCACTTTCCTGTTCATTCACTGTGTGGCTTCGATCTGTGCACTTCAGTTTCCCCTTCTATAAAATGGGATCAATACTATCTTCTAGGCCGGGTGAGGTGGTTCCTGCCTGTGATCCTAGCTCTTTGGGTGGCCAAGGTGGGTATATTGCCTGAGCTCAGGAGTTCGAGACCAGCCTGGGCAACACAGTGAAACCCTGTCTCTACTAAAAATACAAAAAAAATAGCTAGGCATGGTGGCACATGCCTGTAATCCCAGCTACTCCCAGGCTTGAACCTGGGAGGCAGAGGTTGCAGTGAGCTGTGATCGCGCCACTGCACTTCAGCCTGGATGACAGAGTGAGACTCCATCTCACAAAAAAAAAACAAAAAACAGAAAACAAAAAACTCTTCTACTTCAGGTGGTTACAATTAAAAGAGATTAAAGCATTTAGCTCAAAGAAAATTAAGCATTACTACAAGGGCAAAAAGTAGACTGCTAGGCAGCTTTTTATGAGTGAGCCAGGGTAACAGTAGGAGCCTAGAGGTTCTGGACATTTTTAAAATAAAGGCAGTGCAAATTCTAGCTATATACACCTCCCGCGGGCAATGCCTCACAAACAAATGCATTGAGTTTCCTTTCATTCTATATTGGTTCAGTTCTACATAGTTACAACTTGAATTTTTCAAATATTCAAGTTATGGAAATCACCCTTTGCAAAAACAACATTAAAATAATTAGAATCTGAAAAACAGATACATTCATTTGGAATGTAAATTAAGCCTTTAAAGAGGCTTTTAAGAGGTAGCTTTTCCAGGATAATTACATTGCAAGGACTCTAGGTCAATTACTCTTTAACCCAAATGTCACCTGGCTGTGGATACAAAGAGGGTTACGTCTAAATTAAGGCCAAAATTACAGTGCCTCTAGGAATCCCATAGTCACCCAGCAAATTATGAGTACCCCTTGCTCTGGATATTGCTAGAATGCTCTGAGGGGTGTCTCCATGTGCACATGGGGACAGGAACTACGGGTGCCACACAATCTCTCTCCCTGGTTCTCTCTCTTGTCACAACCCACTTGCCCATAAAAGAAACTGTTGCCCCTGCTGCTGCTGCCTCTCACGGGATGCCAGTAACGACACCAAGCATGCTGTCCCTCCTTGAAACTGAGAAGTTAATTCCATCAAGTCTGCCTGTCGTGCTTGCTTTTGGTCATTTACTTTTTGTTACTTTTTTCTTTTTCAATGAAGCCAAAGGCTGCAGAAGCTAAAGGTATCTCGTCTGAACAGCTGAAACTTAACTTTCACTGGCTACTTTATAGATAACATTCATAGGTTGCCAGGGTAATGAGCATGTCAGTTGTTTTTAGGAACTTGGGCTAGTTCCTGTTCCGTTCAAATTGGTTAAGACCACTGTATTAGTTCATTCTCATGCTGCCAATAAAGACATACCCAAGACTGGGTAATTTATAAAGGAAAGATGTTTAATAGACTCACAGTTCCACAGGGCTGGGGAGGCCTCAAGAAACTTACAATCATGGTGGAAGGGGAAGCAAACATATCTTTCTTCACATGGCAGTAGCAAGGAGAAATGCCAAGCTAAAGGGGGAAATCCCCTTATAAAACCATCAGATCTCATGAAAACTCACTCACTCTCACAAGAACAGCATGAGGCTAACTGCTCCCATGATCCAATTACCTTCCCATGACATGTGGAGATTATGAGAACTGCAGTTCGAGATGAGATTTGGGTGGGGACACAGCAAAACCACATTATTCCACTGCTGGTCTCTCCCAAATTGCATGTCCTCACATTTCAAAACTCAGTCATGTCCTTCCAACAGTCTCCCAAAGTCTTAACTCATTCCAGCATTAACTCAAAAGTCCAAGTCCAAAGTCTCATCTGAGACAAGGTGAGAAACTTCTGCCTATGAGCCTGTAAAATCAAAAGTCCAGTTAGTTACTACCTAGATACAATGGAAGTACAAGCATTGGGTAAACACACCCATTCCACATGGGAGAAATTGGCCAAAACAAAGGGGCTACAGGTATCACGCAAGTCTGAAATCCAATAGGGTAGTCATTAAACCTTAAAGTTCCAAAATGTTCTTTTTTGACTCCATGACTCACATCTAGGGCATGCTGATGCCAGAGGTTGGCTCCCATGGCCTTGGGCAGCTCCACCCCTGTGGCTTTGCAGGTTACAGCCCCTCTCCCAGCTGCCTTCATGGGCTGGCATGGAATGTCTGCAGCTTTTCCAGGCACATGGTACAAGCTGTCAGTGGATCTACCATTCTGGGGTCTGGAGGACTGTGGTCCTCTTCTCACAGCTCCATTAGGCAGTGCCCCAGTGGGCACTCTGTGTGTGGACTCCGACCCCACATTTCCCTTCCACGTTGCCCTAGCAGAGCTTCTCCATGAGGACTCCACCCCTGCAGCAAACTTCTGCCTGGACTTCCAGGCATTTCTGTACATCCTCTGAAATCTAGGTGGAGGTTCCCAAACCTCAATTCTTGACTTCTGTGCACCTGCAGCTCAATACCATGTGGAAGCTTCCAAGGCTTGGGGCTTGAAGCCAGGGCCTGAGCTGTAACCTGGCTCCTTTTTGGCCACAGCTGGAGCTGGGGCATAGGACACCCAGTCCCTAGGCTGCACACAGCAGGGGGGCCCTGAGCCCAGCCCATGAAACCATTTTTACCTCCTAGACCTCTGGGTCTGTGATGGGAAGGGCTGCCATGAATACTTCTGACATGGCCTGAAGACATTTTCCCTATTGTCTTAGTGATTAACATTCAGCTCCTTGTTACTCGGCCAATTTCTGAGGCATTAGTCCATCCTTATGCTGCTAATAAAGACATACCCAAGACTGCGTAATTTATAAGGGAAAGAGATTTAATTGACTCACAGTTTCCCAGGGCTGGGGAGGCCTCAGGAAACTTACAATCATTGCGGAAGTGGAAGCAAACACGTCCTTCTCCATATGGTGGCAGCAAGGAGAAGTGCCCAGCAAAAGGGGGAAAGTTCCCTTATGAAACCATCAGACTTCGTGAGAACTCATTCACTACCATGGGAACAGCATGAGGGCCCACCCCCACGATTCGATTACCTCCCACTGGGTCCCTCCCATGGCATATGGGGATTATGGGAACTACAGTTCAAGATGAGATGTGAGTGGGGACACAGCCAAACCATATCAACCCCCAACCCTTCAACTGGGCCTGCATAAGTACTCAAGAGGTGGCTTTTTTATGTCAGAGGGCCAAAAACTCCACCGTCAGATCATGTTAATGCTGCCATTTTCTGTACATATGTCCTATGAAATGGCATAAACACCTATGCTTGTGTAGAATGAACCTGTTACTTCATTTTTCCCCACTGCCAAATGATATGGACAGAAGAAAAAAGGATGAACAGAAGAGCAGAAGAACTGCAGGAACTGCAGCAGAGAGAAGAGAAGGAGTGTCTGTACACTGAGAGGAGTTCAACTGGGGATGGATGGTGAGGAGATCAGCCTCTGGACTGCCAAGCTCCAGAGGAAGATCATCGTCCCACTCCATCCCCCTTCCAGCTCCCCATCCGTCGACTAAAAGCCACCTCCACCACTCAGTAAAACCCCCACATTCATCCTTCAAGTCCATGTGCCACCTGATTATTCCCAGATGCCAGAAAAGTAGCTAGGTACCAAGAGGGCACTGAGCTAGTTAACACATAAGCAATCTGTGGATGGCAAGGCTAAGAGAGTGCACTGTAACACACACCCACTTGGGCTTTGGGAGCTGCAGGCACTCATCCCTGGACACTGCTGTGGGGCCAGAGCCCAGGGGCACTTCCTCTGGCTCCTGCATCTGCCCATCTGCGTGCTTCTCATCCCATATGTGGTTTGAGTACACATAGCGGCCTAACAGATGAGCCACTCCTTTCTTGCACATCCTGCAAGGGAGCTCAGAGAACTCTCCCACTCACAATCAGCTTTTGATGACCTAGACCACTCCACTTCCCTAACGCATAAATATACCTAAGTCTTATCTTCAGGGAGGTGGATTTGAGAGCTGTTCTCCCACCTCCTCACTTGGCAACCTTGAGGATAAATCTTTTCTGTTTTGTAAAACGTGTGCCACAGTGATTGGTTTACTTCACACAGGCAGAATGGACCTGGACGTGGCTGGTAACACCAAGATCCGAAAGCTTTCAGTTCTTGGGGAGCCAAAGTAACAGTAGGTGCTCTGCAGAGGTATGTACACCAAAAATTAAATTCTAAGGCCCCTCCAACCATCCGAATAAACTTCTTCCTTGCCAGGGCACTCTTAAACTTTACCCTGAAAGACTGGTTCAGGCCATGGTGAGAAATGGGGGTTGGACATGCCTCATCATACCTCTGGCATTAACATCAACACAGACCTTAAGTCTGATAAGAACTTAATAGTCCATTCTCTCTGAAGCCTGCTACCTGGAGGCTTCATCTGCATGAGAAAACTTTGGTTTCAACAACCTCTTGTTGCAACCCAGACATTTCCTTCCTGTTGATCCCATGTCTTTAGACAAACTCAACCAATTGTCAACCAGAAATTGTTTAAATCTGTGTATAACCTGGAAGCCCCCACCACCCCCACTTCGAGTTGTCTCACTTTTCTGGACCGAACCAAACTATTTCTTAAATGTATTTGACTGAAATCTCAAAGCTCCCTAAAATGGTCAAAACCAAGCTGCACCCCAACCACCCTGGACACATGTTCTCAGGACCCCCTAAGGGAGATGTCACAGGCCGTGGTCACTCGTATTTGGCTCAGAATAAATACCTTAAAATATTTTATGTAGTGTGACTCTTCGTTAACAGGTGGTATGAGTGGGCCCTGTAAGCTGGAGACTGCACTTTCTATCCTGGGCCCAGCAGCTACTCTCTGTGGCCCAGGGTCTCAAAAACTCTCTTGTGAAATTGATTCTGTTACTTTCTGGCCATAACTAGCAATGCCTCAGAGACATTTAATTGACCCAACAGGGAACAGAGACCAGGCTATCCCTTCCAAGATCTTCACCTCCCTTCTCCTCAGCTGTTCTAGTCCCAAACACACTACATCCACCTTCCCAGATCACAAAAAGAGACCCTAGGGCATCATCAAACACCATTCTTTGGTGTAGTAAAGCTGGAAATTCCCAGCAGGGAATAAACATCAGCTCCATCAGCCAAAGGTGCTGCTGTCGTTTGCCAGCCTTGGTAGTCTATAAACTTAAAATGAGGCTTTCATTAACTTGTAAAGAAAAATCAACTGAACTAGCACCCTGATTTTGTTCCAAGTTTGGATTAGTGGGGAGGAATTAGCTGTGGTTTATACTTAACACCTGCCAGCTCGTCACAGCTGTTTCTCCCTCTTGGACCTGGTTAAGGTGACAGAGGCATAAAAACTGTTGAAACATGAAACTATCCCAAATGGAAAATGCAGATGATTCACTACAGGTAAACTAACTTAGTCAATATTCATTACAAGTTGATGCAAATTATCACAGTAACAGTTCCTTCAAAAGACTGGTTGGTGAGGTTGTGATATACTAATTAAAATTATCTGGTTATCTGAAGATAATTATTAAACTTCTTCAATTCTGCTTCAAATTAAACTCTTCCATTTCAGTAAATTCATCAGAGGATTTATTTGAATGAATTAGTTTATTAATTCACTTATTACTGAATTTCTATTGTGTGTCAGACCCTATAACACCTATCTTAGGGGTGTTATATATCATTGACCAAACATATCAGGCCCTGACTTCATGGATTTTCCTTTATAAAAGGACAGACAAAAAACTGAAAAGAAATATATATTAATACTGTCAGGTAGTGATTAAGTGTTGTGAAGATGAAGAAACTATAGGATGGAGTTACTTTAGAAAGGCTGGCCACAACAGCTTCTCAGCAGAGGTGACATCTGAACGGACATAGGACGGAAAGGGGCAGCATGCCATGTGGTTATCTAGAGAGAAACATGGTCCAGGGCAGGGAACAGTATGTGCAAAGGCCCTGAGGTGCTCGACATGCTTAAGGAGCAGAAAGCAGGGGTGGAGAGGCTTGAGAGGTTAGGGGTAATACCAAGAAGTGGTCCAGAGCCAGATCTTTTAGGGTCTGTCCGTCACAGTGAGGGACTGGACTTTACTCAGGTGTTGATGATACTGACTTTACAACAAGTGTTGATCTTGAAATCAGTACCCAATAAAACTCTTGCACACGAGTCTTAGAATATCGGAATCTCTACCCTGTTAAACTCAACTGAAGGCAATTGTGAACAATCAATTATGTCAGATAGGCCTGTGCCTGTACATAGAGGAGTACAAGATGAAAACAAACCTATTCTGATCAATGAGTTAATTTTTTATTTAAATTCCTGGCATAGGCTAATAATTTTTTTGTCACTGGGCTCTTTAAAAGTGGAATACTGACAAGAAAGGTGGAGGAGGTGGAGAGTATTCTGATGAGTTAGAAAGTGGTTTTAGTCTAATTTAGTTATCTTTAGTTCTCATGAGTCAATCAATTAGTTCATTTAAGGACATAGAGACTATATTAACAATATTTGACTACGTGTGAATAAACGTCCAAAAGTAGAAATTTCTAGGAGTTTGCCAGCCTGGCCAACACAGCAAAACCCCGTAGTTACTAAAAATACAAAAATGTTAGTTGGGCATGGTGTCTCATGCCTGCAGTACCAGCCACTCAGAAGGTGGAGGATGCAGTGAGCCGAGATTGCACCACTGCACACCAGTCTGTGTGACAGACTGAGGCTAAAACAAGAGAAATTTCTAGGAGTTTGATTATCCACTTTTCCTATGTTTGAAAAATGTAAAATGCTCAACACAGAGAAAATGTTACTGAACCTTAAAAAATTTCCTGTTACTAATAAATGGTCCACTGAGTGTTCCTGCTCAGTTGAATTAAATCTTGGCATACATAATCTATACAGGCATTTGATATTATTGGCACAGTACAAAATTGAAAGTTGAAAGCATATGATAATTTACCCACCAAAATAATTTGACCACCAATATACCTGAGGACTAAGCTCTAATTTTTTCTTATTTTGCCAAATTCCTACCTAAGGGGTCTGGGGAGTCATGCCCTACAAACCACAAATTCTCATCAGATGGGTTTTATTTAACCCTGTATATCTCAACTTACTTGCCAATCTGACTCTGGCATAACATTATATGACAAGAAAATAAAAATATTTTACCCCAAAACATGTTTCTTTGCCATATTTTGAAATAGCCCTGCAAAGCCATACTTCGTGGGGGGAAATTTGCATCTGTACAGAATCTCTGTTAGCATAGCTAGATCTTTTATTTCCAGGCCCTCCCAATCCTGAAGATATTAACTGAGAGTCTAGCACCTTTTAAAGGTCTGAATAGGAAATATTTGTCATCTATTGTCTCTAAGGACAGCCACTATGAGACTGCAAAAGAACCTTAATCTTTGGGATGCCAAGGCAGGCACATCACCTGAGGTCAGGGGTTCAAGACCAGCCTGGCCAACATGGCGAAACCCTGCCTCTAATAAAAATACAAGAATTAGCCGGGTGCGGTGGTGCCTGCCTGTAGTCCCAACTACTCAGGAGTCTGAGGCAGGAGAACTGCTTGAACCCTGGGGGTGGATTTTGCAGCGAGCCAAGATCATGCCACTGCACTCCAGCCTGGGTAATGAAGCAAGACTGTCTTTAAAAAAAAAACAAAAAAAACCAAAAACCTTGGTCTCCACAATCTTTTATCTTAATCTGAACACTTCCTTTCTATTGATTCTGGACCAAACCAATGTATTTCTCAAGCATATTTGACTGATGTCTCATGCCTCCCTAAAATGTATAAAACCAAGCTGCAACCTGACCAGCTTGGGTGGGCACATGTTCTCAGTACCACCTGAGGGCTGTGTCCCAGGCCATAGTCACTCATATTTGGCTCAGAAAAAATTTCTTCAAATATTTTACAGAGTTTGACTCATTTCGTCGACAATGAAAATGTGCCTAGCCCTGCACTTTATTGCTACGATTCTTCTGCTAGTTGCTTACCAAGTGTCTGTTGCTGCTTCTCTTTACTAACAGAATCTCTACATTGTTGGTGACAATGTGCCCAACTAAAGCCAACATCTCCAGGTTTGGGAAGGCTGCGGTAGGGTGCAGGGAAAAGTATCTGGAAGTCATTTGGTGGGGCTTTCAAGGGAGGTGCTTCAGCTGGTGGGGTGGGCACCTTTTTCCTAAACACCAATCGGTGAGTCCCACCCAACAGTTTCTGATGCATTTGGTTTGAGGTGCCGCCAGAGTATTTTCTTTTCTAAGCAGTTCCCAGGTGATGCTGTGGGTGTTGGTCTGGAGACCATAGTATGAGAACCACTGCCTTTAGCTAGAGCCACAGTGGCTATTTTGTGACTAGAATATGACCTTCAGGATAGAAATCAAGCCCTGGGTATTGTAGAACATAAAGATAGAAGAATCTGGGTTTCCACTCTTTGCTTCGAGTCATCCTACCTGCCTAGATATGCTTTTTCTGTGAAAAAATTAAAACCCTTATCTTAAGCCACGTTGGATTTTCTACCATATTCAGCCAAACCTAATTGCAGTTGATAAAAAGGCCTCGGGCCATATCTAATGTTTCCTTCCTCGAACTTTGTAGAAAATACTAGGTCTTATTTTTTTTCTCTAAATTAACAGAAAGTGGAATGTGACTTTAGCGTTTGAACCCTGGCAATAAAAACCTTGAATTTTATATTGAATTTGGCTGTATAGCTTCAGCCTAACAGTGAATCAGTGCATATCCTAATAATTTTATGAGCATTTATGCACCCAGATCCCAAGGTGCAGAGGTGGCAATGAGGTTATTTTTCTAGCACTAAATGAATTGTCTTCAGGATGGGGATGGAGGGAGTCCTAAGGCCTACTTCCCTGACATATCCATATAGGAATTTTTCTTCTCCCCGCATGGAAACCATTGGATCAACAGATCAACAGACTTTTGTCTCTTATTCATGAGCAAGGAATGATAAGGCTACGAGCTCATTCCATTTATCATCCTATCTGATTACGGAGGAAAAACTTCACAATGTTTAAAGTTCCTGCGATGAAAAGCTATTTTGGAAAATTACACTATTTCTAAAGCTTCTTTGTTAAAACGGAGAATTTTGTGTGCTTGCTTCTTGAAATATGTTTCTATCAAAGATTGAGAAAAAGCATGGCCCTCACTCTCAAATAAGAACATAGATGCTTGTCATTGGATGTTACCACGGGTCCTTCTTTTCTGCTCTGGTTGAAATAACTAAAGGGGTTAAAACACTGATTCCTCACCCGCACATTCTCCAAATAGTTGCCTGGTGACACTTTCAGGGGTTCACGTGCAGGAATAGGGCAGACCCTGTTTTGCCTGTCTCCCTCATCAGGGCAGGTACATTAGCTCCAGGACAGGTGACTTTCACTCGTGTCCGTGTGAAGAGACCTCCAAACAGGCTTTGTGTGAGCAAAGACGCTTTTAATCACCTGGGTGCAGGCAGGCTGAGTCCGAAAAGAGAGTCAGCAAAGGGAGATAGGGATGGGGCCGTTTTCTAAGATTTGGGTAGGTAAAGGAAAATTACAGTCAAAGGGGGGTTGTTCTCTGGTGGGCAGGGGTGGGGGGTCACAAGGTGCTCAGTGAGGAAGCTTTTTAGCCAGGATGAGCCAGGAGAAGGAATTTCACAAGGTAATGTCATCAGTTAAGTCAGGGACCGGACATTTTCTCTTCTTTGGTGGTGCGACGTCATCAGTTAAGGCAGGAACAGGCCATTTAAATTTCACTTCTTTCTTAATCCAGTCTATTGTTGTTGGACATTTGGGTTGGTTCCAAGTCTTTGCTATTGTGAATAGTGCCGCAATAAACATACGTGTGCATGTGTCTTTATAGCAGCATGATTTATACTCCTTTGGGTATATACCCAGTAATGGGATGGCTGGGTCAAATGGTATTTCTAGTTCTAGATCCCTGAGGAATCGCCACACTGACTTCCACAATGGTTGAACTAGTTTACAGTCCCACCAACAGTGTAAAAGTGTTCCTATTTCTCCACATCCTCTCCAGCACCTGTTGTTTCCTGATTTTTTAATGATGGCCATTCTAACTGGTGTGAGATGGTATCTCACTGTGGCACATATACACCATGGAATACTATGCAGCCATAAAAAATGATGAGTTCGTGTCCTTTGTAGGGACATGGATGAAACTGGAAAACATCATTCTCAGTAAACTATCGCAAGGACAAAAAACCAAACACCGCATGTTCTCACTCATAGGTGGGAATTGAACAATGAGAACTCATGGAGACAGGAAGGGGAACATCACATTCCGGGTACTGTTGTGGGGTGGGGGGTGGGGGGGCGGGGACAGCATTAGGAGATATACCTAATGCTAAATGACGAGCTAATGGGTGCAGGAAATCAACATGGCACATGGATACATATGTAACAAACCTGCACATTGTGCACATGTACCCTAAAACCTAAAGTTATAATAAAAAAATAAAAAATAAAAAATAAATTTCACTTCTTTTGTGATTCTTCAGTTACTTCAGGTCTTCTGGATGTATACGTGTAGGTCACAGGGGATATGATGGCTTAGCTTGCACTCAGAGGCCTGACATTCCTGTCTTCTTATATTAATAAGAAAAATAAAACAAAATAGTGTTGAAGTGTTGGGGTGGTGAAAATTTGGGGGCATGGTATGCAGAGATAATGGGCGATGTTTCTCAGGGCTGCTTCGAGCGGGATTAGGGGCAGCGTGGGAACCTAGAGTGGGAGAGATGAAGCTGAAGGAAGATTTTGTGGTAAGGGGTGATACTGTGGGACTGTTAGAAGAAACATTTGTCATTTAGAATTATTGGTGATGGCCTGGATACGGTTTTGTATGAATTGAAAAACTAAACAGAATAAGAGAAGGAGAAAAACAGGTATTAAAGGAATAAGAATTGGGAGGACCTAGGACACTTAATTGGAGAGTGCCTAAGGAGGTTCAGCATAGCCTTGCCAGCAAAGATTATTTATTTACTTCAAGAGCTAAGTGTGGCAGTTTGGAGATAGCACCAGGAGATATCAGCTGTGATGGTTTGGAGAAACAGTGTAAACCAGCAGTGTAAAGAAGAGCAGGGCATGTATGAGTAGTTGAGAATGGTGAATAGGAGTATGACTAGACAGAAGATAGTAGGGATGACAAGTTTTTTGGGGTGCAGTCCAAGTTGGCCTGGTGTCTGGAGTGAGACTGGGGCCTAATAAAAAGGAGCATCTGTATAGGAGCTTAAATGGGCTGTACCTTGTAGCATTCCAAGGACAGGCCTGAATTCTGAGAAGGGAAAGTGGTAAAAGTATTGTCCAGTCCTTTTTAAGTTGGTGGCTGAGCTTGGTGAGGTGTGTTTTTAAAAGACCATTAGTTCACTAAATACTAAGAGCCTGAGAAACCGCTTGGGTGATTTAACTAATAACGGCTGGTCTGCTATCAGACTGTATAGAGGTGGGAAGGCCAAACTGAGGAATTACATCTGACAGAAGGGAAGAAATGACCGCGGTGGCCTTCTTACACCCTGTGGGAAAGGCCTCTGCCTATCCAGTGAATGTGTCTACCTAGACCAAGAGGTATTTTAGTTTCCTGACTCCAGGCATGTTGAATAAAGCCAATTTGCCAGTCCTGGGCAGGGGCAAATCCCTGAGCTTGATGTGTAGGGAAGGGAGGGGGCCTGAATAATCCCTGAGTAGTAGTAGAATAGCAGATGGAACACTGAGAAGTTACTTCCTTGAGGATAGATTTCCAGGATGGAAAGGAAATGAGAGGTTCTAAGAGGTGGGCTGGTGGCTTGTACTATAGCATAGCCTGCCTTTGCTGGTGTGTGGCGATTAGGCCTGGTGGAACTGCCATCAATAAACCAAGTGTGATCAGGGTGAGAAACAGGGAAGAAGGAAATATGGGGAAATGGGGTGAACGTCAGGTGGATCAGAGAGATGCAGTCATGGGGGTCAGGTGTGGAATCAGGAATAATGTGGGAGGCGGGATTGAAGTCCGGGCCAGGAACAATGGTAATTGTGGGACTCAACAAAGAGTGAGTACAGCTGAAGGAGCTGAGGAGCAGAAAGTATATGCGTCAGGTGTGAGGAAGAAAATAGATTTTGGAAGTTATGAGAACTGTAGAGAGTGAGTTGAGCATAGTTTGTGATTTTAAGGGCTCCAAAAGTATTAGGGAGGTGGCGGCCACCGCACGCAGACTTGAGGGCTAGGTAAACAGTAAGGTCAAGTTGTTTGGATAAAAAGGCTACAGGGTGCGGTCCCAGTTCTTGTGTAAGAATTCCGACTGCACAGCCCTGCACTTCAGCTGTGTGTAATGAAAAGGGTTGGGATGAGTCAGGAAGAGCTAGGTTGGGGGCAGTCTCTAAAGCTGTCTTCAAGGAATGGAAAGAGGAGTGGGAAAAGGATTTAGGGTTTATGGGGTCAGCTACGTTTCCTTTTGTGAGTTTATATAATGGTTTTGTTAGGATGGCAAAACCAGGTATCTAAAGTTGAAAGTATCTAACCGTGCCTAGGAAGAAAGGAGTTGTTTTGTAGAAGGGGTTGGGGTTTGAGAGATTAGTCGGACATGATCGGCAGGGAGAGCACGTGTGTTTTTATGAGAATTATGCTGAGATAGGTAACAGATGAGGAAGAAATTTGGGCTTGACTAAAGTAATGGGGGCTGTCTGTGAAGCATTGCAGCAGTACAGCCCAGGTAATTTGCTGAGCCTGTTGGGTGTCAGGGTCAGTCCAAGTGAAAGTGAAGAGAGGCTGAGATGAAGGGTGCAAAGGAATAGTAAAGAAAGGATGTTTGAGATCCAGAACAGAATAATGGGTTGTTGAGGGAGGTATTGAGGATAGGAGAGTATATGGGTTTGGCACCACAGGGTGGATAGGCAAAACAATTTGGTTGATAAGGCGCAGATCCTGAACTAACCTGTAAGTCTTGTCTGGTTTTAGGACAGGTAAAATGGGGAATTGTAAGGGGAGGTTATAGGCTTTAAAAGGTCATGCTGTAGCAGACAAGTGATAACAGACTTTAATCCTTTTAAAGCATGCTATGGGATGGGATATTGGCACTGAGCAGGGTAAGGGTGATTAGGTTTTAATGGGCTGGTAAGGGGTGCATGACAGATCGCCAAGGAGGGAGTAGAGATGTCTTATACTTGTGAGTTAAGGTGGGGAGATACAAGGGGAGGATGTGAAGGAGGCTTTGAACTGGGGGAAAAGGCGGCAATGAGGTATGGCTGTCGCCCAGGAATAGTCAGGGAAGCAGATAATTTAGTTAAAGTGTCTCGGCCTAATAAGGGAACTGGGCAGGTGGGGATAACTTAAAAGGAATGCTTAAAAGATTATTGTCTAAGCACCAGAGTTGGGGAGTGTTTAAGACGTTTAGAAGCCTGGCTGTCAATACCCACAACAGTTATGCAGGCAAGGGAAACAGGCCCTTGAAAAGAAGGTAATGTGGAGTGAACAGCCTCCGTATTGATTAAGAAGGGGACGGACTTACCTTCCACTGTGAGAGTTACCTAAAGCTCGGCATCTGTGATGGTCTACAGGGCTTCTGAGGCCATCAGGCAGGGTCAGTCTTCAGCCGCTAAGCTGGGAAGATCTGGGAAGGAGTCAGCTTTGGGCCAGAGTTCCACGGGCGCTGGAAGTGGCTGCCAGGTGAGTTGAACAGTCCAATTTCCAGTGGGGTCCCTCATAGACGGGATTCGGCTTAGGTGGAACCCCGGGCTGCGGGCATTCCTTGGCCTGGTGGCCAGATTTCTGGCACTTGTAGCAAGCTCCTGGGGGAGGCGGGCCTGGAGGAATGCCTGGCCACTGTGGTTTAGGCGTTTGGAAGTTCTTGTGTGCTGGAGATATGGCTGCGGTTTGTCTCACAGTGGAGGCAAGGAATTGCAACCTTTTTTCTATTACTGTACACCTTGAAAGTGAGGTTAATTAAGTCCCGTTGTGGGGTTTGAGAGCCGGAATTTAATTTTTGGAGCTTTATTTAAAGTCGAGAGTGGATTGGGTAATAAAATGTATATTGAGAATAAGACGGCCTTTTGACCTTTTAGGGTCTAGGGCTGTAAAGTGTCTCAGGGTTGCTGCCAAACAAGCCATGACCTGGGCTGGGTTTTTCATATTTGATGAAAAAGAGCCTAAACGCTATCTGATTTGGGATAAAGAAAAAGGAGCATTAACCTTGACTATGCCTTTAGCTCCAGCCACCTTTTTAAGAGGAAATGGCTGGGCAGGTGGGGGAGGGCTAGTCACAGAACGAAACTGTAAGCCCGACTGAGTGTGAGGAGGGGAGTGATAAAAAGATTATAGGGGCCGGGCGCGGTGGCTCACGCTTGTAATCCCAGCACTCTGGGAGGCCGAGGCGGGCGGATCACCAGGTCAGAAGATCGAGACCACGGTGAAACCCCATCTCTACTAAAAAATACAAAAAATTAGCCAGGCGTGGTGGTGGGTGCCTGTAGTCCCAGCTACTGGGAGAGGCTGAGGCAGGAGAATGGCGTGAACCCGGGAGGCGGAGCTTGCAGTGAGCCGAGATTGTGCCACTGCACTCCAGCCTGGGGGACAGAGAAAGACTCCGTCTCAAAAAAAAAAAAAAAAAAGATTATAGGGTGGAGGAGCAGAGGCTGAGGAGGAATTGAGACCTAGATCGGCCTGGCGAGGAGCAGCCTGGGAGGAGGGGAGAGGTCAGATGGGTCTGTAGAAAAGGAAGATCAGAACGACTCAGCGACGCGTGGGATTGGGACTGAGGGGATAGGCGAGAGGGAAAGGAGGAGGATTTGGGACGAGGAGCACTGGGAACAGAGACTAGGGAGGGGACAACGTTTAAAAGAATGCCTGGACAACAGGCACCTCAGACTGTTTGCCTATTTTACGACAAGAATTATTTAGATCTTGTAGGATGGAAAAATTGAAAGTGCCGTTTTCTGGCTATTTGGAACCACTGTTGAGTTTGTCAAGCGGCATTGAGGGTCAAGCAGCATTGCAGAAGAAAATAAGGCATTTGGGTTTAGGTCAGGTGTCAGTTGAAGAGGTTTTAAGTTCTTGAGAACACAGGCTAAGGGAGGAGGAGGAATGGAGGGTGGAAGCCTGCCCATAGTGAAGGAGGCAAGCACAGGGAAAAGAGAGAGTAGAGACACGGAGAGAAGGGGTGGAGAGTGCTTGTCCCCCAGGAAAGTGGAGAAGGGGTAGAGACATGGAGAGAAGGGTTCAGGGGGTTCTTGCCCTCCAGAAAAGCAGAAAAGGGGTAGAGACATGGAGAAAAGGGGTCGTGGGTTTCTTGCCCTCCAGAAAAGCGGAAAAGGGGTAGAGACACAGAGAAGGGGTTGGGGGGTTCTTGCCCTCCAGAAAAGTGGAAAAGGGGTAGAGAGGGAGAGAAGGGATTGAGGGGTTCTTGCCCTGCAGAAAAGCAGTAGTTGCCGCTAAGGGTGAAGGAACAAGGCAGGTGTCCCCATGTGGTCAGACACCCCTGAAACGTGGGTGAATAATCAGGCAGTTATCCCAGCATAATTAAACACCAAGGGAAGACTGTCTTCCCGAATCTGTGACCAGCGCCAGAGTTTTGGGTTCACACATAAAACGCATCTCCTTTTTCTCTACCAGAAAAGGAAAGGAACTGAAATTAAGAGAAGGGAGAGATTGAAGTGTGGTGCCAAGATTGAAAGGAGAAAGAGGTTGAGGGATAGTAAGAGGTTGGAGAAGAGAGTAAAAGGCCGCTTACCCGATTTAAAATTGGTGAGGTGTTCCTTGGGTTGGTCGGTCTGAGGACCCGAGGTCGTAGGTGGATCTTTCTCATTGAGCAAAAAGCAGGAGGACAGGGGATTGATCTCCCAAGGGAGGTCCCCCGATCCGAGTTACAGCACCAAATTTCACTGGCGTCCATGTGACGAGACACCAAACAGGCCTTGTGTGAGCAATAAAGCTTTAAATCACCTGGGTGCAGGCGGGCTGAGTTCGAAAAGAGAGTGAAGGGAGATAGGAGTGGGGCAGTTGTATAAGATTTGGGTAAGTAAAGGAAAATTACAGTCAAAGTGGGGTTGTTCTCTGGCGGGCAGGAGTTGGGGTCACAAGGTATTCAGTTGGGGAGCTTTCTGAGCCAGGTTGAGCCAGGAAAAGGAATCTCACAAGGTAATGTCATCAGTTAAGGCAGAGACTGGCCATTTTCACTTCTTTTATGGTGGAATGTCATCAGTTAAGGCAGGAACAGGCCATTTAAATTTCACTTCTTTTGTGATTCTTCAGTTACTTCAAGCCATCTGGATGTATATGTGCAGGTCACAGGGGATATGATGGCTTAGCTTGGGCTCACAGGCCTGACAGTGACTATTTGGATGTTTCACAAATTCCACCTACAGGATAAGGGCGGAAAGTGGTGTGGGTAATTCAAACATTGGAAATTAACCTTTGTCTCAGACGGCATACAGCAGACAGCTAGATCTGCATTTAAAGGCAGAGTATCTGGGAAGAAATAAAAACACTCACCCTACTCTCAGAAACCTATGCCTTAAGATGCTCAGCAAATATTTTTTCAGAAGCACTTTGTTGATTTCCTAGTTTATAGTCTCTTCCCCCACTTTCAAACTAACCTACAGGATATAGCTTTTCTGTCCTATAACTTTCTAAGATGCAATAAGCTGGCTCTGGGTCACTCCATTGAGTCTCCCCAAAAATGCACGTTTCACTGTGGTTCCCATTCTCTCTCACCAGCCCATGTGGCTTCTCAGGGTCCAGCCTCATTGTGCCAGCAGGGCTGAAGCTTAATTGGAAAATTAGGTGACCAGGGGGTCCAAAAACATGGCATGTTTGGTGGTTGCCATTTACTTTAATTTAAGCAGAATTAAATCCCTCCTAAATAGAAGGGAAAAGTAAAGCAAGTCACGGGCTAATAATCTAGGGTTTCAGTTTTTTTATTTTTAACACAGGGGTCATCAGCTACTGACCCTGTCTTGTGGGTGTGATAAGCATTCAGCAGCCCCCAGATAGAGATGAGGCCAAGTTTCCCTCCACCCCTAACTCTCCCATACATACACAGTCCTTGGGTAACTAGGACCCCTCTCCTTTTTTGGCTTTATGCATAGTCAGCAAAGTTGGGTGTGGAAAGGGTGGGTCATATCCATAAGGGACAGATTTGAAGGAGCCAGTAGATGCCCCAGTGCACAGCCAGGGTCAGTCCTGCATATAACAAAATGAAGTCCTTCATTACATCATTCCCAGGCACAGGCAATGGGGCGAATGTGTAATTATTCATTCTTGCGAAAATGAAGTGAGAAGAGCAATGATTCAGCACCCAGGTAGCTTCTGAATTTTCAAATGATTCTACTTCAAGGGCCACCCACTTTTTAAATACAATAATTTTCTCCTGTTTTGAGAGACCTACCCAGAATCACTTCCAAGTTCTGGGTTATTCATCGGGTAAATCCTTCTCTATCTCTCTCCCACCTCTCCTCTAATCTCCCTTTTGCTCTGAAGGAAACCCCCAATTGCCCTGAAGCATTTTCTTCTTTGAATACCCCCTTTCCTTTAAGCTCTTCCTCAAAACCTTTTTCCTTTTTTTTTAACAGTAGATGTGGATGCCCTAATGTATATGGAATCCAAAAGAATGGGAACTAGTGCTATTACCTTAAAGGACAAGAGGTGTAAGATCTTTCTAGGGCAGCACAGAAAAGAAATGGGAAAAACAATTTACTTTCCTTATTAGTATTCCTGGATTCCTAACCTTTCACACGTGCAGCCATCATTGCGGGTACACTGAGGACTTCAGGCCTGGCTCTTTACAGGAGCCCAGCAGTGCCAGCACACTGTTACTACTGTAAATGTTAAATAACAAGAAAACAATTAAATTTCGGAGATGCACTCAGTGGGTGTTTATTCTTTGCAATCATTATTGGCATCTGAAGTCCTGGGTTGAGGAATTAGACTCAACAGTTCTTTTTCCATTTCAATTTTTGCAACACAGTGGGAATAATTTCTTTTTCGGTTTGCTTTGAATTATAGGCAAAAGCTCCCAAGTGCATGTTTGAGATGTAACCAAGGTGTTCACATTCAGATTTCCTAGTAGGAGGTACTCAGTGAGGTTCTGGAATTGATAAAGCTTTTCAGTCTGGCCCTACTTGACCTCTGGCAGTAGATCCATCCAGTCCCATAAAAGGCAGAGTCTGAGGGGGCAAAGTCAAGAGCGCAGGTCAGGATCAGCCATTTCAGAAGGACAAACAATGCCGCCTCCACAATAACAGCAGCCTCTTTTTGGTCAATTAATGTTCTCCCAATGGTCCATGAGTGCAAATGACTCCAGATACTGATGGTTCAGCAGAATAAATCAGAAAAGCTTCCTACTCTCCCTGTTATTAGAAGGGTATGACTTTCAAAGTAATAAAGCACATCATTTTCATTTTATCTCCCCATGAAAGAGCTTGGACCAAACATGCCTAATGCACAGCTCCCAAAATGCAGATTATTTTCAGCTTCACCTGCAGAGTTGATTTTCTTTTTCCTGATGGCCTCCTTTCTTGATTAAATCCTGGAGCTTTGTTTGACACATTAAGTCAGGACTACGGTCCCTGAAAACAAACCAGATTTAAAACACAATTCATTGTCTAGGAAGCTGTTTCTTTCTCTAATTTGTTTGCTGAAAAGGAGAGTGAGGCTGGGCGCGGTGGCTCACGCTTGTAATCCCAGCACTTTGGGAGGCCGAGGCGGGCGGATCACGAGGTCAGGAGATCGAGACCACGGTGAAACCCCATCTCTACTAAAAATACAAAAAATTAGCCGGGCGTGGTGGCGGGCGCCTGTAGTCCCAGCTACTCGGAGAGGCTGAGGCAGGAGAATGGCGTGAACCCGGGAGATGGAGCTTGCAGTGAGCCGAGATTGCGCCACTGCACTCCAGCCTGGGCGACAGAGGGAGACTCCGTCTCAAAAAAAAAAAAAAAGGGGGGGGAGTGAAAGATGAGAGAAGAACCAAAGAAAAAAGAGACAGCAGGACAATGGAGAGAAGAAGGAGATGAAAGGAGAAAGGGAGATGACAAATACAGTAAATAGATTTGAAAACAGATGTGCAATGATCGAAAATCTGGCCAATTGTTTTTCTCAATTAAAAAGTGTCTCATCCTGAATGTCTGTATGAGACTCTTATCTATGTTAATTTAATTTTCTGCACAGAGAATACTGTATGAACATCTCAGCAATGGATTTATTTGATCAGAAATTATACTAATGATGATGCTTCAATACAAGATTTCTAAAAATGTGGAGAATTTTTGGTAGTTTTTGAAACAAAGAATTTAAAAAGTAACATAAACAGCGTTCAGCATCATGGTCATTGTCAGGGTCATCATTCGTTATTGTCGTCAGTGCCACTGTTGATATTAGTAAACCTGCAGCATAACTACTTTGATCCCTAAAGCAAGCAAGAGTTTGAATTAGGTTGAAATTACAGTTTCAGAATTGGATTTAATGCTTTTTCTGAATATACAGAGAAACTTAGGTGGCATTTAGCAAATGAGTTAATTTCTTCCTTTAACGATGCTTAATTAGCGAACATCAGGCAATTGGGATGAGTAGGCAGCTTCTACAGTAGAGGACAAGGACTTAAAAAGCCTATAATTCCCAGCACTGTAGAAATCACTAAAAGGACGTTGAGGGTTTTTTTTTTTCCAATTTAGTCTTGTTGAAAACAATATGAAATAAACATTTTCTCACTTTCAAGAAACCACCTCTATCCTCCAGACCTTGAGCATGGTGGGGAGGAAGACAAGCAGCTTGGGGCTTGGTGCTAATTAAAGGCTTGACAGACATGAGCTGAATCAAAATCTGAACAAGAAGACCAAATAGTTTTAAGGGACCCCATTTACATCACAGCTCCTGCCCATCACCACAATCTCAAGAAAACTTCTGTCCTATAATCCCACTATTAGGAAAGCATTCCTTTAATTTAACAAGCTTCTATTTAAAAAGTGAAAACAAGTCATTGGGAAGGTTAACATAATCGGCAGTAAGGAGACGTTCATCGTTCCTCCAGCAGTATAACTTAGTTCTCAAGTGTTTGTTTCTTGCTAACGTAGAGAGAAATTCTTGCAGGCTGGGAGCAGTGGCTCACGCCTGTAATCCCAGCACTTTGGGAGGCCTAGGTGAGTGGATCACAAGGTCAGGAGATCGAGACCATCCTGGCTAACACGGTGAAACCCTGTCTCTATTAAATATACAAAAAAAAAAAAATTAGCTGGGCGTGGTGGTGGGCGCTTGTAGTCTCAGCTACTCGGGTGCTGAGGCAGGAGAATGGCGTGAACCTGGGAGGCGGAGCTTGCAGTGACAGTGTGAGACTCCATCTCAAAAAAAAAAAAAATTCTTGCAGTGAAGAAGTAGGACTTCTACTAGCATTAGACCTGGGGAGTTTTTAGGATTCAGAGTAGAAGGAAAGATTGGGGCATGGCACAGAGGTGGAGGCTCTGGAAACTAGAGCACATAGACTATCTAGGGGGAAGAAGGAGGGAGAGAATCTGCCTCAAAACATATTCGGGTTGGTTTTCATATACCCAAGGTAATGCCCATCTGCCAATTTAGTCCCACCCCTAGCCACTCAAGGCCCAATCAAGTGAGAGGAAGGTGGAGCTTAAGTATCTCCCCTTCCCAACCTTCGATGGCTGTTTCTTTGGCTGCCAGCCTTACATACAATGCACCAGTTCTGATGTCTCATTTCAGAAGCCTGAACTTCTTGTTTTCTACCAGCATGTCTCACTTCTCATGTTCACTATGTTTTGTTTTGTTTCTGTGCACTATGCTTTTAAACCTCAATTATTGGTGCCATGCCAAAGTTGCTTTTCCAATAAACTATTATTAAACATTCTTTAGGATGGGTTCCTACCATCCTCTTTTCTCCCCATCCTTGACTCTAGCACTCCACTAACCGTCAATGATCCTCCTTAGTAGAATTTTTAACCTGGCCTTCCATGGATTTTTCTAACATCTACTTTTCTTCGATGCTAAACTTTCCTGGATCTTTGGGGCCTTTTGTGTCTTTGAGCATTCCAGCCCTGTGGCTGCAGGTGAACATGCCCCGTGGGTGATGAGCAGTTCACCCAGGCCTCTTTGGCCTCACCCAGCGTCAGTGGCCTTGATGGCTCCACAGTGCTTGCCTCGTGTAGGAGCGTGGGGCAGGTGGGGAGGAGGAGGATGTACATTGTCTATTGCCAGATTCTGCCTTCTTCTCTGAGTCTGGGAAAGAAGAGTAGGAAACTTCGAAGAGTGGCTAAAGCACAACTAGGGAGTCAGAGAGACCTGGATTTGAATTCCAGCTTTGCCACTTGCTGGCTATGTAACCTTAGAAAAATTACTTAACATCTCTAAACTTCAATGGCGTCATCTTTAAGATAGGAAAAATAATCCTGTTTCCTAGGATTATTTGATGAATCAAATGAGATGACAACATATGTGGCAATCCTATATACATAGACAACATAGTATATGCGGAGTGTTAGTTATTGCCTAATAATCTGTCATGCCTAGCCAATTCCTCAAATGTGACAATGAGCTCTTGGGTACAGCTTTGCCCACGGTCTGCCCCAAGCATAATGGAGCCTTCCGCGAATATCCAAATCCAGCCCAAGTGGTTTGTGTTGTTCTTCCCCTTTCTCATGAACAGAGCTGCTCTGCAATGGGCAAGATGGATGCCCTTAAACCCAGCCTCTCAGGGTTTGTTATTTTTCTAAGTCTTCTCTTTGGGCTAACAGTTAATAGAATAACTCTGTTTTCCCACAATGCACACTTCCCTTTCGGCTGCCACTTTCTGGACTAATCAGTTATTCTAGTCACTAGTGGCTCCTATCAACAGCCATATAACTGGCATCTCTCCCCATACACTCCTGTGGCATTCATATTTCATGAAGAACAGTGGAGTAGGACCATACAGCAGCTCTTGGAAAAAAAATAAAGTGTAGAAAAGAATGAAATAAAATGGCCCGCTTACTTGGAGGAAAATGTCATAAGCCTAGAGCCAGTTTCCTCAGGGGTGGTTAATAGAAAAGGATTTATTACACAACAAAAAGCTTTTATGTATTATTTTTCCAGCAAGCATTTTTGCATTATCATTCATTTGGCAACTCAGCTGGTTATTTGGAGGTGACAGCTTGCCAATTTTTTTTACAAACATTTTGGACTTTAACATCTTAATCTGAAATTATTGCAGTAATTACAAGGCAGTAATAGGTAGGAGGATGTGGGGAAGGTAGCAGCTTGTTGAAGACGCTAATAGTAAGAGGAACTGTGCTAAATATGTAGTTTTGACAGTTGCAGATAGAACGTTTGCCTGCTGATGAATAGCAGAAACAAGGCATCAATGTTATTGCCCACTTTTGAGGTTTTGTCACCATTTAAAAAATGATCACGCTTATACAAGCCACAATGGCACTTTCCTCTTGTTACATTGTGTTTGAGGGCTGCAGAAAATCAGTGAGGCAATTCAAAAGTCATACATAATCAATCAATATTTATTAGGTATCTGTCTCTGGTGTGCTCTTTAATCCTTTATCCCACTCTATTTTCTTTATAGCACTTGCCACTAATATTTGTTGTATTACAGCTTATTGGGTTTATTATCTGTTTACCCAATAAGAATGTAAGTTCCATGAGGACAGGAACCTTGTTGGGTTTGGTTCACTGCTGCCTCTCTATCATCAAGAGCGTTGTCTGGCACACAGTAGTGGCATAATAAAGATTTATTGGAAGAATGAAGGAATACTAAATACCGAGGCAAATTAAAGAATGGTAAGATGTTTTCCCTAATCTTGGCTTATAATCTAGCTGGAAAGGAAACTATAAATGCTAAGAAAGCCTGCAAAGGAAAGCAGTTGACCAGAAGCTCTTGGGTCATCTTTGAAGGGTATTCCCTACAGGTGCTGATTATGTGATTCCTGTAAAGAAAGAAAAATAACCTGTCACTGTCCCCTTTAAACATTAACTGGTAAGAATAAGCTCAGGCCATTCTTGGACCTGCTTTCCCAGCCCCTGCTTTGCATACCTGGCGTTAGTCTACCCTGCCCTCTTTCATTTTGATCTCATGGCTGAGGTCCAGAACCTTCCCCACCTGCCAATGTTGCCAATTGACTTGCCTCCTCCTTACCCCTATTCAATACATCCGGAGAGTGACTTAATACAAATGCACCTCTGAAAGAAATTATCTTCAGAAATAACAACACGTATTTTCAAATTGTGTTGTTAAAAGATAAATCCATGTGGCTGTTAATAGTAATTTTATGGAAAAAGATTTACAATATCAGATACGTTTGGGAAACATGGAGTTAGTTGAAACCATTCCCATAGTTTGTTTCCAAGTCTTTTTTTAATATTATTATTATATTTTAAGTTTTAGGGTACATGTTCATAATGTGCAGGTTTGTTACATATGTATCCATGTGCCATGTTGGTGTGCTGCACCCATTAACTCGTCATTTAGCATTAGGTATATCTCCTAATGTTGTCCCTCCCCCCCTCCCCCCACCCCACAACAGTCCCCGGAGTGTGATGTTCCCCTTCCTGTGTCCATGAGTTCTCATTGTTCAATTCCCACCTATGAGTGAGAACATGCGGTGTTTGGTTTTTTGTCCTTGTGATAGTTTACTGAGAATGATGGTTTCCGATTTCATCCATGTCCTTACAAAGGACAAGAACCCATCATTTTCTCATGGCTGCATAGTATTCCATAGTGTATATGTGCCACATTTTCTTAATCCAGTCTATCGTTGTTGGACATTTGGGTTGGTTCCAAGTCTTTGCTATTGTGAATAGTGCCGCAATAAACATACATGTGCATGTGTCTTTATAGCAGCATGATTTATAATCCTTGGGTGTATACCCAGTAATGGGATGGCTGGGTCAAATGGTATTTCTAGTTCTAGATCCCCGAGGAATCACCACACTGACTTCCACAATGGTTGAACTAGTTTACAGTCCCACCAGCAGTGTAAAAGTGTTCCTGTTTCTCCACATCCTCTCCAGCACCTGTTGTTTCCTGACTTTTTAATTATCACCATTCTAACTGGTGGGAGATGGTATCTCATTGTGGTTTTGATTTGCATTTCTCTGATGGCCAGTGATGATGAGCATTTTTTCATGTGTTTTTTGGCTGCATAAATGTCTTCTTTTGAGAAGTGTCTGTTCATGTCCTTCACCCACTTTTTGATGGGATTGTTTGTTTTTTTCTTGTAAATTTGTTTGAGTTCATTGTAGATTCTGGATATTAGCCCTTTGTCAGATGAGTAGGTTGTGAAAATTTTCTCCCATTTTGTAGGTTGCCTGTTCACTCTGATGGTAGTTTCTTTTGCTGTGCAGAAGCTCTTTAGTTTAATTAGATCCCATTTGTCAATTTTGACTTTTGTTGCCATTGCTTTTGGTGTTTTAGACATGAAGTCCTTGCCGATGCCTATATCCTGAATGGTATTGCCTAGGTTTTCTTGTAGCGTTTTAATGGTTTTAGGTCTAACATGTAAGTCTTTAATCCATCTTGAATTAATTTTTGTATAAGGTGTAAGGAAGGGATCCAGTTTCAGCTTTCTACATATGGCTAGCCAGTTTTCCCAGCACCATTTATTACATAGGGAATCCTTTTCCCATTTCTTGTTTTTGTCAGGTTTGTCAAAGATCAGATAGTTGTAGATATGCAGCATTATTTCTGAGGGCTCTGTTCTGATCCATTGATCTATGTCTCTGTTGTGGTACCAGTACCATGGTGTTTTGGTTACTGTAGCCTTGTAGCATAGTTTGAAGTCAGGTAGCATGATGCCTCCAGCTTTGTTCTTTTGGCTTAGGATTGACTTGGTGATACGGGCTCTTTTTTGGTTCCATATGAACTTTAAAGTAGTTTTTTCCAATTCTGTGAAGAAAGTCATTGGTAGCATGATGGGGATTGCATTGAATCTATAAATTACCTTGGACAGTATGGCCATTTTCACGATATTGATTCTTCCAACCCATGAGCATGGAATGTTCTTCCATTTGTTTGTATCCTTTTTTATTTCATTGAGCTGTGGTTTGTAGTTCTCCTTGAAGAGGTCCTTCACATCCCTTGTAAGTTGGATTCCTAGGTATTTTATTCTCTTTGAAGCAATTGTGAATGGGAGTTCACTCATGATTTGGCTCTCTGTTTGTCTGTGATTGGTGTACAAGAATGCTTGTGATTTTTGTACATTGATTTTGTATCCTGAGACTTTGCTGAAGTTGCTAATCAGCTTAAGGAGATTTTGGGCTGAGACAATGGGGTTTTCTAGATATACAATCATGTCATCTGCAAACAGGGACAATTTGACTTCCTCTTTTCCTAATTGAATACCCTTTATTTCCTTCTCCTGCCTGATTGACCTGGCCAGAACTTCCAGCACTATGTTGAATTGGAGTGGTGAGAGAGGGCATCCCTGTCTTGTACCAGTTTTCAAAGGGAATGCTTCCAGTTTTTGCCCATTCAGTATGATATTGGCTGTGGGTTTGTCATAGATAGCTCTTATGATTTTGAGATATGTCCCGTCAATACCTAATTTATTGAGAGTTTTTAGCATGAAGGGTAGTTGAATTTTGTCAAAGGCCTTTTCTGCATCTATTGAGATAATCATGTGGTTTTTGTCTTTGGTTCTGTTTATATGCTGGATTACATTTATTGATTTGCATATATTGAACCAGCCTTGCATCCCAGGGATGAAGCCCACTTGATCATGGTGGATAAGCTTTTTGATGTGCTGCTGGATTCGGTTTGCCAGTATTTTATTGAGGATTTTGGCATCAATGTTCCTAAAGGATATTGGTCTGAAATTCTCTTTTTTGGTTGTATGGCTGCCGGGCTTTGGTATCAGGATGATGCTGGCCTCACAAAATGTGTTAGGGAGGATTCCCTCTTTTTCTATCAATTGGAATAGTTCCAGAAGAAATGGTACCAGTTCCTCCTTGTACCTCTGGTAGAATTCGGCCGTGAATCCATCAGATCCTGGACTCTTTTTGGTTGGTAACCTATTGATTATTGCCACAATTTCAGAGCCTGTTATTGGTCTATTCAGAGATTCAACTTCTTCCTGGTTTAGTCTTGGGAGGGTGTATGTGTTGAGGAATTTATCCATTTCTTCTAGATTTTCTAGTTTATTTGCATAGAGCTGTTTGTAGTATTCTCTGATGGTAGATTGTATTTCTGTGGGATTGGTGGTGATATCCCCTTTATCATTTTTTATTGCATCTATTTGATTCTTCTCTCTTTTCTTCTTTATTAGTCTTGCTAGTGGTCTATCAATTTTGTTGATCTTGTCAAAAAACCAGCTCCTGGATTCATTAATTTTTTGAAGGAATTTTCGTCTCTATTTCCTTCAGTTCTGCTCTGATTTTAGTTATTTCTAGCCTTCTGCTAGCTTTTGAATGTGTTTGCTCTTGCTTTTCTAGTTCTTTTAATTGTGATGTTAGGGTGTCAATTTTGGATCTTTCCTGCTTTCTCTTGTGGGCATTTAGTGCTATAAATTTCCCTCTACACACTGCTTTGAATGTGTCCCAGAGATTATGGTATGTTGTGTCTTTGTTCTCGTTGGTTTCAAAGAACATCTTTATTTCTGCCTTCATTTCGTTATGTACCCAATAGTCATTCAGGAGCAGGTTGCTCAGTTTCCGTGTAGTTGAGTGGTTTTGAGTGAGTTTCTTGATCCTGAGTTCTAGTTTGATTGCACTGTGGTCTGAGAGACAGTTTGTTATAATTTCTGTTCTTTTACATTTGCTGAGGAGAGCTTTACTTCCAACTATGTGGTCAATTTTGGAATAGGTGTGGTGTGGTGCTGAAAAAATGTATATTCTGTTGATTTGGGGTGGAGAGTTCTGTAGATGTCTATTAGGTCCGCTTGGTGCAGAGCTGAGTTCAATTCCTGGGTATCCTTGTTAAATTTCTGTCTCATTGATCTGTCTAATGTTGACAGTGGGGTGTTAAAATCTCCCATTATTATTGTGTGGGAGTTTAAGTCTCTTTGTAGGTCACTCAGGACTTGCTTTATGAATCTGGGTGCTCCTGTGTTGGGTGCATATATATTTAGGATAGCTCTTCTTGTTGAATTGATCCCTTTACCATTATGTAATGGCCTTCTTTGTCTCTTTTGATCTTTGTTGGTTTAACGTCTATTTTATCAGAGACTAGGATTGCAACCCCTGCCTTTTTTTGTTTTCCATTTGCTTTGTAGATCTTCCTCCATCCCTTTATTTTGAGTCTATGTGTGTCTCTGCATGTGAGATGGGTTTCCTGAATACAGCCCACTGATGGGTCTTGACTCCTTATTCAATTTGCCTGTCTGTGTCTTTTAATTGGAGCATTTAGCCCATTTACATTTAACGTTAATATTGTTATGTGTGAATTTGATCCTGTCATTATGAGATTAGTTGGTTATTTTGCTCATTAGTTGATGCGTTTTCTTCCTAGCCTCGATGGTCTTTACAATTTGGCTTTTTTTTTTTTTCAGTGGCTGGTACCAGTTGTTCCTTTCCATGTTTAGTGCTTCCTTCAGGAGCTCTTTTAGGGCAGGCCTGGTGGTGACAAAATCACTCAGCATTTGCTTGTCTGTAAAGTATTTTATTTCTCCTTCACTTATGAAGCTTAGTTTGGCTGGATATGAGATTCTGGGTTGAAAATTCTTTTCTTTAAGAATGTTGAATATCGGCCCCCACTGTCTTCTGACTTGTAGAGTTTCTGCTGAGAGATCAGCTGTTAGTCTGATGGACTTCCCTTTGTAGGTAACCTGACCTTTCTCTCTGTCTGCCCTTAACATGTTTTCCTTCATTTCAACTTTGGTGAATCTGACAATTATGTGTCTTGGAGTTGCTCTTCTCGAGGAGTATCTTTGTGGTGTCCTCTGTACTTCCTGAATCTGAATGTTGACCTGCCTTGCTAGATTGGGGAAGTTCTCCTGGATAATATCTTGCAGAGTGTTTTCCAACTTGGTTCCATTCTCCCCATCACTTTCAGATACACCAATCAGATGTAGGTTTGGTCTTTTCACATAGTCCCATATTTCTTGGAGGCTTTGTTCATTTCTTTTTATTTTTTTTTTCTCTAAACTTCTCTTTTCCCTTCATTTCATTCATTTCATCTTCATCGTTGATATCCTTTCTTCCAGTTGATAGCATCAGCTACCGAGGCTTCTGCAATCTTCACGTAGTTCTCAAAACTTGGCTTTCAGCTCCTTCAGCTCCTTTAAGCCCTTCTCTGCATTGCTTATCTTAGTTATACATTCATCTATTTTTTTTTCAAAGTTTTTAACTTCTTTGCCATTGGTTTGAGTTTCCTCCTGTAGCTCGGAGTAGCTTGATCGTCTGAAGCGTTCTTCTCTCAACTCGTCAAAGTCATTCTCCGTCCAGCTTTGTTCCGTTGCTGGTGAGGAACTGTGTTCCTTTGGAGGAGGAGAGGTGCTCTCCTTTTTAGAATTTCCAGTTTTTCTGCTCTGTTTTTTCCCCATCTTTGTGGTTTTATCTACTTTTGGTCTTTGACGATGGTGATGTACAGATGGGTTTTTGGTGTGGGTGTCCTTTCTTTTTGTTAAGTTTTCCTTCTACCAGACAGGACCCTCAACTGCAGGTCTGTTGGAGTTTGCTAGAGGTCCACTCCAGACCCTGTTTTGCTGGGTGTCAGCAGCGGTGGCTGCAGAACAGCAGATTTTCGTGGACCTCAAATTAAGCTGTCTGATAGTTTCTCTGGAAGTTTTGTCTCAGAGGAGTACTTGGCCGAGTGAGGTGTCAGTCTGTCCCTACTGGGGGGTGCCTCCCAGTTAGGCTGCTTGAGGGTCAGGAACCCACTTTAGGAGGCAGTCTGCCCGTTCTCAGATCTCCAGCTGAGTGCTGGGAGAACCACTTCTCTCTTCAAAGCTGTCAGACAGGGACATTTAAGACTGCAGAGGTTCCTGCTGAATTTTTGTTTGTCTGTGCCCTGCCCCCAGAGGTAGAGCCTACAGAGGCAGGCAGGCCTCCTTGAACTGTGGTGGGCTCCACCCAGTTCTAGCTTCCTGGCTGCTTTGTTTACCTAAGCAAACCTGGTCAATGGTGGGCACCCCTCCCCCAGCCTCACTGCCACCTTGCAGTTTGATCTCAGACTGCTCTGCTAGCAATCAGCAATACTCCGTGGGCATAGGACCCTCTGAGCCAGGTGTGGACACAATCTCCTGGTATGCCGTTTTCCAAGCCCATTGGAAAAGCACAGTATTAGGGTGGGAGTGACCCGATTTTCCAGGTGCCGTCTGTTACCCCTTTCTTTGACTAGGAAAGGGAACTCCCTGACCCCATGTGCTTCCCGAGTGAGGCAATGCCTCGCCCTGCTTCAGCTCACACACGGTGTGCTGCACTAACTGTCCTGCACCCACTGTTTGGCACTCCCTAGTGACATGAACCGGGTACCTCATGTGGAAATGCATAAATCACCCATCTTCTCTGTCGCTCACGCTGGGAGCTGTAGACCTGAGGTGTTCCTATTAGGCCCTTTTGGCTCCACCCTGTGTCTTGTTTCCAAGTCTTTAGTGCACTGGCGTGCAGTTAAGTCTCTGAGAAATGGCCGTATACATAGTGGGTATTTCCTCCCAATTTATTTGACCATGGACACTTTCTCTTCTAAAATATACATTGTCTATTGCTATTACTGGAACATAATTTTTAAAATACTAGCTATAAGGTTTACAGAAGAAGGGCATATAGAAGTTGTTAGCTTGAGCTAGCCCTTGGGGGATTTTGAAGATTGACTATTTGATTGTCCCTTTAATCAAGAATTACCATGATGTTTAAGTTCATGCTGGGTGTCAGCAGCGGTGGCTGCAGAACAGCGGATTTTCGTGGACCGCAAATTCAGCTGTCTGATTGTTCCTCTGGAAGTTTTGTCTCAGAGGAGTACCTGGCCAAGTGAGGTGTCAGTCTGTCCCTACTTGGGGGTGCCTTATGGCCAGGACCATAAGAACTCAGAAGAGAGAAAATCAAGGTTTTATGGAAGAGATGGACTGGAGCTGGGATTCACATTATAAACAAGATTTAGTTAGATGCGAAAAAAAGGAAATTTCAAGTGTGGGCAAAAGTGAAAGATGGGGAGGTCATGACAATGAGTATTTTTATTTTCAAATTTTAATTTACTAAGATCCCTGAAAATTCAGTGGGACTTGATTAATGCATTCTAACTTCTAGTCCTATTTTTTCCTATTAACTCAGTGTGTTAGTTTGCATTTTCTAAAGAAGACACTAAGACAGGATTCAGAGTATAAGAATTTTATTAAGGGAAACGCCTGTGTGACAGAAAATGGGGACAAGCCAGGGAAAGCCATCAGACCATTATACAAGTCTGACCCCAAGTGAAGGAGAAAGGGAAGGAAAATTAAGTAGAAGCATCTACTAAACTGCCATGAAGTTTAAGGAGGTTTCAGCAATACTGTCAGGGAGTCCTTATGTCAAAACCAGCCGTCAGAAGAATCCTACATCTCCCCAGGCTAGCTTTGCCTTAGTATTCCTGCTGCATGAGCAGCCAGCTCCTGGGAAGCACTGCCTTGGTACCAATAAGGCAGTGGATTTTCAGAGCTCAGCTGCTGGCCCCTTGATCAATTAAGCTCCTTGTAGTTTGGGTTCAGCAGGCACGTTTTTGTCACCATCACTCTGAAGACAGAGCTTTGGAAAAAGTGAGCTGGCCTACATATGAGAAACAAACTGCCCACAAAGCAAAAGTTGTCCATCTGAAATCAGTGATAAAGGCAAAGCAATATCTGATGCACATGATGATAAGACCTAGCGTGGTAACAAGAAGGAGAGTCTTGCTGCTTCTCATTTTGTAATTCTCCAAATGGTAACATCTTAGTTTTCCCAGGGGTAGATTCAGTTACTGTGGGATCTCAAGCTTGTAAAAGTGGTATTGGGGATGAAGGAAGAGTATCATTAAGAAAAAATATAAGTTACAAATATGAAATCACCAGGGATTCTCCTGGGGTCTTGAAATGGGCCCCTGTACGTAAGAGGCCAACTTAAGCCTCATTTGCTTCACGATAAATCCACTCCTGTTCATTTGCAAAATATAGCTAAGAGACTTGGAGTATATTGCATGAGCACATTCAAAAATAATTCACTGCTGATTGATTCATGAAAATGTAAAATGCCCCACAAGTATTTAATTATCTGAACTGTGTGTACTTTTCACGGAAAAGAAACAGCTGATGAGAGATGGAGCGAGCAAGCCACTGAGGTTAATGCACAGTGAGTGACCCTAGCTTGCTCTTCCCAGCAGAGCTGAGTGAGCTGCTGACACAGACCCAGGAGGACACATTCTCAAAACTTGGCTGCAGTCAGTCCTCGGAAGGGATCGCAGTGTGGCCTTGGTTATCAGACTTTCTCTTTAGGGATATAGAAAAAGGGAGACAGGGTAAACCTGCACCACAAAAATAGCTGTTCTTTTTGCCAAGCAAGGAAATGGAGTGCAAAAGACAGTAAATCCTGAGGGCTGCAACTAACCCATGCCTGTGCTGTTTGTAAAGATCCAGGAGTGATAAAAATGTTCCCAGAATATTTTTTCTTAGAGGTTTTCAAACTACTCAAATGTTGATGCTTCTAATGAAAGTAAAAAAGCAAGAAAAAAGAAAAGAGGAATGAGGAAGAAAGAGGGAAGAAGTGAGGACAGAGAAAAGGGAAAGGAATATGAAGTGGAAAGTAGAAGAGAAAGAGGAACAAAGGACTAAGAAGGTCACAGTTTTTAGCTCTAGTGGGGCCAGAGGTCTAATCGCTTCTGGACCTTTTAGCATCATTTTAAAATAGAATAGGACTCAAAGTATTCATACAAATCTAGGCCGGGGAAGTGCTGATACAGGATATGCCTTTGTTGTACTCTGAACATCAAAGGGGCTTCACCCCTATGGTTCTTTAGTTTGGTTGCCAGTCTATCCAAAAATTTAACATCAGGAATAGCCTTTCTTAAAGACAATGATGCTATGACACACTTCCCTACTCAAGCTGGAGTGTAACTGTACTGCCTGCCTTACAAATCCAAGCCATCCTCCAGGCATAATCTTCTATCACCTATTTCCTCCCACCACCCCACTGCATTTCTGGCTACCTTGCTTTCACTAATACTTTATTAACCTTCTCATTTTTTGTATTTTTCCCTCCTTAGCCCCATTGCTTCAACCAAACAGATCGTCTGACATACTTTATTAGAGCATATTGTCATTTCCTGATTACTTTCCTGATTACTTCTGTATTACCCCATGACCTGTAAGCTCTAAAAGGTTTATTGTGTATTAGGTAGCATCTATCCCGGTGGATGACACACAGCAAGATCTGAATAAACATTTCTTTGAAAAATGAATGACAAGCATCTACTTGTGTGCATCTATGCTTTCCTTTACTGAAGACTCCTATGGCTTGCGCTTAATAGTCTACTTCTCTTTAAAATCCTGCTTAAAGTTTGTCTTTTCCAGAAATATTTATAGAAATGCTTACTTTTCACAATCTGACACACACTCCTGATACTTAATTTTGGAAGCTTCTAGGTACTCTTTTGCTTTTTGTTTTCCTTCTATGAAGTAGCTTGTAGCAAAATCAAGGATCAAGAAATGTTGTACTAAAAATATTTATCTGCTTGAAAACATCAGAGAATAACCAAGAAAATTAGGATTCAAGGGGCCAAGACCCCAGGAAGAAGGGAGTTTGCTTATGTGACCCCAACATTGACCTTGGAGTATATGTATTTTTTGGCATGTTTTGTCATGGGTCAGAAGCCAGGCAAAGGGTGGCATCTAAGAGATAGAGGAGCCAGCTGAGCTTTCAGCAACCTTCCGGAACTAGGAAGGAAAAAAATGCAAGTTTGTGGCTTCCAGTGCATCCGGGACCTGTGTAGTCCGGGCTCTGAAAGAAGGGACATGCAAAGAAGTGGAGGTGGTTTACCCTGCAAGGCGTTTGATGACTGAATGAATGGCTTAAAAACCAGGTTAATACCATCTGAAAATCAAAGTGGAGTTTTTAGCAGTCTCTTAGTCCCAGGGAAACCAAAATCAGTGTCCAGGATAGACCCTATTAGGCATCTCAAGATCTCATCTGAAGGAACCCTCTAGGAGTAGGGCAAAATCAGGAGTAACGTGAGGTTTGCTTAGTTCCTAATTGTACTGAAGTGAAGTGTCCCTCATCTAGCAGCCTGCCAGAGGATAGGGTAAATTCTCTCTGGAAGAAGATAACATCATTCACAGCCTCTCCAATTTTCCATATGCAATGTGTGTAGCAAGCAATTAAAATTTACTAGGAATAAAAAAATAGGACAAAGCAGAAAGAAAAGAGAAACAGACCCACAGGCGAATTAGATATTGATATTATCAAACATCAGTTTGACCATGTTCAGGAAAACAATAAGATGGAGAATTTTACCAAGAACTAGAACCTATTTTTTAAAATAATTAAATGAGAATTATATAAATGGTATTAAGAGCTCAGTAAGTGTATTTAACAGGGTTGACATTGCTGAAGGTTACTTCACTAAAAGTTGAGTCAGTCATAAATATCTAAGCTAAATCAGGGATGGGAAAAGAATGTAGAATATAGAAAAAGCAGGAGACAAAATACAGAGAAAATGTCTAATATATTTATAATTGGAATACCAGAAGTGAGAGACAGGACTAGCTGGATTTTCTATGCTGACTAAGAATCCCTAAGCCTAGCTGGGAAGGTGACTGCATCCACCTTTAAACCCGGGGCTTGCAACTTAGCTCACACCCGATAAATCAGGTAGTAAAGAGAGCTCACTAAAATGCTAATTAGGCAAAAACAGGAGGTAAAGAAATAGCCATTCATCTATCGCCTGAGAGCACAGGGGAGGGACAATGATCAGGATATAAACCTAGGCATTCAAGCCATCAAGGGCTACCCACTTTGGGTCCCCTCCCATTTTATGGGAGCTCTGTTTTCACTCTATTGAATCTTTCAACTTTACACTATTCTGGCCTGTGTTTGTTACGGCTGGAGCTGAGCTGTTGCTCACCACCCACCACTGCTGTTTGCCTCCTTCACAGACCCACTGCTGACTTCCACCCCTCCGGATCCGGCAGAGGGTCTGCTGTGCTCCTGATCCAGCGAGGGGCCCATTGCCGCTCCTCTTCAGGCTAAAGGCTTGCCGTTATTCCTGCACTGCTAAGTGCCCAGATTCGTCCTAATCCAGCTGAACACTAGTCGTTGGGTTCCACGGTTCTCTTCCGTGACCCACAGGTTCTAATAGAGCTATAACACTCACCGCATAGCCCAAGATTCCATTCCTTGGGATCGGTGAGGCCAAGAATCCCAGGTCAGAGAACAAGAGGCTTGCCACCATCTTGGAAGTGGCCCGCCACCATCTTGGGAGCTCTGGGAGCAAGGACTCCTGGTAACAGAAGGAGATATGAGAATGAGAAAGAAGCAATATTGGAAGAGAAAATGTTTGATAATTTTCTAAAAATTTTGAGAGTTTCAAGAAATCCTATACTCTAATAAACAGGCTCAATATAAAGAAAACTACACCTAGACACATCATAGTAAAACTACCAAACAGTAAAGGAAATTTTAAAAGCTCCCTGATCCAAAGACTCATTATACCATAGGAGCAAAAATTAGGCAGACAGAAGACTTCCCCAGAGAAACAATAGAAGCTAAAAGACAAAAGAATGACATCTTTAAAGTGTAGAGAGAAAATGCTTTCCGCTCTAGCGTCTATCACCTGAGAAAATAGCCTTCCAAAATGAAAGTAAAATGAAGACCTTTCCAGTCAAATAAAAATGGAGAGAATTTCAACTATTGCAGAACTGCACTTAGAAAAGGGAGAAAAAGAAAGAGGAAGGGAGGTTTCTTCGTCAAGAGGAAAGTTGAACTCAAAAGGAATTACAGAAATGCAGGCTGCAATAAAGACCAATGAAAAAAATGTGGATAATTTTAAATTACAATAGACTGTCTTAAACAATAATGATATTGGGATTTAAAACACATGTAGAATCAAAATGCTGGACAATAACAAAACATGCAGAAATTAATTTACTAACAAATGAGCTTATTTATTGTCCATTTTGTATCATCAGTGTTTGGCACAGTGGAGGGCACACAGTGTCTTACAGTTGTTGGTTGAATGCTTATAGTTGTTGGTTGAATGCTAGTTGAAAGCCCTTCTTTCACAGATGAGAGGGAGAAAAGGGAAGATCAGAAAAATAAGTTTAATGGCAGAGCTGTGCTCAGCTCACAGATTGTTTTTGCAGACCAGAACTCTTGGTGCTGACTTCAGAGTCCAGATTTGCGATTAGACTATTTAGGGACTAGTGACATTTTAGACTACTTTCCATTCTACAGGCATGCCTGAGATCAAACCTTATCCCCCATTTCAAGAGCCTGAGCCCAGGGCAGTTCTCTGCATGCTGACCCACTTGGTGCCCAACTTTTATCTAAGCCCTGGTATAATCACTTTCCACCTCTCTTCCCTAAATAATCTTCTCTAATTGGCAAAGCACTGAGAAACCTAGAGTAACCTCCTAGGCCTGTGCTTAAGTCCTGGTTATTTATATTGGCTCAAGCCCCCCTTTCTCCAACTGTTGAAGCTTTGTTCTGGAAGAAAGCAAGGTTGATGGAGGAGAACTGTGCAGCAGCCTGTTGCAGGAGTGTGCCTGCAGAGCTGTCAAAGTTCATTTTCCAAGCAGTTCTTCCAAAGGTCTTAAGATGACAAACTGCTTCTGCCTTGTGGATGGTTTTGTTTTTAAAGGGAAAGCCCAGGAGGCTGCAGGCAGTTGCTAAAGGGGAGGGAATAAGATGATAGCTTTAGCTTTTTCTCCACCTCCCCCACCTAACAAAACCTAACAAAAAGAGCTGGCATGGAAGATGCAATATGGCGTTGACAGACTGTACAGTGAATTGACGTTATGGAATATTTTAGCAGCCCTTTTATAATTTCCCAGCCTCTTAACAATCAAGTTTTAGTTCATGTGTAAAACAATCAAGTAGGTCATGACGGTCTGCCACAAAGTTAAGGGATAGACAAGCTTGATAGAGGCAACCTCTGTCAGCCAAGAAGCAGCTGCACAGAGAAGAGCCAGCCTCAATTCTGCCTGTTAGATCACTTGATTTCAGTTCTTATTCTGCTTCTCAGAGGCAGGATTTGAGGCCAATCATTAACTTCTCTGAGCCTCAATTTCTCTATCTGTAAGTGGAAAAGATAGTAATACCTATGCAACCTAGTGGACATGACTTTGGGTGAAGAACAAGTGAAATAACATGTATAAATAAGCTTTTTAAATTGAAGCGTCCTGAGGACAATTTGTTTTTATTATTTGCCTTAAGAATGTTGCAAATATTGCAGATCGTGACAACTGAGGAATAATGCTCGGTAGAAAATGCCAAGCATGTTTAGAACTGGAAAGATACTTAGAGACCTTCCGACCTACCCTGTCCATTTTTCAGTGAGAAAACTGAGTGAAAGTCAAGTAAATAGTTGCTTTCTTAAAGTAATGAAATTAGAAAAAGAAGGTGAAAGAACATTTCTCAAATCCATTCCAAATTCTTCAAAGAGTGCTCCTGGTGCACAGGGGTCAGGATTACCAGATCCCGGTGTTTACTATTTCTTGTTCTTTGATGTCCACAGACAGTCCTGAGCTGGAGGAGGAGATTAGTAAGTGATCAAAGAGGGATGTTAATAGATATAAGCATCTATCTGATGTTTTCCTCCTGGCATAATATCAAGAATTTAAAAAGTACTAGGAGTCTTCTATAAAGAATGAAGGCAACTTATCTGAAGAATGTTATGTCAATAAAATTATTTTCCAGTGAAGGCCTGGATACACCTCCTCAGATGAAAAGGTATCCTGAATGCCACTTCAGGACCATCTTCTGAGACCTCTCTTGTTCACTTATAGCTGTTCAAAAGTCAGGAGGGAAAGCATGGATCTCCAAAGAATCTGACGTCACCTCAAGAGCACGTGGAAGGAGGAAGAGAAGACATTTGATATGCGAGCTTACACCTTTGGTGTGCATAACAGATGTTTGAAGACATGTTACTTAGGTGTTCACAAGCCTGTCCATATTCAATAGGGAAGCTTCTTCATTGAGTCCTAGGACAATTCCTGATAAATTGGGTTGGAATTTCTCCAGCTGGACTGTTCTGGGGTCTATACAAAGAAGACAGATCCACTATCCACTTGGCACAAGGCACTTGGAACAAGTTACTTGAGCCCTTCATCGAATCACTATTAAAATAACACTTCCTACCCTAGTCTCCTTCAGTGCTGTGTGGCCTCAGGAGTCTTTGAAGATGAAGTGGTCATTTGATCCTGAACTTATTACCACCACCGACAGCATGAATCAAGGCTTTCCAGCAAGTCTTTTTGCCCCCACCCTTCAAAGGTTAGAAATCAAAGAGCGCCGGCTCTCAGTGGATCCCAGAATGCTGCTGGGTAGCCCAGCCACATATTGGCACTGTGTCAATGCCATTGTTTGGACTTGGGTGTTCCCCAGATCACATTAATCCTGAATCAGTGTTGTCCTCTGCTGTGGCAAGCCCTAGAGCCTGCCCCAAATCTTGAGACTCATTGATTTCATGTCACCAGGGACTGAATAGAACACCTCTCATTCAACAAAATAACTGTCACTGACTCAGAAACAAGAAACAGCCTGTCCCCAAGGGGCCAAATCACCAGGCAAAAGAGACTTCCCTAAAGTATGGCATGGTCCCTTTGTTCTGTGCCAGTCAGCTCCTGCCTGAAACCGTGTTGTCATCTCTGATTCATCCCTTCTTTCATGCAGGGTGACTCAGAGGGGGGAAAGTGCTGTGTAAAGCCCTGCTACATTTAATTGATAAAATACAGCCAGTTACTGCCAAACCAAAGGGGGCAAATGGGTAGTGCAAGCATGTATTGAAGTAGAACACTAAGCCACATGAAAAGTGGCTGTGGCTACAGGCAGCTGAGGAGGGACAATGGTGGACTGGCTTAGCTGGCCATCAGCCATTTTGAGCAAAAGCACATCAGAAGCTCTAGGGGACAAAGGGGCAGAGCCACAAGTACAAATATGGCCCATAAATGCCCCCCAGGGACACTACACAGAGGCAGGCCACACACATTTGCAGTGTGAGAAGAAGCACAGTGAGTTATTTTAGTCATCTCTTAAACATATGCTAACGAAATGCAGTCTCATGAAGGACTATCAATGGCAGGACAGTAGGTTATACAGAGAGGAGCAAGATCGTTGCTGGCATGGCAATAATTAACACACACACGTGGATGTATATACACATACCTGTGTACATACATGCACACAAACATATATACGTATAGACCTATTTTTTAAAAACAAGCTGTTGATTGCCCTCCCCCTTTGCATACTGTGTGAAGCTACTCAAATGCAAATGCTTGATGATTGTGTTAAAAACGAAAATTGTTATTTAAAAAGACTTTTAAAAGTTTAAATATCAAGTGTAAATATAATGTGTTTCAGTGAGAAAAATATTCATGTAAAGAAGAGACAGGGTATTGAAGTTATTTTCTTAAATACTTAATTGAGTTAGAATATGAGATTGTCTTGATTCACTTAATTAGAATTTGGACTCCTGATCGCTGAACTCAAGAAAGTTATTCGCAGTGATCAAGGAAGTCACTTCAGAATCCAGAGAGTAGGACCGCTGGCAGACATGCACAGAGACAATGGTGACACACGTGCTGAGAGGCTGTTCCATCTACCTGCCACCCTGGTTCCTGGGCTCCTCCAAGGTGACTTTGTGTATCTAATGGGTTTGTGTTTTACACTATAGGCAATATTTTACAAAGATAATTCGAATAGTGGGATAAAGAATGACTTACAGGTAGGGGGAGATTGGAGGTAGGGAGAATAGTTTTAGGAGGTTATTGTATGAGGTCCCTAACACATTGTGGCGTGGGAATGCAGACTCCGGAAAGGTAAAATTGGTGGCGCTTGGGTACCGATGATATATTGAGGCAGGAATTATATTCCAAAGAGAAGAGGATCTTGCCTTTCCAGGCCTGGCACCCAGCTGTAATAGTTTAATTTCTAGCATATGCTATAATAACTCCTAAATCTCAATGGCTTAACACAAGAAAGGCATATTTTGGATTCACATTAAGTCCCATGTGATTCAAGCAGACCAGCCTTATCCATCTACTGATCCTTCATCTCCAGTGCCTGGTCTCTATGATTTCCTACAGAAAGGGAAGACAGAGATGGAGGAAAGACACCAGCTCTTAATATTTGACCCAGAAATTGCACATCTCACTTCTGCCCACAGCTCACTGGCTTAAACTAGTCTTGTGGTGCAACTAAACCACAAATAAAACTGGGAAATGTAGGGGCACTCATAGAACATTTGGTAAGCACTAAGCAACTTCTGTGTATACATGAGATCACATTAGTTGCCAATTTTTAGTAGCTCTGAGCCTAGATCTGTTTAATGGCAGCACCTCAGTCCTGCTGCACAGCCCAAACATTGGCCGTTATCTCCATGACCTCTGCTACTAATGCGCACATGTTCTTCTCTGCTGGGCTCATGAGGTGCCTTGTAGCTGCCCATGTGCCTGGTGTTAATCAAGGCTGTCTTCTGTGACAGGATGTCTATAAGGTCAGGGTGCCAAACAGGCAGAATCCTGGGAAGAGTGGGCAAAACATCCCTTTCCTCAGCTCTGCATCATACTTGACTTCAAGCATGGATGTACCAGTGCTGTGCCTAGAGCCTCCTGGTGTCTAAGTCTCCTCAATTCCTTACTCTGTCCCACAGGAGTGAAGACAGGTGTGGGCAAGCTCAGAAAGGCCTGTCCCATGTCATCTTCTTTGCGGCCTTCATCCTATCTCTCTTTCTTCCCCAGGCACCTCTACTTCAAAATGTCTCCTTCCTCCTTACCCAAAGACCAGAAGTCTCCATGGCTAGGGAGTAGATACAAATAGTTACAGAGTGGGCGGTGGAGAGGAAGATACCTAGTTCTACTCGCCAGAAAAGACTGAGGCCTGCCAAGATAGCAGATATGGAAACGTAGGTATTCCACAGAAAAGGCCAACTGATCTCAATTGCTAAAAACTGCATGGCGAGCAAGATGATGCACAAGGCAAAGCAGCCCAAAATATGGCACTTGACATTTCCTTTTTTCCGTGTGTGTTGTAGACACTGCAGTCTACAGAGCCAAGGTTTTATTGTCTTTCTGCAGGTCACTCCTTGTTTTCTTCTATCATCTGATAGGCTTCTGTTGCTGTCCAAGTCATTACTCTAGTGTGAAGACGGCCTTAAAAGAATAACAAAAGTCATTAAACATATGTACCTAGTGCTTGGTTAAGAGAGGTAGAGAAGGACTGCAGAATAGCTACAGTTCCCTTTATTAAAATGGAAACTAGAGTCAAGACGTTTCCTCCTCCAGGTCATCGCTTCAACTTATGGAAGAATCTGACTTACTGCTGCTATCCTCTTTTCTAAAGGAAAAATACAGAGTGTTATAATTAAAAAAGGGTTTTAACTAAATTCACCTAGTCCAATCTGTCCCATTTTATAGATAGGGAAACTGGTTTAAAAAAATTCTCAAAATTACAAAACCGGCAGACCAGGACAATAAAATGTTTAATTCACAACCCCCTTTCCTTTTCCAGATCCTCTATACAAATCCTCTCTCCCTCTCCCTCTCTTCCTATCCTCTCTTCTCGCTCATTAAAATCACCTTCAGCAAAGAGTATGAATAAAATGAATGATATATAGAGTACCTAGCCATGCTTCCTTGTAGCTAAAGTAAGATTAAAGCATTATCTGTGGATCTTCGCGTCCGTCAGCAGGCAGGTGCTCCTGGGGCTTGTCAGCAGGTGCAGGAAAGAGGAAGCTTGCTGATGATCGAACATTTTTTTCAGTCCAATGCACCTTCAGAGGCAACAGCCAGGGCTTCACATGTTTGTCATTGCTTACTATTGAACTCTCGAACCATTAAAGCAACACAATGTGTGGGGGCTATGAGCCCCTCCATTAGTAGACATACTGAAGAAACAAGACGTAAGCGAGTCAAAAGGAAATTAACATGGTCAGGACGTTGCTTGGGTACCTCTTCCCATTGTATGTAAGCCCTTAAAATCTTTCCCCAGAGCAATGTGTTATCCTTCTCGCTTAATGATAAAACATCAGATGCACACCATTATAGACATGTGCTTTGAAATTTTTTTTTCTCCCAAAGTGATGGGCTGTGTGATGATCCAAGGTTAAAAGCAGTCTGCAGACATAATTATGACAAGGAGCTAGTCACTTAACCCCTCTGACTTTCACTTTGGGTTTTTTTTTTTGTTATTTCCAATTTATAAATTGAAGGAATTGAATTAGATGACCTCTATGACCCCTTCTAGCTCAGACATTTCAAATCTATAAACACAAAACTACCTGCCTCACATTGGGATTAAACTCATAATTTTGTTTCATTAGTGGTCTATCTTAATCAGCACAGTGAAAAGGAGAGAATACAGTTTTTATTTGACTGGTGGACACCGGGAACACCCAGGTTGTCAGTTGGAATCCTCTTCCTCAGAAAGATTTTGTTTGTAATGTGGCCACAGATCTCCTTGCTCCTAACTTGCTGGTTTACTGATATGTAATGTTAAATGAAAAATAGCTTTGAACAGATAGCTATGCTAGAGCTGAATCCACAACTTTGTTGAAAAAAATTCTTTTTTTTTTTTTTTTTTTTTGAGTCAGAGTCTTGCTCTGTTGCCCAGGCTGGAGTGCAGTGGTGTAATCTTGGCTCACTGCAACCTCCACCTCCTGGGTTCAAGCGATTCTCCTGCCTCAGCCTCCCAACTAGCTGGAATTACAGGCTCCTGCCACCACACCCAGCTAATTTTTGTATTTTTAATACAGTTGGGGTTTTGCCATGTTGACCAGGCTGGTCTCGAACTCCTATCCTTAGGTGATCCACCTGCCTTGTCCTCCCAAAGCGCTGTGGTTACAGATGTGAGCCACTACACCTGGCCTAAAAAATCATTATTAATTGCACATGAGAATCATATTAAACTCTACATATCCCAGCTATCTAAGTCTTCTAGAAGAGAAGTGACATGAAATCTCATCTTGAAACATTGCCATCTCCTTAGGAGGATGAGGAGTAAGAATGGGAGTTTTTATTGGAGCCTTTATTCTGTCAATGTAATGGCCAGTTAAGGTGGATGATATTCATGGTTAATCAAGTCTGGATGAGTTTACATAGAAAAAAATTTAGTTGCCTGGGTCTTAAAATTTTTTTTAATTGAGTGCATAAAAACCTGTATAAAGATGTGACACCCCTGTGTGAAAGAAGATGCCCTGTTTTCAGAGCTAACGGAAAGTGTCAACTATGTAGAACCAATTATTGTAGATGGCTCATTCATTCACTTGTTTCTTCAACCACAATGTTTTTCAGTGCAAAAAATGCCCTAGCATTAGGTGCAGATATTGTGAATATAAACAGAGATGGTGTATGTGCTCAAGGGACTAATTGTCTAATAAATAGGGAGACGAACATACCCTGAGTATACACCATCTATAATGCAGACACTAGGGGTGAGAAAGAGTATGGGAGACAAGAGTAACTGTCTTAGCTGGGGAGACCTGCAGGTACCACTAAGAGGTAACGTGGGCTTTGTCTTCCAGAATGGATGGCAGAAATGTGCAGTGGAAGTGTCAGGAAAAGGCATGTGTGCTAGACATCCTGTTTGCCCCTCCAAATCCCACACTTCTGACTTGGATGAATCATATCGACAGGTTCTTGAACGCTTTGGCTTTAAGTTATGATGGCCAATGGGTAGCCCAAACAGGCAATTGGTGGAAGAGGAGAGTTGAGGTCAGGATATTTTATTCCCCTGGTTTCATTCCTTGAGAAGTTGCTTCAGGCTGGCTGTTTCTAAATCAAAGGACTTGGCTCCTCTCAAAGTGACCCTACGGGAACCTCTCTTTTTGAGTCCCAGTAAATACTCTCCCCTCTTCCCTTCCAGCACGTGAGTGGTAACGTCTCCACTGTGGCTGAGCCTGTGTTACTGCGTCATCCCTTGAGGTTCTCCCTGCATTCCCCCTCCTGTGAAAGCTTCCCTTTATACATATATCCCTTGGACATCATTTTGGGTGTGCTACCTTTTCCCAGTTGGTACTCTGGCTGATACAGCATTTAAGAAAGAGTAGACAGACAGATCAGAGACAAAGGGTGGAAAAACGTACAGTGTGTTTGGGAGCCATTGTAGAGTTCAGAGGTGCTGTAGTAGAAGGTGCTCTCTGGTGGGGCAGAAGTGTCAGATGTTTGTACACTATGGCATCAGGACATGACAGGATTAGATCTGAGATTAGAAGGGCCAACCTGGCAGCAATGTGGAGAATAAACTGGAAAGAAGGAGTTGAGAGACTCCCCTGTGGCTCCATCTGCCTCCAGAAGATATTGCTGTGGTTCCAGGTTTAGCTAGGTGACATCAGCGGCTGGGCTCCTGAAACACCCCTTTCTTCTGGCTCTGCAGCCTGCTGTCACTAGTTTTATGTTATTTTGCCGTCCCATATTTGGCTTTCAACTCCTCCATCACATGGGTAACCAATAGATTTGTAGTAAATTTCTTCTTTTACAAATACTTGAAGTGTTTTTTGCTTTTCTATTTAGACCCAGATGAATACAAGGGCCTTAACAGCCAGGATGAAGAGATAGCAAGGAGTGATATATTCCAAAGGGGAAAACTCATCGGCAAAGGGTTGCTGTCTCCTCTCAACCCAGAAGGAGTTTACTCTATTTAATGATAGGCAAAACAGTGGTTTTTACATGGATTCCAGAGCAGGCTGCCTGTATTAGATAGCCTGCCTCATTGATCCCATGTCAGTGTTCTAATTTGTGTGCCTTGTTTCCTCACATGCAAAATGAAGATAATCTCAGCACTTTTAGGAGGTTGTAAGCATTAAGTGAGCTGATACAGCATGTACAAAATTATTTAAAAAGTTCTTGCTGGATATTCAGTCTCATATAAATATTAGCTACTATTATTTGCCTAAGGCCTCTGAGTTGGAGCATGAAGGACTTGTGCTTCCCTGGGTCTCAAACACCAAGGGTCATCCACATTTTTGAATCATAGGTTTTAGCTGCAATATCCTTTTTAAGGATCATGGCTTTGAAGGTTGGAGGAAGCATGTGCTGATTGACAGGGGTGCTGTGAGGAGAAATAATTTTCCGGGGGCAAGCATTGGTTACCATGGTTTCCAACTGGCAGAAAATCCAAGGTCAATTCCTTGAAAATATTTCACTGCTGATATGAGCAGGGTGGTTCCTCTACATTCCTAATCACTTCCTCTGCACCAGGGCAGATTGCGCCAATGTTCAGCCTTGCTTTCAGGCAGCAGGAAAGAAAAATCTGAATAAGTAGACATCAGAAAACATAGCCATCCAGCTGACCACTGACCATGAAGTCAAATACAGTTGATTCCCCAGGGGAGCCAGAAAAGGGAAGTGTCATTTGGAGCAATGAAATTTTAATAACCACAGAGGGAATAAAGCATTTTGTTGTAAGACTCAGGTCTGCATTGATGAAGATCACTGGTGACAACTTATACTATTTGAAATTTTAGTTCTGTTCTCTGAGTGACTAATTTTTACTTCTCCAGAAACGCAAGTCTCAAGGCACTAGGGGAAATCACAGTGCACAAAGCCTTAGTAAAAGCCACAGCACAACCCAGCACCTGACTTAACTCTGTGCATCTATTTCATCCTCAAGTCAATTCCCCTTCCTTTGGAATTAAAATCCTCTGACAGCCCAGCTGCAACATCTATTAAATATTTTTTCTCTATAGAATGGCTCCAGTTGTTTCCAGGAAGCCTTTCTCACAGGGAAGGGGATTACTTTCAGAAGCCTGTTCTCCAGGGAAGTGGCCTCCCCACAGGTGTTCAACATTTCGGGGCAGCCCCATTAGCCAGGTTCTGAAGGTGGGTGTGTTCATTGTGGACAGGCTGAGGAGTCGTTTTATAGAAGATCTAAAAGATGCAAGTTTCTCTATCATGGAAAACTCTGCCTGAGTAAAATACCAACTTAAAAAAAAAAAAAAAGAAAAGAAAAATAACCTTTTACCAATTAGTAATAACTCAGAAAATGCCACTACAAATTAAACAGTCATTCAAATGCTTTTGAAAATGTTTTTAAATGGCAACTGAGAGAAGTCAAACCAATGTTGTCTTCTACTTCTGCAGGATTAACACTCATCTTTTTATAGGGAAGCAAGGGCCTAGCCGTCTACTTACAAAGCTGTATTAAAGAATGAAGAAAAATAAGTTGTCTTTAGGACTTGTGACATTTTTTAATGGCTATATATTCTTTGTAGCTACTCCTATTAAGAGGTGAAGTTTATTTCCCCTGCTCTTAAATCTAGGCTGGTCTTGAAGATTGCTTTGGCTAACAGAATGCACTGGAAGTAAAGTTGTGAGACTCCTTTGTCTTGGCTTCCAGAGGCCTGTAGCTTCTTCTCTCACCCTCTTGGATATTGCTTTGTATGAACAAGTCTGAGCTGGTCTGCTGGGGAGGCCAGATGGAGGAGAACTGAGGCACCCTGATTAATGTCACCAACCGCCAGTAATGTGAGTGAGGCCTTCTTAGACCACCCAGCCCCTGTCAAGTCACAGATGGCTGCAGCTGCATAAGTGACCCCAGGCTAAAGCAGCAGAACCATGTATTAGTCTGTTTTCATGCTGCTGATAAAGACATACCTAAGACTGGGCAATTTACAAAAGAAAGAGGTTTAATGGACTTACAGTTCCACATGGCTGGGGAAGCCTCACAATCATGGCAGAAGGCAAGGGGGAGCAAGTCATGTCTTACATGGATGGTGGCAGGCAAAGAGAGAGCTTGTGCAGGGGAACTCCTCTATAGAACCACTGAATCTCGTGAGAATTACTATCACAAGAAAAGCACGGGAAAGACTTGCCCCCATGATTCAATTACCTCCCACCAGGTCCCTCCCACAACACATGGGAATTCAAGATGAGATTTGGGTGGGGACACAGCCAAACCATATCAAACCATCTACCTGAGCCTAGCCTAAAGCACTGACCCACAGAATCATAAGCAAATAAGATAGTTGGTTGTTTTAAGCCATTAAATTTTGGAGTGGTTTGTTACATAGCAATAGATAACTGCCATAGGATTCATTTCTAGTTTAGTGCTTGATTCATCTGAGAAATCAAGAAAATCATATTCAATTACAAAAAATATTCAATGAAGTATTCCCATTTACTAAATCTTTGAGACAACATTAGAGGATTGGAGATATTTAGAAAATGTGAACAATCTGTCAAACAATTTGATTCCCTCATAAATGCTCACTCTGAATACCCACCTTCATTTCTCAAAAGCAGTTATTTTTATAAAAATTATGAGTAAAACTGACAAATTCTGACAGAATTATCCTGGAACAATATAGTCACAGGCTTACTGATAATTTATTATTGGGTGATTTACTAGTCTGATCATAGGTTTATCTAAACTCTTTCCCTGTGTAGTAAAGAATTTAACCCAGCCCAAAGACAGATTGTGGGAGGGAATCGCTAAGTCCTTGAAGTATCATGCTGGATAGGTGTGTCTTTGTTTGTCTGGGTGTCTTGGGTCAGCCATGTAGTGACAATGTGTTTTAAGGTTGGAGCCCTGAGCCACAACCACACTGTGATTTAGGGTGGGAGTTTTGGGTCATGTAGTATCAGCTTGACTTCCTGCGGGGCTAAATGTTGAGAAAAACCATGTGGGCAGTTGACTGTGGCTACATGATGGAGCCCCAGTGAGAATTCTGGATATCAAGGCTTAGCAAGCTTCCCTTGTTGGCAATATTCCATGCACATTATCACACATCAGTGCTACAAAACAGCACTTTCCTTACTCCATGGGGAGAAGATAATTAGAAGCTCCACTTTCAGCTACCTTTTCTTGACTCTGCCCTATGACTTACTTCTTCCCTTGGCTGATTTTAATCTGCATCTTTTCCTTATAATAAGCCATAACCACAAGTATAAAATAGCTTTCAGTGACCTCTGAGAGTCTTTCTAATGAGTTATCAAAACCGAGGGTGGTTTTGGGAACACCTCCAACTTGCAGTTGGTTTCAGAAGAGTGTAGTCCTATGAGAGCTCTTCCGCTAACTTTGCAGTTAGTTAACTTTTGCTCCTCCTTTCAAGATGCAATTCAACCCTGCCTCCAGGAAACCTTTCCTGACCACCTCAATTACTCAATTACAAAAAAAAAATCTTCCTCTGAATTCTTAGATTGCATAGGGCTCACCTGAAATTATCTTACAGTGTTTGGAAAATGACTTCTGGCTTTGTTGTTGATCATATTGATAGGTAGCTCTATCACATGACCTGTATTAGATTTTAGTGCCTGGAGGACTCAGCCTGTTTCTTGCACCCTTTCTACTAGCCAGCACATTGTTTTCAATTAGACACTGTGGTGTTTAAAAAGGAAATTCCTGCTTCTAGCATCAACTAGGAATTTCTGAAATATAGGTTAATTTTGTATTATTAATAAGACTGAAATAATCATTCATTCAACAAATGTTTATTGGCTGGGCGTGGTGGCTCATGCCTGTAATCCCAACACTTTGGGAGGTCGAGGTGGGCAGATCATTTGAGGTCAGGAGTTCGAGACCAGCCTGGCCAACATCGTGAAACCTTGTCTCTACTAAAAATACAAAAATCAGTCGGGCGTGGTGGCACGTGCCTGTAATCCCAGCTATTCAGGAGGCTGAGGCAGGAGAATCACTTGAACCTGAGAGGCAGAGGTTGCAATGAGCCAAGACTGTGCCACTGCACTCCAGTCTGGGTGACAAAGCGAGACTCTGTCTCAAAAAATAAAAAATAAAAAAAATTAATTGAGCATCTACTAAGTGCTAGGCTCCAGGGATTGGCAACGAGCAAAATAAATTTCTATTTTTAGGAAGTTTCCATTTTGGGAGATAAAGATGACAAATAAATCAACACATATATACTTTTTTTTTTTTTTTTTTTTTTTGAGGCAGGGTCTCCCTCTGTTATCCAGGCTGGAGTGCATGGTGTGATCATGACTCACTGCAGCCTTTACCTCCTGGACTCAAGCATCCTCCCACCTCAGCCTCCCAAGTATCTGGGACTACAGGCATGCAGCACCACACCTGGCTGGTTTTTTTATTTTTTTGTGGAGCTGGGGTCTTGCTTTGTTCCTCAGGCTGCATATATGCTATTATATTAGATAGTCATGAGCACGAGAAAGAACAATCAAGCGGAATAAGATAGTAAAGTGTGATGAGGATAATTACTTTAGAGAGAATGATCAAGGGAGGTTTCTCAAAGCAGGTGACATCTCAACAGAGATCTGGATGCAGCAAGAGAATGAGCCATGCAGATAAGGTTTGCAAACCTGGTCTAAATGTTTCCATTGTCTAATGACTTCAATAGCCAAATGCGTTTGAGAATGCGGCTGTCCAATTTATTGAATGGTGGATTACTTTAAAAAAGGTTTTTTAATGAGTAAGGAATTCAAATCCAGTCTTAACACATAGATACATTCCCATAGTCCCTTTAAAAATAAAAATAGAAAAATTACTGACATGTAAACAGTTTGCATGTGGAAGAGGAACAAAGAAAGTTTATAGCTGATTGAAGACAAAGTTCAATCTTCTTGAGGAGACATTCAGGGGGATAATTTCTGTCTAAATAATCATCTCACTACAGGAGGAACCCTTGAAACAAATCGTCCCTGATAATAGCCTTTGTTAGACTGAGGAATGTGCAGTTGAAGCTTGACAAGCTATCGCACAAGTCTAAAGAGGAGTGAGTGATTCAAATAGAAGGGTCTTTGCAAAGGTAAATGTGAAGAATAACTTTGTGTATATAAATCACAAAACCCAGAGGAAACTGTCTTATGCTTTTTCACTGTATTTTGTTTCAATAAACAAACCAAGTTTCACTGATTTATTTCATTTTATTTTTGGACAGAAAGAAATCTTATTACAGGGAGAACTGGGAACTCTGAGATAAAAGTATGACTTTTAAAGACGGTGACTGTGGGCCAGGCGCGGTGGCTCACGCTTGTAATCCCAGCACTTTGGGAGGCCGAGGCGGGTGGATCACCCGAGGTCAGGAGTTCGAGACCAGCCTGGTCAACATGGCGAAACCCTGTCTCTATTAAAAATGCAAAATTAGCCCAGCGTGGTGGCGCGTGCCTGTAAACCCAGCTACTTGGGAGCCTGAGGCAGGGGAATCACTTGAACCCGGGAGGTGGAGGTTGCAGTGAGCCGAGATCATGCCACTGCACTCCAACCCGGGCGACAGAGCGAGACACTGTCAGAAAAAAAAAAAGCTGGCGATTGTCAGAGCTGTCCCATTCCCACCTTCTGATTCCGCTTGGCCTTTGTCATTGTTCTGTTCTTCATGATGAGCAAGGAATGTATAATGGACATCCTGTTTGAATATGGGAATTCTTCTGTGATCTGGAATTCCTCTCCCCACAAGGCTCTATTCTTTGGCACTCTTGCACATATGCACTGAAATAATTAAATGTCATGGAAATCCTAAAATACTTTGAATCATCAAAAGGGGCTTAAATTATGTCAGGACAGCTGTGGTGATGAGTATATTATGTATTCTAGTTCTTTAAAAACGATGAGACAGGTATGTTGTGTGTGTGGTAAGGCTTGACTAATCTGAATAATCATTAACTAGGATATACCAGAACAAATAATTTTTCAAGTAAGTTTTTTTTCTAGATACCAGGACAAGAGGTCTTGGTTTTAAATAGGTGGGAAAGGGAAAGGGGATATAGGAGAGCTCGTTTGGACATGATAGTTTTAGAGCTGAAGTCCATGTTTTTAAGTCTCCGGAATACCACTTTTATTTAATATTTTCCCTCCTCTCTTTCTTGGTTCCCAGCAAAATGGTGAAAATCTTGCTGAGAAATGGTACCATGAGAAAAAGTTGAGAAAAGAGGAGGCAGATCCGCCTCAGAGAAGTTGCTATGGAGCAGGAGAAAAGAGGGAAGTGCTTTGCCCATTTCTCTCTCTTTTCCCTCCAAACATACTAAAAGACTGGTATTTAATGTGTTGGCAGCATCTTTGTAGAGAAATGAACATCTTTTCTGGGTACCGGGGGAGGGAATATGCTGGTTGCCATACCTATATTTGTCAAATGGAAGTCATGCTAAGAAACCCAAAAATAAAAATAATTTTAGGGTAAAGTCTTAGGAACTTAAAATCCATTTATTTAGCATTAAATAAACACCTTCCCGATACCCATTCCTCAGCTAAGTGCTGTGAAGGGCATTCAATAGGTATAACAGATAGTCCCTTCTTAGCCTTCAGCATGTAATTAACTTACATATTTGGCTAAAGGTGGTGAAAGACACGAAAGGAAGATAATACGTGGACCTGGCTTTCCAAGACCTCATGGTTTTGTGGGAAATGAAAGACATGCACTTGAAATATTTAAAATGTTTAAAGATTCCTAGGCAGGAAATGTCAGTGCCTGAATGGTTTGCAGAGTCTAAACAGTCATTTGTTAGAAGGGAAAACAAGGGTGGGCTGCAATGGGATTCAGTGGTGAGGAAGGACATGATAGCACCAGTGGGGTCTTTGTTTATAAACCATTTTAATTCACGATGAAGTATACTTACCATAAATCCATGAAGAGACATTTAGGCAAACATATATACACAGGACAGCAATGCTATAAAATGGGCCAAGGCTCTGCTAGAAAAATAACATAGCTTGAAAGTATATTAAACCCTGGCAAGAAATTTTAAATATTGAAGATAAAGTTACTATGTGACCCAGCAATTTCACTCACACGTACATACCCAAAATAACTGAAAACATATGTCCTCCCAAAAACTTGTACATGAGTGCTCATAGTGGCATTATTCACAATAGCCAGAAAGTGGGAACAATTTAAATGTCCATCACTTGATGAATGAATGAATAAATTGTTATACCCATACAATGTAATATTACTGAACAAGGAAAAGGAATTAACTACTGCCACATTCTCTACACAGATGAAGTCTGAAAACATTATGCTAAGTGAAAGAAGCCATACTGCAAAGATGACATATTACATGACTCTATTCATATGAAATATTCAGAATGGACAAATCCATACAAACAGAAAGCAGATTAGTGATCCCCAGGGGTTGGAGAGAGCAGAGAACAGGGAGTGATTGCTTAACAGGTTCAAATGAGATTTTTTGGGGGGATGATAAAAACGTTCCAAAATTAGATAGTAGTGATGGCTGCACAACTTGGCGAATATACTAAAACAAATCACTGAATTGTACACTTTAAAAAGATAAATTTTATGGTACATTAATTGTATCTTAATAAAGTCGTTAAAGAAAAAAAAAACCTAGAATGAATAGCTCTCTCAAAGTTGCTAAGAATGCTAGCTCCTAAGAGTACAATTACGAAACAGACACCAGAGAAATGAAGAAAATAAATGGGCAAAATATAGGGGATTCATAGAAACAAGATTCTGTCTGGAGCTTTGTTTCTCTTAATGTTGTGTAAATAACTAAAAACAAATCCTGTAAGATACACCTGAAGTAAGGGTGAAAATGGAGTGTTACATGTCATTTTACATTGATAACTTAAAGGCATGGAATTATTATTTGTAAATGCCTTGTTAAAGATATACCAGAGTCTGATCCTTTTTTTAAAAAACTGTTTTAGGGCAGGGCACAGTGGCTCACGCCTGTAATCCCACCACTTTGGGAGGCCGAGGTGGGTAGATTGCTTGAGGTCAGGAGTTCAAGGCCAGCATGACCAACATGGAGAAACCTCGTCTCTACTAAAAAAAAAAAACAGAATTAGCCGGGGTGGTGGCACATGCCTGTAATCCCAGTTACTTTGGAGGCTAAGGCAGGAGAATTGCTTGAACCTGGAAGGCAGAAGTTGCGGTGAGCTGAGATTATGCCATTGCACTCCAGCCTGGACAACAAGAGCGAAACTCCGTCTCAAAAAAAAAAAAAAACTTACTTAGAAATAAATTTCAAACATACAGAAAAGGTATAAGAATAGTACAGAGAACACTTATGTATACACTGTTCATTAACAGTTTGCTGTACTTGCTTTATCATTTGTGCTTGTACTGTCTTTCTCTCTTTCTTACCCCTTCCTCCATTCTTCTTTCCATCCCCTTTCTCTCTCCTCCCCTTTCTCTCTTCTCTCTATATATACAAATTTATTTATATTTACATATATCTCAAATATCTATCTCAATATATAACATTTGAGACAGATGATACATATTTGAAAGTTGGAAATAGTGTGTCCTTGTACCTAATTTATCAATGTGCAGTGTATATTTCCTAAGAATAAGAATATTTTCTTACAGTGTTACATATCCAGAGTAAGATTACCAACTTCAGTAAATTTAACATTGATACAGTACTTTAATATAATCTACTATGCAGCTTCCAGTTTTGTCAAGGAAGGTGGTGTATTAGTTATCTATAGATACATAACAAGTTACTCCAAAACTTAGCAGTTGAAAATAGAAAACATTTATGATCTCAGTTTCTGTGAGTTAGGTGTCTGCATGTGGCCTAGCTGGGTCCTTTGACAGGGTGATAGTCCATGTGTAGGCTAGGGCTGTAGTCTCATCTGAAGGCTCAATGTGGGGACGATCCACTTTCCTGCTCACTCACATGGTTGGTGGCAGGATTCAGTGCTTCACTGGCTGTTGACCAGAATTTTCTCTCATATCTTCACCACATGGCCCTCTCCATAGGGCTGCTCACAGCATGGCAGCTAGTACCTTAGAATAAGTGAGGAACAAGCCCCACAGGTGGAAATTTCCGGCATTTCTTTGTAACCTTATCTTTGAAGTGACATTCTATTACTTCTGGCATCTTCTATTCATTAAAAGCAAATCAGTAAGTCGTTAGTTCAGCCCACATTCAAGGGAAATGATTATACAAAGGGGCAAATATCTGGAAGTGGGGCCATTTTAGTGGCTGCCTACCAGAGACAGTAATGTTTTTTCAGTACAGGATTCAGTCTAAAATCGTATATCATAGTTAGTTGACATATCTCTTTAGATGTTTTTCTTCTTTATGACACTGACATTTTAAAAACAGATCCTGTTTGTAAGATGGAATGTTCCTTGTTTGGGGTTTCTATAACGCTTCCTCATTATTAAATTCAGGCTATGCATTTCCAGTCAAATAGTACACACTGTGTACTTAAGATTGTTTCTGGCAAGAGTCACCTGATGTTCAATTTAGATAAAATTTTGGTGACGAATGAGCAATTTACATGTTCTTAAAGTGTCTCCTCATAGATTGCCTTTTGGTTGCAAGGGGAAAAATAGTAATTATACAGTGGAGAAATCAGATTAAGGATACTAGTTTTATTGGATGTGGGCCCCACCCTGTTGATCCCATTTAACCCTATTTACCTCCTTAAAGGCCCTATCTCCAAATACAGTCACATTAGGGGTTATAGCTTTAACATGCGTTTTAGGAGAACACAGTTCTGTTTATAACAGTATTCTACTGTAAAAAGAGCCATCCTTCTCACACATTTACTTATTTATTTCTATGCTTACGAGTACATAGAATGGATTCTATATACTTTTGTTTTTCAATGGTTTATAATTTATTACTACCAATAATTATTTTGGTGTCCAAACTGTCCCAGGCATGGGCAGGGGAAGCCGCTCCAGCCTGGTTCCTCTGTCCTCATGACATGCCCCCAGTATATCTTGTACATTTCCTTACATTCTGGAATAACAAGATATTTCTGGCTCTCACTAAATAGAGGAGGTGGTTGCACAACCCTGGGAATGTACTAAATGCCACGGGATTATACGCTTTAACGGGATTGATTTTGTTATGTGAATTTCACCTCGATTAAAAAAAAAAGTTCCAGGCTTATCTTGCATATTTCCTGCCTCTGCCCTGGAAACATTTTTTCTCTAAGGATCCCTTATTCCTCTTAGTTAGAATACTACATTCAAAAGCAAGGTGTGGCTGTTAGGTATGGCCACTGCTACCAAGATTTCTGCTTCAGTGGGCAAAGCCAGGATATATATATACACACATTACTACATACGCACGCATATATACACATTTCAGAAATTATGAGTCCACAGCGATACCTCCAATTGCAATCCATTCTTCTTACATCCATGGCTTCTCTCTTTCTGTGTTTGTAACTTTCTTCTCTACAGTGAGAACCCTGGCTCTCAACAACAATGTATTTACTGATTTGCTCAAGAGCAGGAAATATCTAAAATCATTTCAGAATCCTTCTGTGTCCATGCTGCTACAAAAACAAACCCAGTAAAAAGAATTTAGTATTTAAGTCCTTCCCGACTCCCACGCTACCTAAGGCTAATGGAATATGCTCTAATGGGTATTCATAAACTACTCGGATTTCTTTTTCCTCCCTTTCAGTGTGGTTATTCATTTGAATTATAGTTGGGTTTATTTTTTTCAGTGTGGTTTTTAGTTTTCTCTCCCTTCCCATACTTGTTGGTTTAATCTTTTAAATAAATTGAACATTAATAAACTTCCAAAAATCAAAAATAACGCAAAGAGCTACACCATAGAAGTGTTTCTCCCTCTCACATTCCTTCCACCCTGTTTCCCACCTTCTTGTTAGGTGACCTGCTTCATCTCACTTCATTCTTTACTGGTTTATTCCTCCTATATTTCTCTTTTTTTTGAAAGATGTGCAGCTACATGTATTTCTCCCATTTTTCCTTTTCCTCACAAAGGTTAGCACAATATATATCTAGTCTTTTGCAGTTGGTCAGGAAGAAACGCTTTCCACGAGCTTTGGAGACTAGCAGCCTTCTCTGCAGTATCTTTTCTTTTTTGAGACGGAGTCTCGCTCTGTCACCCAGGCTGGAGTGCAGTGGCGCGATCTCGGCTCACTGCAACCTCCGCCTCCTGGGTTCACGCCATTCTCCTGCCTCAGCCTCTCCGAGTAGCTGGGACTACAGGCGCCCGCCACCACGCCCGGCTAATTTTTTGTATTTTTAGTAGAGACGGGGTTTCACCATGGTCTCGATCTCCTGACCTCGTGATCCACCCGCCTCGGCCTCCCAAAGTGCTGGGATTACAAGCGTGAGCCACCGCGCCCGGCCTTCTCTGCAGTATCTTATGTGCATTCAGCAAACACCTGAGTCTCCACAGAGAGCCAAGGCTGATCAGTGAGTCCCAAGTCTACAGGTGAGCTGGCTTCGTAGTATATAGACCTTTCTCAGGAATGCTTCATGCCCAGCCCAGCCAAAGGGCTGCACCCTACATTGCATTCTTTTCTGTGCCTTCTTGACACCCTGTGGTTTCAGCGTGCAGACCCTTGTCTGTCACTGCCTTAGATGACTGTTGTAGACCCTCACCTTTACGGAGTACAGACATATTATCTAAATTCTCCTTGTCGTCTGGTTCTGCCTTCCCTCACAAAATGAATCCTCCAGGAACAAAGCTTCCTCCTATACTACGTCATGATGCTCAAATCCTTCCCCTCCCCTCCATCTCTCAACTTACCTCAACAACTATCTCTTCTCTCTCTCTCCCTCTCTCTTTCTCGTGCTCATGCGCGCGCAAACACACACATACACACACTCACACGTGTTTTCTTTAAAGGCTTAAATTTTCCATAACAGTGGGGGGGCTCCCAAGGAAAAGGGGTGAAAGTTTTAAAAATAGGTGCTTGCTTGGAAATTTGCCATTAAACATCAAGGCACCATTCTAGTAGGGAGATGGCTCTTAAACCCTTCACTTCTGCTTGCCAGGGTCCTGCCCACAGCCCCTCAGGGAGGGCTGCCTCCCCGAGATCAGCAGCTGGGGAGGTGTGGGCGGGGGTCAGGGTGACAGCCAAGCCAAGTGGAGGTCCCAGGAGGCTGGACATAATAACCACAGTGACTGTGGTTGCTCCGCCCGGTCCTCTGGCGGTAGCCAGAGCCTTCGCCGGTTTTGCCTTCGCCCGATCCTCGCCCTTCAAAGCTTGGTAAGGTCCAGCCGTCCACCTGTGGCTGTCCTACAACAAAACCACTTGCAGAAAAAGGAAGGGGTACGTGACAGGCCGAAGAAGTCAGGCTACAAATCGGATGACAACCGTAAGGAAGAAAGAAAAGAGCAAGCCACGGGGGTTCTCATAGGGTTAACACAGCCTGGCATACACAAAGGATGAGGATGAGGGCGAGGCAAAATGAGAAATCGGGTGCAAGGAGTAGGGGAAAAAATACCTTCCACCCTTTCTTTTTGCATCCAGAGGTACATTTTCATTTCAGAGTAAACCCAGCCACAAATGAGGGTAGCTGGGAGCATGTCCCTACTTAGGCAGCTGAGAGGATGAAAGAGCCTCCCAACGCCTTTGATGCAGGCTGCATATTCGAGCACATTTTGAAACGTGCATCTGTGCTGTGTTGGGCCTGGGAACCCCGGCGGCTCGGGGCTGGCTGTGGGCGGGTGAGAAGGAAAACGTTGCCTGGCGTCACCTGCGTCTGGAATGGGTTCCCGGAGCGGCGCTAGGCAAAACCCGGAGTGGATCTTGGGAAGTAAAGCGGGCGCTGCTCCCAGGCTCAGCACCCGGTCTCTTAGGCGCCGAAAGGCCCACCCTTTGCGCACACCACCCCTGAGGACTCGCTAGCGGTGGGAACCTGGAAGGGGCCGAACATGCTGTTCAGAATAATTCAGGAGGCAGAATATTCTCCCTGCTTGGTAGTGTGAAATCACTTATTTATGGCTTCCATTCAGTCTCTGGTTTGCAGATAATCCCTCTTTCTAAGCGGTGAAACTCATGAATGTTGATCTTGCAAATCAAGCTGACACTAGCAGCTTTTGTCCACCGGGGCATACATCAAGGCCTGCCTTCTCCCCAGCACGTTTCCCCCCTCCTCGCCATGCGCATCGCAGGCTCCCGGATTCGTGAACGGCGCGCTCCGCCCCAAAGCGACCTGGGGGTCTCTAGCAACACTCCAGGGGCTTGTCTGCCAAGCGCTCGGGCCCCACTTGGAGCGTCCTGTTCAGAGCCTCCAAGAGAGGCCCTGAAGACAAATGGCCCCGACAGGAGGAGGTCACCCGAGGAAGGGCTGCGGGAGCCCTAGACCCTTGCCCAGAGGCTTAGGCGCCCGTTCTTAAACACGCAAACCGAGCCAAGCCCGGACAAAACCCGGGCTACGAGGAAGGAAGCAACGAAACAATCGCATTTATGTAAAGGGAGGATCGAGGAGAGAGAGAAGGCAAAGCCAGCCAGGATGCGAGGATTGGAAATAATGAGATCAGACGGGGGGTGGCGGATGTTAACTACACCCGCAGAAGCCATCAATAAAAGAGGCTTTGCTAGAAGTCAAGCCGACCGCTGGTTTTTAGAGTGGCTAGGTGGTAACTCTGGATCCTTCTGTAATAAGACGCTTTTTAATTAATGCTAACGAGCTAATGTTTATTAACTGCTCGAAGCTCCAGAGGAATAGGTGCGAACTGCAGGCCAAATATGTCTTTGAGTGTTGTGTGATGAATGTGACTGCTGAACGAATGAAGAATAGTCACGGGCACCCTCATTCTTAGGGATCCAGGCTCATGAATAAAGATATGCGGCCGGGTGCGGTGGCTCACCCCTGTAATCCCAGCACTTTGGAAGGCAGAGGCGGGTGGATCACCTGAGGTCAGGAGTTCGAGACCAGCCTGGCCAACATGGTGAAACCCCATCTCTACTAAAAATAGAAAAATTAGCCGGGCGTGGTGGCACGCGCCTGTAGTCCCAGCTACGTGGGAGGCTGAAGCAGGAGAATCGCTTGAACCTGGGAGGTGAAGGTTGCGGTGAGCCGAGATCGTGCCACTGCACTCCAGTCTGGGTGACAGAGCAAGACTCCGTCTCAAAAAAAAAAAAAAAAAAAAAGATACTCATGCTTAATTTAAATTGTATTATGTGGCAGTCTCCAAATTGGTCTCTGTAGCAGAGGCCACTCATTGTGCTTCAGAAAGGTACTGTTTCCCTGTGTGTCTTTCTGTTGAGAACGATTTCAAAGCTGAGGTTGAGCTGTGGGAAGGATACGTTTCCACACGCAAGTCTGTACTTTCAAAAATTCTCTTGGTTGCTTGGTACAGGATGAGTAACCAAGAGGGTCAGGATTCCTGCTGGCCTGGCAATATTTCCTGCTTCCCACCACCCCACCCACTTCCCCAATTTACAAGCCCTGCCCCCTCCCCTAAAGAAGACCTGTGAATGACAGGCTAGTCCTCTGCCTCCTGGTCCCAGCAAACAGGAGCACTGATTCTTGGCCTTTCTTAATCGACTTTGCTGTGACTCTGACCACCATAAAGTTTACAAGAGAAGAGATCATAAAGGATGGTTGAAGTCTAGTTTTCTGAACAGGAGAGGTGATCAGAGTGACCATTTGGGGTTGGCACACATTTCCCAGACAGAGGGAATATGGCGAGTTAAAGCACCGTGGGAAGAATGTCATCTGTATGTCATTGTTCACTCTTTTACATTAGTTATGTACTCCAGTCCTGGAATCCAAAGGTCAACAGAATGCAGCAAGTTAACTGCTGCCCTTCTGTGGGATGAATTCTTCAGGAACAATCTTGGCTTTGTCAGTGTGTCTTACCTGCATGCCTTCTTGAATCTTGGTGTTTTCTGTTTGTTGGCTTTGACGGTGTCCAGATTGGAGGTTACTTTCATCCATGCAGTCTTCCTTCCCTCTCACTCCCTGGCCTTTGAAGAATGACCCCTCTCTGACTTCACATGGCTCTGGTAAATCAGGACATGTGACCAATAGGGAATATGACCAGGCCAATCCTATTCTCTCTTCCAGGAACTGGGATTTTCAGTAGAGAGACCCAGGATACAAGAGGTTGAACAAATTATCCCGTAACTACACCCTTAGGACAGGGTTCCTAAGGGTTGTGAACCCTGGAGCTGCCCTGTGGCTGGTACCTTCCAAAACCTATTCTTGAGCATTTCTCTCTATTTTACAGGCTTCAAAAAACATTTTTTGTTCTTGATTACCTTCAATTAATACATTAATACACAAGTCATCCAGAAAATAGCAAGTTTAGAAATCAATTTTTTTTGGTGAAATATACATCCAGAAAACTTCATCAAAGTGTATTACGAACAACTATAAAGTGAACGTTACGTATGTGTTTACTACCTGGGTTGGGAAATGAATACTATCAGTAGCCTGGGTGCCCTCTCTAACCCACTGCATGCCTCTCCTTAATGATCAAACCACCTTGCTCTTCCCTAACTGCTCTGCTAGCGTTCTTGATCCTCATTTCCTTGCTTTGCTTTACAGTTTTATCTCTGATGTATGTATCCCTACACATGTTGCTTAATTTCATCTGTTTTAACATTTGTGTGCAAGGAAGGAGGATTTTGTGTCTGTACTCAACATTACATTTGTGAGAGTCATCCACGTTATTATGTGTAGAAGTAGGTTCTCCATGTTATTGCTGTATGACAGTCCATTTGTAAACATATCACAGTTATTTATTCATTCCATACCCGGCAAACATTTGCATTGTTTCCACTGGGAATGTTACAAACAGTGCTGCTATGAGCATTTTTGTTTATGTCTCCTGATGCGTGAAATCAAATTTCTCCAGGGGAAATCTCTAGAAGTACAATTGCTGGGGTGTAGGGTTATGTACATCTTCGCTTTTACTAGATAATGCCAAACTATTTTTCCAAAGTAGTTGATCCAATTTACAGCCCCACTTGCCCTAACAGAGAGTATGAGAGCTTCTGTTATTCTACATCCTCTGCAAACTTGATATTTTCATCTTTTTACCTTTTTCCCATCTGGTGACTTTGTTTTTATTATGATTACCAGATAACTGAGGAGGTATGCAGCTTTCCATATTTGCACTGGCCATTTTGTTTCCAAAAACTAATTACTATTTCTCTCTTTCTCTCTCTCTCTCTCTCTCTCTCACACACACACACACATACACACACACACACACAAACACACATACATGTGTGTATATTTACAGTTCAACTTAAGTGATCAAAATAAATAGATCAAATTTCATGTTTTATTCAACCACCAAATTCAAGGAAAATTGTGTTCGAATTTTCTTACAAAATACATTTGTTGTTTAATCTATATTTACCTCAGCAGGTATCATTTCTTAAAACTTTGGGTGCTAATTAGGAACTCTTACTCTTGAAACTATTTCATTTGACTTTCCGCTTGAAGATCTGCCTAACTTCACTAAAACTTGACGTTAATCCCTGCTCTTGGAAAATAACTATTTGCTTCATGCCTGTTGAGCAATATACACCTTAACCATAGATGCTAGCATAAAGCGGAACAAATATCCTTCAAAAAGGGCCTGCCATGAAATGAAAACTTTCGTGGTTTGTTTTTGTTTTTGGTTTTTTGCCTGGTAGATTTGTCTGTTCATGTCTAATGAACATATAATGAAAACAGAGTATCAGCCAGCCCTACCCAGGTATGACCAAACATACCTTTGCACCACTGTATTTAGGCATTCAGCAAACTTCTTACTCTCTGCTCGGTTGCCACCAATTTTTGTTGTGTGTTCTCCTCCTTGATCAATAAAAGAATATTGAGGAAATGTAAGGCATAATGAAACTTAATGAGAACCTTCTAGGTGCTAAAACATTAGGATATGATTTTGGGTTCTGTTCTAGCCCAGGGGACCATCTAGAACAGGAACGGCAAATTGGTTTCATTTCACATGTCAATTCCAAATTGCAATAATGTATGGAAAAAAATTCCAAAGTCACATCTGGGTTTAGGAAAGACTGTCGTGACAGTTTAGTCACATCTGCTGTGGTGTGGGTGAATAGTTCTGTCATCCCCAATCTAGAGCGGTGGTTCTCAAGTTTGGCTGCCCCAAAGGGGTCTCATCTGGGGAGGTTTGACATATACCAAGTCCAGGCACCACCCAAACCAACTACATCAGAAACTCTGGGAGTGGCCCAGGTATCTGTATTTTTTCAAAACCCTCAAGGTGATTCCAATGCGTAGGCTGGATTTGAGATGCATAGGTGTAGGGCAGTATTATTTAAACCTGTTTTCATTATTGCCACACCCTCCATCACCACACAGCCTATCCAGGATCCTTTTAAGATATGTTTTTTCCCAATTACCACCCCATGAAATTGTAATACCACAGATATACTGTGTATGTGTTTACGTGCTGTATGTATATCTGTACTTTATACCTAAAAAGGGTAAGATTTTGTCGATTCCCTCCACCCTACAGCCCTTGACCAATTTTCACCCCCTCGAAAGCAATACTGGCCCCTGTTGAGAATCCATGATCAAGAGAACAAGAGATAGCTTTTAGAGAATGATTTATAGTAACGAAAATAATACTTGGTACAGTTTGAGATTCGGGTGTTAATAATTTACTCTTTGAAAGCAAAACTGCCATTGTAGGCATAGCAGTGGAGGCACAAAATTAAGCACTGTGGCCATGGATTCACTCGATTATGTTGTTAATAGATGTTAGAAATAATTAAGGGCTGCTGTTAATTGAACCAGGCACTATCTGATGTGATGGTCCCCTGCTGGTAGATAAGTACTAAGAAGTGAAAATGTTTACTTTCCTAGCAAAAGAAACTGCTTCTATGGTAAATAATCCCCAATGACTCAGTCATTATTTTTATTTTTTACTATTAACAAAATTGATTTTTTTTTTTTTTCTGATGGAGCTTTGTGCTTTATGGTGGCGTCCGATGCTTTCCTATTACTCAGCAGCTTAAAGAAAAAAACTCTTAGCATGAGTGTTAACCTAGAAGCGGACATTTATTCATCCATAAGCTACAGGAATCCTTATCATTATGTATTTTATTTATTTACTTTTATTTTTTATGTTTTTAAGATGGAGTCTTGCTCTGTTGCCCGGGATGGAATGCCACTGCATGATCTCAGCTCACTACAACCTCAACCTCCCAGGTTCAAGCGATTTTCATGCCTCAACCTCCCAAGTAGCTGGAATTACAGGCACACGTCATCACACCCAGCTAATTTTTGTATTTTTAGTAGAGACAGGTTTTCACCATGTTGGACAGGCTGGTCTCGAACTCCTGACCTCAAGAGATCTGCCCTCCTCAGCCTCCCAAAGTGCTGGGATTACAGGCATGAGCCACCATGCCCAGCCTCAATATGTATTTTCGCTTTTACTTTACAACTGAATAAAACTCAATATTTTATCTTTTATGTCAGATAAATACACATTTAAAGACTTAGAAATGAGGTAAGGAAGCAGATGTAGGTGATTCTCTTCCATTCCCAAAGTGTCCCCTAGCCGGTCTTGATAGCTGGCTTGAGTGCCAACCCTGATGCACACTTGCTCTGTCATCCTGGGCAAGTCACTTAACCCATCTGTGCCTTGGTGTCACATTTGAAGAACTGAAAAATATTTGTGCTACCACAAAGGCTTCCAGTAAGAATAAACATATAAAGCTGTTTCTTTGGCTGGGCACAGTGGTTCATGCCTGTAATTCTAGCACTTTGGGAGGCCAAGGTGGGAGAATCGTTTGAGTTACGAGTTTGAGCCTGAGTCAAGCCTGGGCAACATAGTGCAGCTCTCATCTCTACAAAAAAAATTAACCGGGCACGGTGGTGTGTGCCTGTAGTCCCTGCTACTCTGGAGGCTGAGGTGGGAAGATCACTTGGGCCCAGGAGTTGTAGGCTGTGGTGAGCTATGATTGTGCCACTGCCCTCCAGCCTGGGGCGGCAGAGCAAGATCCCATCTCTAACAACAACAATAAAGCTGATTTATAAAAGTAGAAAGGTGCTACGCAGATGAAAGATAAAGGTGATCTGATGCCACTTAACAAATGTTTTTTAGTCCCCTAGAATCCAATTGCTACCCTTAACACATGGAGCCCAGAGATAAGTACGACACTCATTCTGGTCTCAGTGAGATGCCGTGGACAGCCTTCCTGCTGATACATCTTATTGGTGGTTTCCACTACATATAAATTCTTGTCCCCAGAAAGGAGAAGAGGTGGACAAGCTTACAGATAGGGATCAAGTAACAAATATTCAGACACAGTGAGTATTATATAGAATAGGCAATTGCAGTTCAGGACTGTCTTTTTGGCGTAGGAATCAACAATGCATCTTCAGTGCTACAGTATATAACCACAGCGCTGCCGCAGTATCTCACCGTTGTCACAGTTGTGCTCTGTGACACAGTTGGTCAGTGCTGGGTCCTTTATTAAGAGTAAACACTTTGAAGGAAGGACCTGTGGGCTCCTCAGTGGGCCACTGAGCTCACAGATTCCTGATTCCAATTGCATGCTAGCCGGTGGAAAGAGGAGCTGAACATGGGTATTGAACAGTGAGGGAGGCTTAGCACTCAGCAGACCTAGGGCCTTATTCATGCCAATGTCATTCTTAACCAACTCTGTCACCTTAAGCCCTCATCTGAAATGGCGGGTTCCCACATTCTCTCTGGTTTGTCTCTGGCAAATCCTGCCATAATACCGAAGAGGAGGGCTGGCGCTTTTCTCCCCAGCATCCCAGTATTTCTATGCTCTCCTGCCCTCACCCCTTCTTCTCCTAGAAGCCCCATGGCAGCAACTTTTAAGACTCATTGAGTGACACACAGAAATGAAATGAGAATGCATTGAGCTGAACCTGCTGTCAGCACACTGGGTGCAGGAGAGCTGAAGATTTCCCCAGCTGTGAGGACAGCCTGCCACACTGATCCAGTTACGAACAGCCCCTGCTGCAGAGGGGAGGAAAGTCAGTCTATGCCCAGCCCAGTTTAGCATTGGCAGGCTTTTGAGTACATCTAAGAGCCTGAAGAAAGCCAGACACAAAGAGAAGGGGGCAGCTGAAAGAATGACTTAATAAAGAGCCACATGAGTCGCCTCAGCCTTGGGGGAAATGAAGTTTGCTGTAGGAGGCTCCCTTGGCAGAGGCTCCCATGAGACATGCCAGCTGCCTTAAAAACCCTTTCCACTCCTTGCAATTAAAAGGCAGCAACCTCATGTGCCACACTCTCAAAAATGTGCGTAATGCATTTCAGCAAATATAAGTGGCAGATCCCCCAATCTTGAGTCCATGTGCGGTGGAGTTTTCAAGCCCTACACTAATAGAGAGATGACACAGGCCACCTGGTTTGAGTTGGAGCCTGAGACGCAGGGAGAGGCGGGGGAGTCACAGTCTTGCTGCTGGCAGTAAGACCAACGTGTTTATTTTTTAATGATGAGCACTTCAACACCAGCAGCCTGTTTTCTATACTCAAGGTCTCCTTAAAGTTCAGCTCATCCTAATTATGTAAGACAGCCAGACCTATGAAGTATGGAACAAAAAGTTGTGATGGTGTATCAGTTGTTTTAATTTAACTTATCACAACAGAGCAGAGACTGGAACATGAGCACCTCAATTTCAAAACGTTTATCTCTTCTAGTTGAAAATGATTTTCTAAATTATTGCCAAAATATAGCTTTTATCCTCCATCCTCATCCATTACAATGTATGGCAACTACTACCCAGCTAAACATGACGTATGACTTATCCCCATAGTCACAGTATTGATTCACAGGACCTGTAGGACGTCTCTGAATATGCCTGTTCATCAGCATACCGGAGACTTCTGGATAGAGTTTTGCTCCAGGGCAGAGTTTCCAAGGCTGCATTTTGCATGCAGAATGTCAAAACATGTTAACATGTGTACAAAAAGGGTTCCATGGTCCATGAGGTTTGGGAACCACCAAATACCAAATAGCCCTTTTGGAGATTCTTAATTTGAATTACCACAGTAAAGACTCTGAAAAGTCCTACAATAAAGAAAACATCCATTTAGCCAGCATTTCACAAACACATTTGACCCCAGAAGATACCCAGATACCTTGAGAAAACACAGCTGTCGGAGCAGAGGAACAGGACATTCCTGAGAAGCTGTTAATAATCAGGGATGGATGCTAGTACACCTTGTTAAATGATGTTCAGCTGTGGAGTGTGCAGGGGCATCCTGGACCTAAACTTCAAGTGTTGCATAGCATTGATTGAGTTTATCTGTGCCAAGTACTGTGCTAAATCCTTCACCTATGCGTAACCTCCTTTATTTTAATCTCTACAATAACTCCATGAGGCATATTCTAAATACACCCAATTTTGCAACTAAGGGACAGAGAGATTAAGTAATCTGCTCAAGGTTATACAGTCTTTTTTTTTTTTTTTTTTTTTTTTGAGATGGAGTTTTGCTCTTGTTGCCCAGGCTGGAGTGCCATGGCACAGTCTCGGCTCACTGCAACCTCCACCTCCCAAGTTCAAGCAATTCTTCTGCCTCAGCCTCCCAAGGAGCTGGGATTACAGGCACCCACCACCACGCCCAGTTAATTTTGTATTTTTAGTAGAGACGGGGTTTCTTCATTTTGGTCAGGCTGGTCTTGAACTCCCGACCCCAGTTGATCCACCCGCCTCGGCCTCCCAAAGTGCTGGGATTACAGGCGTGAGTCACCGCGCCTGGCCTAAGGTTACACAGTCTTTACTGAGTGAACGAATGAGCACTAGAGTCCAGGTCTACCTGTCACCAAAGTCTGTGTTCTTAACCAAAAAGCCCTCTGCTTCCATGTGGAGCCTTCGTATTCTCAGAGCTGCCTCGGCAGAGATTTGAATGAGGACAAGCATGAGTCAGGAAGACAGACGTTGTCCCCAGTAGCTCTAGAATTGAGAAGCCAGAGGCCTTTCCTAGTCCACCCTCACCCAATCTAGCCATTGTGACCTACCTCAAATGAGTGACTACTAGAGTCATAGATATGACTCAGTATCTCCAGTGATGGGACCTGAGTTGAGAATTCAGAGCTGCCATTCTTGTGTTTCTGTCAGGGGTTTATGTTGCTCTTCTTACAGTGGGGACAGAAGCAGAATCTCTAGCTTGAGCTTCAGAATGAAGACTTTTAATTGCTCAAAGCATTACTGTGTGCCAGTAGCTGCTCAGTGTTATTCTAAGTGTGGTCCCCGCGTCAGCAGCAGCAACATCATCTGCGTACTTGATAGAAAGCCAAATCCTTGGGCCCCACTCCAGACCTACTGAATCAGAATCTCTGGCGGTGGGGTCTAAGCAACTGTTTTAGCAAGGCCTTCAGAGGGTTCTAAGACACTCTAAAATTTGAGAAGCCCTGATCTTATTAGCCCAAGTCTCTCATCTTATAGATGACAAAATTACATCCCAAAAAGATCAATGGCTCACTCATGATCCTAGAGTGAGTAGTGATAGAGTCAGGTGGAGTAGGTAGCTGTTAATTTTACCTATTTAGTATTCGCAGCCCTTTCTTTTGGTAATAGTACCCAGATTTTGCTTGGGGTATCCTCCTTCCTCCTCCTCCTTCTGTTCATGTGGTTTGGATGGGACTAACTGATGCTTCCAGATTCAAGGGTAGGGACATGACTCAATCTGGCCAGAGTAATTTATCCAAACTCTGACCCCAGCCTGGTCACAGACACGTGGATTAGGGATGGACACATGACTAAGCCAGGCCAATGAAACTGGGTAATGGGAATTTTACTGGAATCTTGAGAGAGGAGCTTTCTTTTCACTGAGATTGACAGCTATAAGCATGACATTTAAATGGCCTGTGTATCCTGAAGCCCACCAAAAGAGAAATCCCATCAGGAAGGCACTTCTGGCCTTGTTTGCCCTGCTCTGAGCTCCAAAACCTTCTTTTGAACTGTCAGCTCAACCCCAGTCAGTCCACTACGTACTTAAACAACACCCAGTGAGAGATAGTGAAATGTGACCTCTCACTCTGTTTGGGAGTTATATGGAGTTTACTGAACATAAAGATATTCATTGAGCACTAAAAGCCAAACTGTGGGCTCTAGTAGGAATATTTCAATCCTTCTTAAATAGTGATAATTCCTTAAAAATGTGGCCGGGGGATAGTTCTGGTTGGGACTCCCCAACTAAGCAAAGGGGTGGATAACAGATATTGTGGAATTCCCTTAAACACACTTTAGAAAGAAAGCAGTAGTTCAAAGCTTTTCTGCTAATCATTCTATGTTCAATATTAGCTAAATTACAAGAGTTCTTCCAAATATCAAAATATCCTCTCTTTGAAATAAAAGTCTTCCATACTACAGCCTCCCTAATTAATAAATGGCCTGAGCTCAAGCACGCTATCTCCCACCCTTGCTGTAAGGCTGTAAAAACACATTCATTGAGCATGATATGCCAGGTACTATGCTAAAACTTCGGTAGGTGTCATCTCATAATCCTAGAAACAGCCCTTTGAGGGATCGATTAGCTGGTATCCTATGAGCATTCACTGTGTACCAGACATTTTTAAGCACTCAACAGTGTGCTTAAACGATTAACTCATTTTATTATTTCACTCTATTACAGGGGTTACATAATTAGCAGAAGAGAGGAGCTTCAAATCCTGGCAATCTAACACAGAGATTGTTCACTTCAGACTACGCAGTACTACTTATGAAAAAAAACTGGCAGAAGGTAAGACAAATGATCAACTTCCTTTTGGTGCCCTCTCCAGGTTAGTGAACCAAATAGGTTCTAGGTTAGAATCATCACCAATAAAAGTAGGGGCTAACATCAGTGATCTGTAAAATTTCTTTTGGATCTGTTCTACAACACTGTGGATTTTTTGACATGATTTTTTTTTACTACCTCTAAAGCAGTGAGACCCTCTGGAATTTCTGTGTAAGAGACTTTTAGAAGTGGCAACCTGTTTGTTAGATAAAATTAGGAAACTTGAAACTACAATTACATGGCCAGCATGCTATATTTGACTTATATGCTTATTCAGAGCAGATTTTAGCGGCTGGGGGTTAACAGAAATTGTTATAATGCCTCTCCCACAAGCTACCCCTTGGTGTCTCCAGATATGAGTCATTGTTTCAGAGGTGTGGGAAAAGAATGTATTGGGTTTGGTCTGATATTGAAGAATTTTGCCCTTCCTAAATTGTGGAGGTCATCTCACCCTCCAGATAAGCCAAGCAGAGGGTGACAGTGAATCCATACGTGACAAAGAAAGTACTCATGTTTCAGCCCTGGATCTAAGTCATTTAGCTAAATACTTTTCTGCTGGAATAAGATTTTGGACTTTATTTTAATCAGCAGGTTTTTCCTTTGAGAGGAGTAATCTCCCTCTTAGGAAGGTCATGCTTCCTTGGCCTTGCTAGGCCTCAGGATAGAAAATAGGATTCTCTGGAAAAAGCTATCACTTAGTAAATAATTGATTGGCTATTGCTTTGGATTTGATTGGCTAAGCTGAGAACCTTCGACACACAGTGTGGAGGGTTCAAGAATGAAGGCAAAGTGTGTGTGGTTTTTAAAATTGGGTGGTCTAAGCAAGGTAGAGGATGTCTAGCAGAGCAACAGTGTTCCCTAACCTTGTTTTGTTGGGTTTAATGTTCACAAGCCATAGAACACAGAAATAGAGAACAGTCACTAAATGCTTTGTTCCTTTGAACAAATAGTTTCAGTTCCTACAGATACCACCGTTGTATTCCAGTGGCTTAAAATAGCACTGTGGTCACAATGTCAGTCCCTAGTAGACTTTCCAGTTTTTCTAGCTAGCATTTCCCTAATACCTGTGATAATGCCTCTCCCAGAAGCTAACAAATTAGTTCAGGAGGAGGAATGGGGCAGGGAGACAGCTGGCTTCATGCGAAAAAGAAAATGCTTTCTAGGCCTATCCGGATGCAGCAATATAGAGGAAATTACAAAGGGGTGTCTAGTTCCTGTGTGGGGCGGGAGGAACACACTTAGAAAATGTAGGAACTGTCAAAGCAAGAACTCTCTCTCGGCTGGGTGAGGTGGCTTATGCCTGTAATCCCAGCGTTTGGGAGGCCAAGGCAGGGGGATTGCTTGAGCCTAGGAGTTTGAGACCAGCCTACACAACATGGAAAAACCCTGTTTCCACTAAAAATACAAAATTTAGCCGGGCATGCTGGTGCATGCCTGTAGTCCCAGCTACTCAGGAAGCTGAGGCAGGGGGATCGCTTAAGCTTAGGAGGTCAAGGCTGCAGTGAGCCGGGATTGTGCCACTGCACTCCAGCCTGGGCGACAGAGCAAGACCCTGTCTCAAAACAAACAAACAAACAAACAAACCCTCCCTATCTTCCACTATGTGCCAAGTGCTGGGAGTGGAAAAATGATAAGACTCAGTGCTGTTCTGATACAGTAAATAATACTTCATAAGGTTAAAGAGGAAGTGGTTGATGCTAAGAAACTAAAGATGTAAACTACTCTTTTCCCAAAGATTAATGGTGAAGAGAAAGGTAGCTCCAGGTGATTGCAATGTTGAGTGAAGAATTGATTTGTAGTGTGTGTCTGAGGGTAAGGGTGCTTGAGCATATTAGTAAATGATAGAGCCATGTTGAGGATGAGGAGAAACCGACAGTGTCTTTCAAGGTACTTCTCCCATAGTATCAGTACATGTGTTTGCACGTTGATTTATTGGTTTATCCCATTCCATTCTCCTTACTATGCACTAGGCCAGTGCCAGACTCTGGAACAAAATGATGTCCCCTGACACACACACACACAAAATTCACTCTCCACTCTTTCTTCTTCCCTGAACTCCTTCCCCAGAAACCACTTCCAGGTGTGCTTCTGCCTCATGCTCACAGCCACTCAAAGCCAAGTCTTTCCAACTTTATCACTTCCTTTGTTTTGAAGACGGGTCAGAGGAAGCGCTTTTACCATGTGTTTTGTTTCTTGGGCAAAGCCCACAGGACCTGATGGTTTGGCGCCCCCCAGGGGTACCCAATGGGCCTCTTTCCTGCTCACTAATAGATAAGGGGAACTGAGGGGCCCACAGAGGCCAGCCTGAATGATAAACTTTATGTACCCTAAATTTTCTAATATTTAGGGGTCAGGGGAAGGGGAGACTGCAGTCCCTGGAAGCTTTCTTTAGTGTAACTTGAGGCTAAGAATCCTAAGATGTGAAATGAAAACTAATTCTTCTCTGCCCCTAGTCCAATGACATTGGACAAGTGGCTTAATTTCCTCATCTGTAAAACGGGGCCAATAATGGCTAATTTCAATGCTTTTGTTAGAATAAAATTAGACAGTGATTTAGAGATGAACTTCAAAATGGCCCAGAGAAGATCATATGACCCATGTTTTCAGTCTCCAAAGTCTGGAGGGTCTTTTGTCTCAGCGAGTAAATAGAGTTCAGACCAAGCCAGTCCCACTTCTAGAGAGTTATTCCTCATACCTAGAACTAGAGCAGAGCCAGACACACTGGAATGGCTCGGAACGGGGGGCACTTGTGTTGCCAGGTGCCAAGTAGTGTTTTTATGTAATCAGCGTCCCCAGGGTCAGCTGATCCCACGTGCGTGCTGATTGGCCAGCCTGTTCTCTAGATAGCAGTTCAGTTTCCATGGATCTCAACCCAGCATGATGCAATCAGTAGGGACGTCAGGCACTTGTTGTTTTGCTTTTCCCTTACTCTTTAATCTTCGAGCGGGAGTCAAAAACTCACTGCCTTGGCAAGAAACCCCAGGCTTTGTAATCAGTCCTTCCCTGAAAATCAGGTCATGGTGTTCCGAAAGACAATTTTCTAAAGGAAGATGTTTTTTAAAGAAGTGTTCAAACTTGCTGCCATTTTCACAAGGATAGTATTGATCATCCATGTCAACCTTCCTGAAGAACTGTTTGTCTACCTTCCACTATTGCCACTTGCAGTATGCCTTATCAAAGTAGAGGGCTAGGGTGAGACAGATCTGTGTAATGAAGAAGGCAAACAGAGATTCAGAAGTGTCAAGCCTCCCCTAGGGGAAACAAATGATCACTGGGACTTAGGCTATCTGTAGAAAAATAAGCTGTCCGCACTTAACTGTTGGTAGTTTCCATCATAAAAATCATAGAATATTAGAGTTACAAGGAGCCCTAGAGCTTTTCAGTTCACCCCCTTCATTTGATAGACATAAAAACTTAAACCAGACAGGTGGAGTGATTTGCCCAGGGTCACCCAGAGAGTGAAAGCTTTAGGACTTGAACCCGTGTCTTCCAACTCTCAAGCACAAAATCCTATTCACCACATTTGTCTTATTAGCTAGTTCTAGGAGACCTGTTGAGCTTTGTAGAATGAAGGTAGAGGGACAATATTTATACACAGAGGGGCTGAGCTCAGTGAACGTGGGTGGGAAGCATGAGGAAGTTGAGCAGGCGCCCCTTTATTAGCCCAGGAAGGGAGTCAGCCAGCAAGAAGAGCTCCCTGAGGTATGGGATGTCTCTGGGAAGGATGAAGATTGTAGCTGTAGGACTTTACTTTAGGACATTCAGAGAGGTTTTAGGACAAATTTCTGGTCAATCACATTCTATAAAGCAGAAGAGGGTGGAGGCAGTCAACATGTTTGTGTTGTACACTTCTATAGCCCCAGCACCTGGAATACTCATTCATTTATTTACCACATTTACGGAACATGTATGGCTGCTGGGGAGAAAACGAGGTGCAGATATTGGCATTGGCTTGCTCCCTGTGGTAATTATAGTTTAGTGGCAGAGGCAGGAAACCAAATTGTACATAAATAAATGTAAAAGTTACACTGTATTGAGAAAGCAAAACTATACATTTCCACAGGTAGATAACTTACGTTGTATGTACATGTTATTTAAAAAATGAATGAGAAAAAACACACCAAACTCATTGTGGGAAGGAGACTGGGGAATTATGGTTTAAGTGAATCGCAGGAGTTTTTAAAAATAAAAACGCACTTATGTCTTAGAAATGAAAATAGTGGCCATTCCCTTTGGGAGGTGGTATAGTCACTGGAAACGGGTGGGGGAGTTTTGATCTGAGCATTGGGTGTGTTCATCAGGTGAAAATTTATGGGGCTACATTTTCAAGTATGACTTTTCTGTATGTGTTACATTTCCATAAAGTTTACCGAAATTGTATTCAGGTGATATTTTTCCTATTAGTATTTTTTATTATAATTTTTATTATATTATTATTTAGTATATTATACTCACTTCATGTATACTACTTATGAAGTGGTATAATTTTATTTCAGTATGAACTTGGATTCATTATAAATATTTTATAAAAATGTGTAAAAAGAAGTATAAAATCACTAAAAATGTATAAAAAGTATAATTAAAACGTTTTTTAAAAGGAGAGAAAATTGAATTATTTAAAATGCTCAATTAAAACCACAAAAGGCAGACAAAAAGTGCAAGACAAAAGAGGAGCAAAGAAGACAGGCAATGAATAGGAAATATTAACAAACGTGGGAGACAACAATCCAACTATATCAATAAAGCCTTTGAATGGCAATGGACTTAATACACCAATTAAAAGACAAAAATTGTTGGAATGGATCAAACCCAACTACATGTGGTCTGCAAGAAACCCACTTTATAATATAGAAACACATATAAATTAAATGTAAGTACATGGAGAAAGGTATGCCGTCACTAATCAAAAAAAAGCAGAAGGCGGGGCGCAGTGGCTCACGCCTGTAATCCCAGCCCTTTGGGAGGCCGAGGCGGGCGGATTACAAGGTCAGGAGATCGAGACCATCCTGGCCAACACGGTGAAACCCCGTCTCCACTAAAAAATACAAAAAGTTAGCTGGGCGAGGTGGCGGGGGCCTGTCGTCCCAGCTACTCGGGAGGCTGAGGCAGGAGAATGGCGTGAACCCCGAGGGGTGGAGCTTGTAGTGAGACGAGATCACGTCACTGCACTCCAGCCTGGGCGACAGCAAGACTCTGTCTCAAAAAAAAAAAAAAAAAAAAAAAAGCAGAAGCACCTACCTTAATTTCAGACAGAGCAGACTTCAGAGCAAGGAAAGTTATTAGAGATAAAGATGAACACTATATCATGATAAAGGAGCTCATTTTCTAAGAAAAGTTAATATTATAATCTTTAATGTGTGTGCTCCTAAAAACGGAGTGTCAAAATATTAACATACAAGGCATAAACTGATAGAAATGCAAGGAGAAATAAATGAATCCCCTTTTATAGTTGGAGGCTTCAACACCCCTCCACCAGAAATGACCAGATCCTATAGGCAGAAAATCTGTAAGGACAGAGCTGATCTCAATAGCACCATCAATCAACTGGATATAATTGACATTCTTGACCATTCCCTCTAACATAAGCAGAATACACATTCTTTTCGAGCTCACGTGAAACAGTCACCAAAATAGGCCATATTCTGGACCATAAAATATACCTTAACAAATTGTAAATAATAGAAATCATGCGATGTCTCCACTTGGACCCCAGTGAAAATAAACTATGAATCAATTAGAGAAAAATAGCACAGAAGTTTTGAAATATTTGGAGATTAGATAAAACATTTCTGAAAAACATATGGGTCAAAAATATCTCTAGAGAAATTTTAAAATATTTTGAATAAAAGGAAATTAAAATACAACTTTTCAAAATTTTTGAGATGCAATAAAAGCAGTGTTTATGGGAAGATGTATAGCATTGAATGCACATACTAGAAAAGAAGAAAGATCTAAAATCAATAATCAAAGTTTCCAACTTAGCAACTAGAAAAAAGAAGAGCAAATTAAATTCAAAGTAGCAGTGCCTCACATGCGTAATCACAGCACTTTGGGAGACCAAGGCAGGAGGATAGCTGAAGCCCAGGAGTTCAAGACCAGCCTGGCAACATGGTGAAGCCCCATCCCTGCAAAAAATAAAAAATTAGCCGGGTGTGGTAGCATAGGCCTGTAGTCACTGTTACTCGGGAGGCTGAGGCAAGACGATTGTTTGAGCCTAGGAGTTTGAGGCTGCAATGAGCCATGATGATGCCACTGCACTCCAGCCTGGGTTAGAGCCTGTCTCAAAAAAATTAAATTCAAAGTAAGCAGAAGAAAAGAAATAATAAAAATTAGAGCACAGATCAATACAATTGAAAATAGGAAGTCAATAGGAAAAAATCAACAAAACAAAAAGCTGGTTGTTTGAATGAAAGGATCAATGAAATCAATAAGCCTCTAGCCAAACTAACTAAAAAGATAATAAGGATTATTAATATCAGAAATGAAATAGAGGCCATCACTACAGATTCAATGGCCATTACAAGGAAAATAAAGGGCTACTACAAATAACTGTATGTCCAGAGATGTGATAGATTAGATAAAGTAGACCAATTATTTAAAAGATACAACATGCCAAAACTCATACAGGAAGATAAAGACAACTTTAATAGTTCTATATCTGTTACATAAATTGAATCAATAATTAATAACCTTCCAAAACAGAAAGCACCAGTCCCATCAGTGTCCACTGGTGAATTCTATTAAACATTTAAGGAAACTATACCAATGTAATGCAATCTCTTTTAAAAGATAGAAGCAAAGGGACTATTTCCTAACTTATTCTATGAGGCCAGCATTGCTCTAATACCAAAACCAGACAATGATACTACAAGAAAATAAAACTGCAGACCAATATCTTTCTTAAATACAGGCGCAAAAGTCCTCAATAAAATCTTGGCAAATTGAATCCAACAATGTATAAAAAGAATTATACATCATAACCAAGTGGGATTTATTCCAGGTATGCAAGACTGGCTCAACATTTGAAAATCTATTAATGCAGTCCTTTGCATCACAGGCTAAATTTTTTAAATTACATGAAAATATCAACAGACAGAAAAAACATTAGACAAAATCCAACATTCATTCATGATTTGTAAATTAGAAAAACCTCTCAGTAAACAGTGATATAGTTTGGATGTGTGTCCCCACTCAAATCTCATGTTAAAATGTAATTCTCAGTGTTGGACGTGGGGCCTGGTGGGAGGTGATTGGATCATGGGGGTGGATTTCTTATGAATGGTTACTAGTATCATCTCTTAGCTACTGTCCTTACAATAGTGAGTTCTCACAAGATCGGGTGGTTTAAAAGTGTGTGGCACCTCCCCCATCTCTTTTTCTCACTCCTGCTCTGGCCATGTGTCATGCCTGCTCCCCTTTTGCCTTCCACCGTGTTTGTAAGCTTCCTGAGGCCTCTCCAGAAGCCAAACAGATGCCAGCACCATGCTTCCTGCACAGCCTGCAGAACCATGAGCCAATTAAACCTCCCTTCTTTATAAATTACCCAACTCAGGTATTTTTTTTTTTATTTAAGTTTTAGGGTACCTGTGCACAACATGCAAGTTAGTTACATATGTATCCTTGTGCCATGTTGGTGTGCTGCACCCATTAACTCGTCATTTAACATTAGGTGTATCTCCTAATGCTTTCCCTCCCCCCACCCCACGACAGGCCCTATGTGTGATATTCCCCTTCCTGTGTCCATGTGTTCTCATTGTTCAATTCCCACCTATGAGTGAGAACATGTGGTGTTTGGTTTTTTGTCCTTGTGATAGTTTGCTGAGAATGATGGTTTCCAGTTTCATCCATGTCCCTACAAAGGACATGAACTCATCATATTTTATGGCTGCATAGTATTCCATGGTGTATATGTGCCACATTTTCTTAATCCAGTCTATCGTTGTTGGACATGTGGGTTGGTTCCAAGTCTTTGCTATTGTGAACAGTGCCGCAACAAACATACGTGTGCATGTGTCTTTATAGCAGCATGATTTATAGTCCTTTGGGTATATACCCAGTAATGGGATGGCTGGGTCAAATGGTATTTCTAGTTCTAGATCCCTGAGGGATCACCACACTGACTTCCACAATGGTTGAACTAGTTTACAGTCCCCCCAACAGTGTAAAAGTGTTCCTATTTCTCCACATCCTCTCCAGCACCTGTTGTTTCCTGCTTTTTTAATGATGGCCATTCTAACTGGTGTGAGATGGTATGTCATTGTGGTTTTGATTTGCATTTCTCTGATGGCCAGTGATGATGAGCATTTTTTCATGTGTCTTTTGGCTGCATAAATGTCTTCTTTTGAGAAGTGTCTGTTGATATCCTTCACCCACTTTTTATGGTTTTGTTTGCTTTTTCTTGTAAATTTGTTTGAGTTCATTGTAGATTCTGGATATTAGCCCTTTGTCAGATGAGTAGATTGCAAAAATTTTCTCCCATTCTGTAGGTTGCCTGTTCACTCTGATGGTAGTTTCTTTTGCTGTGCAGAAGCTCTTTAGTTTAATTAGATCCCATTTGTCAATTTTGACTTTTGTTGCCATTGCTTTTGGTGTTTTAGACATGAAGTCCTTGCCCATGCCTGTGTCCTGAATGGTATTGCCTAGGTTTTCTTCTAGGGTTTTTATGGTTTTAGGTCTAACATGTAAGTCTTTAATCCATCTTGAATGAATTTTTGTATAAGGTGTAAGGAAGGGATCCAGTTTCAGCTTTCTCCATATGGCTAGCCAGTTTTCCCAGCACCATTGATTAAATAGGGAATCGTTTCCCCATTGCTTGTTTTTGTCAGGTTTGTCAAAGATCAGATGGTTGTAGATGTGTGGCATTATTTCTGAGGGCTCTGTTCTGTTCCATTGATCTATATCTCTGTTTTGGTACCAGTACCATGCTGTTTTGGTTACTGTAGCCTTGTAGTATAGTTTGAAGTCAGGTAATGTGATGCCTCCAGCTTTGTTCTTTTGGCTTAGGATTGACTTGGCAACATGGGCTCTTTTTTGGTTCCATATGAATTTTAAAGTAGTTTTTTCCAATTCTGTGAAGAAAGTCATTGGTAGCTTGATGGGGATGGCATTGAATTTATAAATTACCTTGGTCAGTATGGCCAAAAAAAAAAAAAAAGGATCATAGGCCTAAATGTAAAACAAAACAATGAAACTCCTGGAAGATAACATAAGAAAAAATCAACATGACCTTGGATTTGGATTTGACTTTTTAGATATAACACCAAAGACACAACATATGAAAAAAAAAATTGACCGAATGAACTTCTTTAAAATTAAAAGCTTCTGCTCTGTGAATGACTGTCAAAAGAATGAGAAGACAAGCCACTGACACTGACTGGGCGAAAATATTTGCAAAAGACATATCTGATAAAGAACTGTTATCTAAAACACACAAAGAACTATTAAAGCTCAACAATAAGAAACCAATTTGATAAAAATAATATGAGCCAAAGACCTTAACAGATATTTCGCTAAAGAAGATATGCAGATGGCAAATAAGCACATGAAAAGATGCTCCATATCCTATGACATCAGGGGAATGCAAATTAAAATAACATTGAGATACCACTACCCGACTATTAGAGAGGCCAAACTCTAGAACACTGACAACCCCAAATGCTGACAAGGATGTGGGACAACAGGAATTCCCATTCATTGTTGGTGGAAATATAAAACAGCATAACCACTTTGGAAGACAGTTTGCAGTTACTTACAAAAGTAAACATATTCTTATCATAAAACCTGGAAACTGTGCTCCTTGGATTTACCCAAAGGAGTTGAAAAGTATGTCCACACAAAGACATGCATGTGAGTGTTTATAGCAGCTTTGTTTATAATTGCCATAATTTGGAAGCAACCAAGATGTCCTTCAGTAGGTGTATGGATAAATAAATCATGGTACGTCTAGACAATGGGATAGTTAGTGCTAAAAGAAATGAGCTATCAAGCCGAGAAAAGACATGGGGGAAACTTAGTGTGTATTATTAAGTGAAAGAAGCCAGCCTAAAAAGGCTGCATACTGTATGATTCCAACCGTATGACACTCTGGGAAAAAGCTATGAAGCAAGTAAAAAGATCAGTGGTAAGTGGTTACCTGGGATTATGAGGGAAAGAGAAATTTATAAGCAAGGCATGGAGGACTTCCAGAGTGGAAGTCCCCTGAAATTATTCTGTTTGATACTATAATGCTGGATATATGTCATTATACGTTTGTCAAAACTACCACAAGAATGAACCCTAATGAAAGCTATGGACTGTGAGTAATAATGATGTTTCAATGTAGGTTCGTGAACTATGACAAATATACCACTCTGATAGAAGATGTTGATAATGAGGGAGGCTGTGTGTGTAGGGGGCAGTGGGGAGTAGATGGGAAATCTCTGTACCATCATCTCAATTTTGTTGTGAACCTAAAACTCCTTTAAAAGATAAAGTTTGTTTAAAAATAAAAAGTAAAGGAAGCATATTTCAGAGATGCAGCTCTGCCCATAGATAAAATTTTCCACTATGGAACAGAAAACCAAATACCACATGTTCCCACCTATAAATGGAAGCTAAGCTTTGAGTATATATGGACACAACGAAGGGAACAACAGACATCAGGGCCTATTTGAGGGAGGAGGGTGAGGATCGAAGAACTACTTATCAGGTACTATTCTTATTACCTGGGTGACAAAATAATATGTACACCAAACCCCCACAACACGTAGTTTATTTACCTGCACAACAAACCTATATATACATGTACCCTGGACCTAAAATAAAAATGTTCCACTGTGATACCTAGAGAACACTTACCTTTTCTCATTCTCAAACCGTGCCATGATAATGGTTTTTACTTTATAAGACTGAAAGGCCCAAAACGTGATCTTCCCACTCCTTCCATTTTCCTGCCAAAGTCCCTGCAGGCTCACAAAGGTGAACCCAAAACTCAGCTACCAGGAAAAAGAGATAACCTACTTAAAGTTTGAAAGTGGCTGTTTCTCACCACTTCTAGTTTTCAAGTTATTCAAAATTTGTTTGACTGACTTAACTAGAGCATCCCTTTCGCTCATTTGGGGGCAGTGATTAGAAGCCTTAAGGCTGAATGGAGGCCTAAGCCACCAGAAACTTCTCTCTTCAATAATTCTCTTTGAAGGAAGACATAGCCACCAAGATGACTCTTCAGTCCCCATCTGTCTTGGGAAGAACCAGAGAGAACCTCCTTCAGTTCAGCAGTTAGTAGTCAGTGATAAACTTTTGAGCACTGGCTTTCCATACCTTCTCAATTCATGATGTTTGGCCCTTCTAACCTAGAATGGTGGGGAAGAACGGATAGGATATTGCACAGCTTGGTGTAAATAAAACTGGAAGGATCAATAGAGCTCAACTAGCACAATAGAGAGAGGAAGTGATGCATCTATGATTACCCACATAATTAGAAATAAAGTTTATTCTAGAACCCCAAGACTCTGAAATTCTGCCTAGCATTTTACCGCCCCCCACCCCCCGATTTTTCCTACCTTCTTCACTCTGAGGTCCTTGTCAATCCTCAGATGCTTGAGGACTCTAGATAATTGAATTAAGATAGTGTAACATTATCAGTTTCCAAAAGACGTAATGGAAGCCTCTTCTTTATTTTCTTATTTATTATTATTTATTTTATTATTATTTATTTATTGTTTATCTTTTCTACAACTGAAATTCCCCTAAATTGGAGGGCTAACACTTGTCATTCATCCAGTGAGTCAACAAACACATCATTACACCCTTAGTTCCAAACGCTAGGTCAGACCCTAGGACAGAATGAGGTGCCACATAAACAAGGTCTACTAAGCTTAGAACCGAGAGGATGAAGTACTCTAAAATCTGACATTGAAGGAGAAACTGGGTGTTTCTTTTATGAAGAGACCCTTGAAGATAGAATGTGGAAGGTTTTCTTCCAGGTCACTTGGAAGTGCTTGGTTTAAATCCTGTTACTAACTAGTAGAGAGAATAACCCAGGGTCAGAACAAATGAATAGTCAAGTCTTTCTCCTGCTCAGTGGTAAATCCTAGCCTTCCCCATGCATATTCTTGAATTGTATCATTATTCTATGACTTGTAAAGTCCATCCCTTGATTTAATAGTAGGGATAACTGCTTCTTTAATAATACATAGCAGTGTTAAGTGATAGCTTGAATTCTAGTAGCAGGAGTAATGCTGAAGTAGGACTATAAATTATCAATACTTAAGCCCTAGCCTTTTTAGTCACTTCCATTTTTCAGTAAAGGACAATCAACTTTTTTCCTCATTGACTTCTATCCCTCTTTTTTTATAGTAAACATTAAGAGATTTGCGTATGGGGTGTCTAGTCTTCTCTGTGTGGTCTTGCTTTGTCATTAAGTGTTGGTTTAGGAGATGGATGGCCTGTGAAGCTATTCTAATTTGTGATACAGTACTGTCACTAGCTTATAAATAATTAATGAAAGGGGACTTTTCTAGTGAAGAAAACTGTCAGGCCCATTAGATTGAAGTCCAATTTCAGTTCCCTTCCTGTGACTTTTTATTGAAATTTTTACAACATAGAATCAACTTTCAGTAATGCAATAAAATGACACTAATTCAGACTGTAGAGGCTTGAGGGGGTTGGAGGGGAACCAGGTAGAATGAATACAAAACATGTTTTTTGAAGTGAAGATATATTAAGAAATTCCATGAATTGAACTCTGCTACCAAAGGCTTTTCTAGTGGAACTGTTCTTAGAAGAGATGGCTTGGTTGCCAAGAGAGACTCACTCTAGCTTAAGTAAAGGGACATGCATGAGGATAGCAAATGCTCTCAGTGTCCCATGCATATTTCCTCAGCATTCCTGATTCTTACATGTCGGTGACTTCTTAATGAAAGTCCACCTAAGAACTATCTCTAGCTGTAGGAGCATGTGAGGTCTATGCTGGCTAGGACAGAAGTGTTGGGAAGTTCTCTATCCCTGCAGAGGAGCCTCAAGCAATGGAAGGCAGAAGTTGGTGGATAAATAACTCAGCTCCTTACTGCTCTCAGGGGACAACTCTGAGGCATGTTCGAGAGACCCCCCAGTGGGATTGTACCCCAGTGGCCCACAGCAGTAACCTTCTTATCTACACACATTGCATTGGCTTTCTTTCCTTCCTTGTTTCAATTTCCCGCTCTTCTGCCAGTGTTCCCTGGGACCACCTCTCAAACAAACTACTTGCCCTGAAAACCTTGTTTCAGGTCTACTTCTGGAAGAACTCAATTAATACTGTAATGAAAGACTACAAGAGATTACCTTATTTCCTGTTTATTTTCTTTCCCTACCTGTTATTAAAAGAAAAAGTTTAGACCCAATACATTTAACACAGTTTATTCAGGCAAAGAACAATTCATGAATTGGGCAACACTCACACGAGTTGCCATAATGTTAGCAAAGTGTTATCATCATTTAGTAAAAAGTAGGTGAAAAGCCTAAAAAATAATACAATGCTATTTAGTAAACATAGACTGTCTTTTCCATGTACTTGCATGTTGTTGAAAAGACAATTATTAAATTTTAGAGTGAGAATGGAGACCAGAAGAGGTTTAGATCACTCCACTCAGCAGTGTGAGCAGTGAGCTTTTATAGGACAAACATGGAAGCAAAGTAGGGAAATCACCCGATTGGCTACAGGTAGGCTTCTGCCTTCTTTGTGCATGGTGTGATGAGTTGGCTGCCTTTGATTGGGTGAAGATGGGATATTTATGACTGGCTGAAACCTCGCTATTTGTTACCAGAAAAATGTACTCCTAGTGATGTTCTGGTTTGTTTATGTACTAAGTTGGGTGGCAGTTTGTTAGGTAGAAACTCAAAGTACAGAGATAGCCTTAGGCCAGTGGTCTTTTGCTATTTAGTTTAAAAACGTCTTAGCATGTCTTACACAATACTGCTGACCCTGGAATAGCAGGGTTTGAACTGCATGGGTCTACTTGTACCTGGATTTTTTTCAATAAACATATTGGAAAATATTTTGGAGATTTGTGATAATTCAAAAAAACCTACATATGAGCCACACAGCCTAGAAATATCAAAAAAATTAAGAAAAAATTAGATATGTCATAAATGCATAATATATACGTAGATACTAGTTTATTTTATCATTTACTACCATAGCTCTTATAAAAAGTTAAGATGTATCAAAACTTCCACACTTCCTGACCATACATGACACCGTTCACAGCAGAAAGAAATGCAAACAGAAATACATGCATCATTAAATCATAACTGCATAAAATTAACTGCAGTACATACTGTACTGCTGTAGTAATTTTGTAGCCGCCTCCTGTTGCTATTGCAGTGAGCTCAAGTGTTGTGACTATCTGCTTAAAATGCCCTGATGCTAATTATCTCTGTGTGAACATTCGTTTTTCCAGTAAATCGCATATTGCAGTAAGATGTGATCTCTTGAAGTTCTTGGGTATTTTCCATCGTGTTTTGTGCAATACCGTAAACCTTGAATAACACTATGGAACCCGTACAAAGTGCTACTATTGATGCTGGGAGTGCTTCCAAGAAGCAGAGAAAAGTCATGACTTTACAAGAAAAAGTCGAACTGCTTCATATGTCCCATAGATTGAGGTCTGCAGCTGCGGTTGCCCACCGTGTCAGAGAGGCGATTCATCTTGTACACAGATAACATAAATTTACAGTGCTGATAAATACAGTACAGTACTGTACATGTATTTTCTCTTTCTCATTATTATTTTTTATTTTTTTTATTTTTTATGAAATGGAGTCTCGCTTGGTCACCCAGGCTGGAGTGCAGTGGCTGGGTGTCGGCTCTCTGCAACCTCCGCCTCCTGTGTTCAAGCGATTCTCCTGCTTCACTCTCCCAAGTAGCTGGGATTACAGGCATCTGTCACCACACCCGGCTAATTTTTGTAGTTTAGGTAGAGATGAGGTTTCACCATGGTGGCCAGGCTGGTCTCAAACTCCTGACTTCAGGTGATCCACCTGCCTCGGTTTCCCAAAGTACTAGAATTACAGGAATGAGTCACCGTGCCTGGCCACATGATTTTCTTAGTAACATTTTTTTTTCTCTGGCTTACTTCATTGTAAGAATAGAGTATATAACAAATATAACATAAAAATATGTATTAATTGACTATTTTTGTTACTAGTAAAGCTTCAGTCAACAGTAGGCTATAAGCAAAGTTTTTGGAGAGTCAAAAGCTATATATGGATTTTCAACTGTGTGGGGGTTGGCACCCCTAAGCCTTGCATTGTTCAAGGGTCAAGTGTACTCTGTTCATATTAGAAGTTAAATAACTTTTGTAGGGTGAATTGATGTTATTTTGTAGGATAAAGTGGTTTACTAAATTCTGGCTTCCCTTGAAGCTCAATTGTGGACACTTAGCAATATGCAGGAAGAAGGGAGGTGCTGGCAGCTATAGGTCAGTTAATTTATTGTATTGTTAAAGATTTGTAATCACTCTGAAATCCTCTTTCCCAAGGATAAATTTTGTCTGTAAGGTTGATAATGAATCAGCTTAGACGTTTCATGTTTCTGTTGATTCTAGTCTGATTGTCTTGGATCTGGATGCTATGCACCTAATAAAGAATGACATGTGCGCATTGGGAGGCAGCCTTATAGAGGGATTAAAAACAAGGAGGGGATCTGGCACCACACTGTCTACTTGAATCCTGGTACTGCCACTTACTGAGTGACCTTGGACAAGTTGTTTAACCCTCCATGCCTGCTATCCTCATTTGTAAAACAGAAATCATAATATTCAGCCTTGCAGACTCATTTTGAGGATTATTTCTAGAACAGCACATAACCTGTGCTTAGCACAATAAAGTTAGCAAGTATTATCATCATTTAGTAAAAAGTAGGTGAAAAGCCTAAAAATAATATATCACTTTCTAGTAAACATCAACTGTCTTTTCCACGTGCTTGCATATTGTCAAGAAAGATAATTCTTAAACCTTGTAGTGAAAATGGAAAATACTTATGCGTAAGGTTTGCCATTACACAGATAGATGGGGGTGAGGGGGCAAAAGAAGAAAACCAACACTTGTTGAGGGTCATCTACATGCCAGGCACTTTATGGAAATTAGCTTATTAACTCACACAGTTCATGGCATTCAATCCAGATCTGCACAGTCCAAATCTTGCTGTGCCACTCTCCCTCCCAAATGTAACAAAATTCCTGCCCAACTTGATCCAGTAAACTGTGTAAGAAGGCATGACTGTGGATTTGAGTTTGCGCAGTCATTGTGACCTTGAGTGACCTCTCTGGCCCTCTATCTCCTCCTGTCTTCCACCTTAGTTCTCTTTTCTTTTCTTGTGGGGGAGAATCATCTAAGATCAGCTCCAGATATTCATGCCCCTCAGTGTCCCAGTTCTGTTTCTCCCTATCTCAGTCCTGTTTCTCACTATGTCAGTCCTGTTTCTCTCTCTCCCTGGACCCTGTTGGCCATGGTGCTTCAACTGCCACACCCATTATGAAGCAGCTAAACTAGTGCCTAAGCTGGGAAGAACAGGGAGCCCAGGCCCCCGGGTGTGCCCTGGGCTGTGTATACTTCCTCTTGCCTTTGACTTGTTTTCATTCCATGGATCAGAGAGAAGACTGTATTTTTACCGTGGCTCCAAAGGAAAGATGCTGCGTCAGTATTGCTTTAGGCATCCCATAGTTGGGGAATCTTCAGTGAAGCAAGTGACTTTTCAAAATAACAAATCAAATTTGAGGTTTCTTATGTCCACAGGCTTGCTTCTTAGAGAGTTGTTTTGATGTTAAGTTTGGGGAGTGACTCCATCTTTGTCCTTAAGTGTCACTGAACTATATACCTGGCATGTAGTTAGGTTAAGCAAAATATCACTGGTAAGTGAAGTTGCATAGAGGCCTTGCAATACGCTGCTCAACAGCTTATAAGCAAATATGCCCACTGGTAAAGAATAACTGTTATGTAAACAAGAAAGTATGCAAATTCTGGTCATGCTCATCAGCAAAGGCGTTTCTTGCAGTAGACTGAGTGCCATTTCTCAGGATTTAATAAATTGGACAAAATATATCAGCAAGTTCTTTCTTCCTTTGCTCCCCTTACCTAGTCAAGACTAATAAAATACCGTGTATTTAATGACATATGCATTGCCTATTTCCATTGCATCTGGGAACTTATGCATGCAATCTTTTTTCTTTATTTATCTGACTCCAAATATTCAATATTTTTGCAAGATCTGAAGTTATTATTTAACTTTTGAATAAGAATTGCTTTTCCCCTCCAGACACATAATCTCTAATCATTTTCTTCAGAATAAAGTTGACAATTGATTTTTCTCCTAAGCAATAAGACATGACTGCCTCTGCATAATGAAGGGTTCCAAAAACCTGGATTTATGGTGAAGCACATAGCAAAACTAATTGCATTTAACTACAAAGGTCCAATCAGCATAAAAAAATAGAATATAGACACTCATTGAACGACAGCACCAGAAAGGACTTTAGAGATAATTTATTATCAGCTCAGCTTACAGATGAGAACGCCCAGGCCCAGAAAGATCTGGGTCTAAAATCTCGCTTCCCAGGGCCTCTGTACAGTGCTCTTTTTTCTTAAGCTAAACTACTTTCTCATATACTTTACATTTTGAAAAAAATATTTTTGAATGTACTTTACAAGAAATTTAATTTCCTGAAGGAGGTGTATATCTTAAATTTTATTCCAAGACCAGGTCACATGTGACATACACCAGGCAAAATTTCCAACTCTCTCTCCAGGCAGGAAGAGCCTTTTCTCTCTGAATTCCCATAAGACATTCTTCACCTGTCACATAACACTTGCCTCTTCCTATCTTATATTACATTTACTTGGGTCCATGTCTTATCACCTCTAGTAGACAATGAGCTCCTTAAGTGGAAAATTTCTTTCATATCTTTCCGATTCCCTAAGTTGCTTAGTACATTGACTATGTTAGTGTGGACATAGAATCTGAATTTCTTTCCCTTATTTCGTCTCCCCTGCCCCTCTAAACTTTTCCCAAGAGTCTCTAAAATAATATTGACTCTTCTCTTCTGAGGAAAGAATTTTCTGTTCATTTTAAACTGGTAAGATAATGGTGCAGTGCAGCTGATATGCAGGAGGAGTCTGCAACTTGATCATGTAATAGTATTGTACTTCATTTGTTTATTTCTGGCTTTAAGTAAATCCAAGCAGTGTGAAATAAAGCTCAAGCTCAAACTTGTGGAATATTTTAAATAATTAAGGAGTTTAAATTCATTTTTCTTCCTGCACTTCAGTTTTAAGAGTAATTTAATTAAAATTTGCAATTTGCTTTTTGTTATTGTTGCTTCTAGAATTAGGATTAAAACAGATTCCATTGCAGCCACCTAGGAGAAAGTCAAAGGTTGGGCAGTATTATTTAAAGACCTCTTTTAGCTTTTTTATATCTTCATCCATTTGGTCAATAATTATTTATTAAACACCTGCCATATGCCAGTCTGTTACTGGACTAGGTACTACGAATATACAGTGGTGAATAAGAAAGAAGTGGTTCCCTTCCTTCAGAAAACTTGTAATGATGGCAAAACTGAGAATGATGGGAAGGGCAGGTAAGCCCCTGAGACATTATAGTAAGGTGAAATGGCTTTGGTGGGAGAAACACAGGGCTTCTGTGGAAACGCACAGAAGCATTTACACTCAATCATAAAGACAGCAGGGAAGGCTTTCTGGAGAGTGGTATCTGTTCTGAAGCCAGAGGGCTAAGTGAGTTAGCCAGGATAGAGAAAACCACATGTGCAAAGTCCCAGAGGCAAGAGAGAGAGCTGGATGTATTCAGGAAGTGAAAGGAGCCCAGAAGGTCTAGGGTTTGGAATGGAAGCTCAATTATGACAGGGGCCTCAGTAATGTGAGTAGGTAAATTGGGCCTTCATGACCTTTCAAGAAAGGGCACCTGCAAGTTGGCTCCTGCTGCTTACTGCCAGGCAGAAGGGTAGCCCTATATTATTATATTTACAAATTTTCTAACAGAAACTTGGGACTCTGGATTTTATGAGAAATTGGCCAATTTTTACATGTTGGTTATTAGGAAATTTTTTAAACACGGTGTGGTCCAATTACCTGGTCACCAGCTGGATCCAACCGATGGCTATTAGTTGATATTCTCTGATCTAGAGCAATGATTCTTCAAGTGTGGTTCAGAGACCAGCATCAGTATCACCTGTGAGCTTCTCAGAAATGCAAATCCTCAGTGTCCACCTCACACCTAATGAATCAAAAATGCTGTGGGTGGCCCAGCAATCTGTGATTTAATCAACCCTCCCAGTGATTCTGATGCAGCTAAAGTTTGAGACCCAAAGGCTTAAAGCTGTGCTATTCAATATGGCAGCCACGTGGGCCATTAAATACCTGAAATGTTGCTTCTCCACACTGAGACATGTACCACATGTGAAATACATGCTGGTTTTCAAAGATTTTATATGAACAAAATGTAAACTATCTCAATAACGTTTTTATATTGATTACATGCTGAAATTATATTTTGAATGTATTGGGTTAAGTAAAATATATAATTGAAATTGATTTTATCTGTTTCTTTTTATTTTTTTAAATCTACTAGAAAATTCAAAATTACATGCTTTATTTCCATTGCTGAAGGCTAGTCTACAGTATATTTTGTAAGGCAGAGAACAGCAAGCCTTGTAAGACTTTGTAGGTCATGCTAAAGGTCTATATTTTGAGAGCAAGGAAAAAAAAAAGCCCTCAAAATGACCTAAGTAGGATGACAAGTCAGATCAGATTGGTATTTTAGACAAACACTGACTGGAGTATGTCTCATACAATGAAGGGGTGCCGGATTATACACACCGAGACCAGACGGAATAATCCAGCGGGAGGATGCTGGACTGGTGTTGACATTCTGTATATTCAATTAATGTATTTATTCAGTACATGTATCTTAGCTGGGTGAAGGGGGAAGGTTCACCCAGACATGAATAACATAATCTGTGTCCTCAAAGGAGTGTATAGGCTAGTACAGAAAACCCTTAGAGGCAGCTTGGAGTTCTAATTGAAGTACTAGTTAGGAGCAAGGACGCTGGAGCTGGTCTGCCTGGAGTTGTATCCCAGCTCGATTATTTACCAGCTGAGAGACCCTGGGCAAGTGACTTAACTTCTCTAAGCCTCCATTTTCTTGTCTGTAGAAGAGAAATAATAATAGTGTCTACCTCATAAATCTATTGCAAAGACTCAAATAAGTGTGTGTGTGTGTATTGCTGTTTTTGTCACAATCCAAGGGGAACTAGAGTGGGAAGAAGGAGCGAAGTTAAGGAATTAGCTAGCCTTTACTCTGCTGCTTTTGTGGTGGTGTTCTAAAATGCTGCTATTCCCGAATCTGAACGCACAAGAACAGGATGGCTGGAGTTTCTTCAGGCCGGGGCCACTTTGATTTAACTTTTTTCATTTTGTCAGTTTATTTTACCTCAACCTGCATTCTTCGGCCTTCATGCTTTCACTTCTCTCCAAGAGCCCACCGCCAGTTTCTCAGTCTTGTTCAAATCATCATCACCATCATCAAATAAAATCCTTCACTATTTCCCCTTTCAGATCTATTTCCACATGTCCTTTGCCAGCCTGATGAAGGAAATGAGTAATGACTATTTCCAATATCATCTGAAGACAGTGAGATAAGAATTAATCTTCCATGATTGCTGAATGGGCTTTGAGCAGATAAGAGAAGCTTTGGGCAGACATTTCGTGTGAATTGTTTGAAAGCTGCACATTCTAAGCCCACTTTTTCAAAGGCAGATGGTGGGTTACTTTCTGATGGCCTGCCAAGATGGAAATTTCAAGAATAGTTTGTCCTGTCTCATGTCTCCCCCTCCCTCCAGTCTTAAACCTGATTTTACATCTACAACAAAACCTTCAAGTCCTCACCCCTGGTCTCTCTGTCCCCATTGCACTTGGCTCTCACTTCCTTGTTGCACTCATCCTTTTCAGCAGCAATAAATAAACACATACTGCAAATGACCAGACTGTCCCATCAATGTGGAACTGTCAATACAATGAAATACATGCAGTGGTTAGGAAGAATGAGGCAGCTCTTTGTGCACTGATAAGAATGTTTAATAAGGTAAATTATGTGAAAAAAGGAAGGTGTAGGAAAGTGCATATATTATGTTACATAAAATCTGTGTTTAAAAAGGAAGAGAAAACCACAATCTAAGGCACCATAAATTGTAAATGTTTTTATTTTATTTATTATTAAGAAAGGAAAATCGTTGCCAATAAAAATTATGACATCATAGATTGAAAGGCATTGATGTCTTTCAAAGATGTAAAAATATGTGGGTTTAGTGTATTTATGTTGGCTTATACGGAATATCTCCAGTTCTCACATCCTATAAGATCTTTTGGGGACTGAGCTGCTCTGACCCAGTGGGCTTCTCATTCTGTATGGGCTGTGCTGACTACAAATATCCCTCTGTAAGCTGCTGACAGGAGGAGTAGTAGTGACAGTAGTAGTAGTAGTAGCAGAGTAGTGTGTCACACGCTGGTATCTTTGCCTGGGGTGCTGATATACTAGTATCCTTATCTGGTGTACAAGCTTTATACTGCTTGCTTACTTGCTTGGAAGTTAAGAGAAGTGAAACAACTTTGAACCAAATCCAAGTTGTGATTATCATCCGTTCTGTAACCAAGGTCAGATGCTGTGGTTTACACTTGCTCAGCTTTACAAAGCAGGTAAAAGAGTTTGGTACTCACTGGGTAATGAGACACCACTGCAGGGGTCTTAAGCTAGGTAGTTACCACATCAGATTTTCCTTTTAATAAGAATGTTGAGACCAGGTGCGGTGGCTCATGCCTGTAATCCCAGTACTTTGGGAGGTCAAGGCAGGCAGATTGCTTGAGTTTAGGAGTTCAAGACCAACCTGGGCAACATAATGAGACCCCATTCTCTATAAAAATACAAAAAATATTAGCCAAGACTGGTGGCATGCTCCTGTAGTCCCAGCTACATGGGAGGCTGAGGTGGGAGGATCACCTTTTTGGTCCAGGGAGGTCAAGATTGCAGTGAGCCATGATAACGCCACTGCACTCCACTCTGGGTGGCAGAGTGAGACCCTGTCTCAAAAAAAAAAAAAAAAAAGTTGGCTTTGGCTTTGGAGAGGAGTGTACTGGAATGGGCAGGGCGGGATTTTTGTGATTCTACACAGGAGATGCACCTACTGAGTTTACTAGCCTTGGTCTTTTCCCCAGTTTTGAGCAAAGGACATGGCGTGGGGTATCCTCAATATGTTTTTTTAAAAAAGATCATTAAATGAGAGAAAGAGGCTGAAAATTGGGAATATGCCTTGAAAGTAGTGGAAACTGGTATTCGACCTTATGGAAACTGTCCCTATTTTGTTATTTATTAAGAACGGGGACTCCCAGTGATGTTTCCAGTAAGTCTGTAGAAATTCTGCTAGGTTGGTCAGGCGCAGTGGCTCATGCCTGTAATCCCAGTACTTTGGGAAGCCAAGGCAGGTGGACCACCTGAGGCCAGGAGTTCAAGACCAGTCTGGGCAACATGGTGAAATCCCGTCTCTACTGAAAATATAAAAATTAGCCCGTGTGGTGGCACATGCCTGTAATCCCATTACTTGGAGGCTGAGGCACGAGAATCACTTGAACCCAGGAGGTGGAGGTTGCAGTTAGCCAAGATCATGCCGTTGCATTCCAGCCTGGGCAACAGAGCAAAACTCTGTTCAAAAAAAAAAAAAAAAAAAGAAAAATTCTGTTTTTGGCTGTTGGCTGATTCAAATGCCCACTGATGAAAGGGTGTTCAGAATTACACAGCTGGAATACACTGTGGCCTGCAAATATAGTGCAATCCCTTTCTAATGCTCTTACAGGACAAAGACACTGCATTGCGTTTTCTGATAGGCCATTAGGGTGGTCCTTTCCTGGAAGTAGTAGTTATTTATATGTGGGGCTCACGCTTGAATCTGTGTAATATTGAATGCTCTTAAATAGAGCCTACGTCTCCAAATCGACCAGCTTGACAATGTTACAATGAGTATAAATTATCTGGACTTTTTAAATGTACATTATTACTGTCAGGCGGTCCCTCTCCAGAGACACATTCACTAGCAGTCACGCTCCAAATACTCCACATGCCAAACCTACTCAAAATGAGTGAAATAATGATATTTCTATTAAACCTTAGCAAGCAGCAAACTAGTGTCCTCACCACAGAGAGGTAATTTAAACTGGTATCACCTTTATGGGCCAGTTTTCCCAAGAGCTACCAGCCTGAGGAAATTTCTCCAGAAACCTAGGGGTGAAGAAAAAGCTTGTACGTTTTCTTGAGATTCTTCCTGTCAGCTCAGGGAGCTGGCAAAGAACTAGGCTCGAGGCCCTGCTGTTTGAAAACTTTGCTTTCCGGAAGCACACTGACCATTTTACAAAGGTGAACGGTAGGGAAAATACGGGTTCTTTGCTTTCTGAAGAAACCCTTTCTATGTGCAACTAAATTAAGGAGCAGAAGCAGCTCAGAGAAAACTCAGCATCTCCTTTAACAAATAAGGGGCTTAAAGGAAAAGAAGACAAGGAACGTAATTTTGCAGTTCCTCTTTAAAAGAAGAGGAAGATGGACTTTTTAAGAAAATAAGTATCTGGAAGCTTTAACCAAGCATAAACATGATTGAAGAAAAAAAGCAATCATTGTTAGTTGTTTTTTTTTTTATTTTAATCCACTGTAATTGGAAATACAATGTTTCCAGCAATGATATAAAGGTAAATTGGGGCCAGATGGGGTAGCTTATGGCTGTAATCCCAGCACTTTGGGAGGCTGAGGCGGGCGGCTCGCTTGAGGCCAGGAGTTTGAGACCAGCCTGGCCAACATGGTGAAACCTTGACTCTACTAAAAATACAAAATTTAGCCAGGCATGGTGGCGCATGACTGTAAACCCAGCTACTCGGGAGGCTGTGGCATGAGAATCGCTTGTACCCGGGAGGCGGAGGTTGCAGTGAACCAAGATCCTGACACTGAACTCCAGCCTGGGCAACACCGTGAGACTCTGCCTCAAAAAAAAAAGAAAAGAAAAGAAAGAAAATTGGCTTATTGTTAAAAAAATAGAGACACAAATTGTAGCAAGCATGGGTTTCAATTATTTGTGAGAATTATTTATAATGGAGGAGAAGAACCCCAACTGGTGTCACCACAGATCTCTGTTAGAAGAGCAAAGGTTATCTAAATCATGACACACTTACATGCTGGAATATCACACAGCTATTAAAAAGAATGAGTTTCAAAGAGATTTTACCGTTTTGCATGCCCGCCAGCAATGTATAAATTCCAGTTGCTCCATTCTTGTTAATGCTCCCTACTGTCAATCTTTTTACCTGTAGCCATTCTAGTAGGTGTGTAGTGGTATTTCATTGTGGCTTTATTTTGCTTTTCTCTGGTGAGAGATGTTGAACATCTTTACATGTGCTTATTGGCCATTCATACATCTTCCTTTGTGAAGTGTCTGTTCACATCTTTTGCGCATAGTTTTATTGCATAGCTTGTTTGTTTGTTGAATTGTAAGAGATCTTTATATATAGAAATTCAAGGGACAAGCCCTTTTTCAGATATATGCTGTGAGTATTTTTTCCTAGTCTGTGGCTTGCCTTGTCGTTTTCTTAACCATCTCCTTCAAGAGCAAAGGTTTTTAATTTTGAAGAAGTACAGTTTATCAACGTTTTCTTTAATGGTTCATGTTTTTGTGTCCTGTTTAAGAAATCTTTATCTAATTCAATACCGTAAAAATTTTCACCTACATTTCTTCTAGAAGTGTAATCTTTTATCTCTTAATTTTACGATCCATTTTTATTCATTTTGAGTTAGCTTTTGTGCATGGTATGAGGTAAAGGTTGAGGTTCATTTTTATTCCCATACAGATATTCAGTTGCTATCATCATATAAAGCTAAATCCTTACCATATATAGCAATCTCATTTCTCAGTATTTGCCTAAGAGGATTGAAAACATGTTCACACAAAGATTTGTGTTTCAGTGTTCACAGCAGCCTTCTTTTTAATAGCCAGGAGCTGGAAACAACATTTAGAAAAGACACAAAAATACCATAACGTGAATGAATTTTAAAAACTTTATGTTAATTGAAAGAAATCAGACACAAAAGACTACATAATGTGTGATTCCATTTGTATGAGATCCTAGAAAAAGCAATAATATAGTGACAGAAAGCAGATCACTGGTTACCTGAGGTTGGGGGTGAGGGAAAGAGACTGACTGCAAAGGGGAAGAGTATACCTTTTAGGGTGTTGAAATGCTCTGTATCTTATGTTACTGTACACGAGTACCATAACTCTACTTTTACAATAAACAAATTTTATTGTTTGGGAATTATGTCTTAACCTGGGGCAAAGGTACATAACCAGGAGAAAATGGAAAGGAAGTAAATTAAATATTAAAGAGTGATTCTTTCTGGAGAGTTAACTCTTTTTGCATTATGTAACGCACCTCTTTATCCCTGATAATTTTCTTTGTTCTGAAGTCTGGTTTGCCTGGTATTAATACAGCTACTCCAGCTTTCTTTTGATTAATGTTAGCATGGTAGATCATTCACCATCATTTTGCTTTTAATCTGTATATGTCTTTATATTTAAGGTGAGTTTCTTATAGTCACCACAGAGCTGAGTCCTGTTTTTTGGTATACTTTGACAGTTTGTGTCTTTTAAGTTTGTATATTTAAAGTAATGTTTTAGGTCAGTGCAGTGGCTCATCCCTGTAATCCTAGCACTTTGGGAGGCTGAGGCCAGTGGATTGCTTGAGCCCAAGAATTCGAGACCAGCCTGGGAAACAAAATGAGACTTTGTTTCCACAAAAGGTTTTAAAAATTAGCTCAGTGTGGTGGCACATGACTGTAGTCCCAGCTACTCAGGAGGCTGAGGTGGGAGGATCACTTGAGCCCAGGAGGTCGAGGCTACAGTGAGCTGTGATCGCACCACTTTACCCCAACCTGGGTGACAGAGTGAGACCCTGTCTCAAAAAATTAAAGAAATAAATAAGTGATGTTTCAGTGATTATTGATACAGTTGGATTAATACCTACCATATTTGTTACTATTTTCCAGTTGTTCCCCTTGTTTTTTCTTTTTTTGGTCTCCCACTTTTTCTGCCTTCTCTAGTTTTGAGTATTTTGTATGATTCTATTTTTTCTCCTCTCTTAGCATGTGAATTATATATTTTTTATTATTACTTTTTTAGTGGTTGCTCTAGAGTTTTCAATATACATTTACAACTATTCCAACTTCACTTTCAAATTATAATAGACAACTACATGGGCAGTTTAAGTACTTTATAATAAAGTGTTCCCATTCTGCCATTGTCCATCCCTTCTAACATTGTTGTCATTCATTTCATTTATCCATAAGCTGTAATCGTGGAATACATTATTGCTATTATTATTTTGAAAAAACTGTTGCCTGTCTCTTAGGAATAAGAGAAATAAACGGTTTTATTTGACTGTATTTCTTCTCTAATACTTCCTTTCGCTACCTAGATCCAAGTTTTTGACCAATATAGCATTTTCCTGCTTTCTAAAGGAAACTTCTAACATTTCTTGCAGGGCACGTTTACTGGTGATAAATTCCCTCAATTTTTGTTTTAGAAAGTTTTTCTTTCTCCTTCACTTTGAAAGGATAACTTCTCTGGGTACAGAATTCTTAGTTGGTGACTCTTTCAACACTAAGTGTTTTATTCCACTCGCTTCTTGCTTGCTTGGTTTCTGAAGAGAAGTCTAATGTAATTCTTACACTTGCTCTATAGGTAAGGCTTTTTCCTCCCTTTGGCTTCTTTCAAAAATTTTTTCTATTTCTTTGATTTTCTGCAGTTTGATTATGTTCTGCCTAGACGTAGATTTTTTTTTTGGCATTTATCTTACTTGCTGTTCTCTGAGCTTTGTGGATCTGTAGTTTGGCATTTATCTTTAGTATGGGAAACTCTCAGACGCTAGTACTTCACGTATTTATTCTGTTCCTTTTTCTCTTTCTTTCTCCTGGTATTTCCATTATGCATATGTTGTCCCTTTTATACTTGTGCTACTGTTCTTGGATGTTCTGTTCTGTTTTTTTGGTTTTTGGGGTTTTTTCGTTTTTTTGTTTTTTTTTTTGTTTTTTTGGATTTCAGTTTTGGGAATTCCTATGGACATTTCTTTTAAGCTCACTAATTCTTTCCTCGGCTGTGTCCAGTCTACTAATGAGCTCAGCAGAGACATTCTTTATTTTTGTTACAGTAATTTTGATTTCTAGCATTTCCTTTTGATTCTTAGAGTCTTCATTTACCTGTTTATATGACCCATTTGTTCTTTCATGTTGTCTACCTTTTCATTAGAACACTTAACATATTAATTATAGTTGTTTTAAATTTATGGTGATAATTTAACATCTCTGCCATATCTGAGTCTGGTTCTGATGCTTGCTCTGTCTCTTCAAAATATGTTTTTAAAAAAAAAAAATTAGTGTAATTTTTTGTTTCAAGCCACACAGGATGTACAGGGTAGAAAGAACTGAGATAAATAGGCCTTAGTGTGAGGTTTTATGTTTATCTGGCTAGGGGTTCGGCTGTTTTTACTGTTTGCTGTAGCTATAAGTATCTGAATCTAAACTTTCCTCTGGTGTTCTTGTTTTTGTCTTTGTTCCTTTTGAGTTTCCGTAGAGATTTTAGAAATATCACCTGCTATGTACAGTCCTTTCCATTGTGTTGCCCTGTTATTATACAGGAGCCCTATTGATGTGGTGATGAGGTGTTAGGAGGAGAAAAAGCAGTTGATCATCTTATAATTAGGTTTGAGTCTCTTAGTGAGCCTGTGCATCTGGGTTGTGACCTTCACGAGTGCTTCTCAGTTTTGTTTTTTCATTTTGCCCCCATAAGAGAGACAGGAAGGCTAGAGAATACTCTAGTTGGGATTTCCCTTCTTCCACATGGGTTAGGCTCTGGTACAACAGTTTCTCTTGAAGGCAGGCCTATTAAGAATAACAGAATATTCTGGTGTGTGTTTAAATGTTTGCTTTTCCCTTCCCACTGCTGGAAATACAAAGTGATACTGTTCTAATCTTCTGTGAGAATCTAGTAAGGCTCCTGGGGGTAAAACTCACAAAGGGTGGGCCCCTTAAGACTGGATCCCCCGGAGTTTTTACTGTCACACTGTCCACACTGAACCTCCAGCAATTCATTACTTATAGATTAAGTTTTTTTCCCTGGTACTAGTGAGTTTGCTACTCTTGGACTTCTGCTCCTGTAGGTCATGATTCTCTGTATCCACCTGTTACGGTTTGGGTTTGTGTCCAAATCTCATGTCAAATTGTAATCCCCAATGTTGGAGGAGGGGCCTGGTGGGAGGTGGCTTGATCTTGGGGGTGGATTTCCTCCTTGCAGTTCTCATGATAGTGAGTGAGTTCTCACAAGATTTGGATGTTTAAAAGTGTGTAGCACCACCCCACTGGCTCTCTTCCTCTTGCTTCTGCCATGTGAGACATGCCTGCTTCTCCTTCACCATCTGCCACAATTGTTTCCTGAGGCTTCCCCAGCCATATTAAACCCCTTTTCTTTATAAATAACCCAGTCTTAGATAGTTCTCAATAGCAGTGTGAGAACAAACTAATACAGAAAATTGGTACAGAGAGTGGGGTATTGCCATAAAGATACATGAAAATGTGGAATCGACCTTGGAACTGGGTAATGGGCAGATGTTGGAACAGCTTGGAGGGCTCAGAAGACAGGAAGATGAAGAAAAGTATGGAACTTCCTAGAGACTTGTTAAATTGTTGTAACAAAAATGTTAATAGTGATATGGACAACAAAGTCCAGGCTGCCGGGCGCAGTGGCTCACGCCTATAATCGCAGCACTTTGGGAGGCCGAGGCGGGCGGATCACGAGGTCAGGAGATCGAGACCATCCTGGCTAACATGGTGAAACCCCGTCTCTACTAAAAATAAAAAAAATCAGCCAAGTGTGGTGGCACGCGCCTGTAGTCCCAGCTACTCAGGAGGGCGAGACAGGAGAATCGCTTGAACCCGGGAGGCAGAGGTTGCAGTGAGCCGAGATCGCGCCACTGCACTCCAGCTTGGGTGACAGAGCGTGACTCGGTCTCAAAAAGAAAAGAAAAAAAATAAAGTCCAGGCTGAGGTTGTCTCAAATGAAGATGAGTAACATATTGGGAACTGAAGTAAAGGCCACTCTTGCTACACCGTAGCAAAAAGACTAGTGGCTTGGGCCCCTGATTTGGGGATCTGTGGAACTTTGAACTTGAGAGAGATGATTTAGGGTATCCGGCAGAAGACATTTCTAAGCAGCAAGGCATTCAAGAAGTGCCTTGGCTGCTTCTGACAGCATATGTGCATATGTGTGTACAAAGAGATGATCTGAAACTGGAACTTACATTTAAAAGGGAAGCAGAGCATAAAAGTTTAGAAAAGTTGTAGTGAGACCATGTGGTAGAAAAGAAAAGCCCATTTTCTGGGGAGGAATTCAAACCAGCTGTAGAAATTTGCATAAGTAAAGAGGAGCTGAATGTTAATAGCCAAGGCAATGGAGAAAATGTCTTGAAGCCATTTCAGAGACCTTTGTGGCAGCCAAGAGGCCTAGGAGGGAAGAACAATTTCCCGGGCCAGGCCCAGGGCCCTGATACCCTGCCCCACATCAGGACACTGCTGCCTGCATCCCAGGGGCTCCAACTCCAGCCATGGCTAAAAGGGCACCAGATACGTCTCAGGCTGGTGCTCCAGAGGGTGCAAGCCGTAAGCCTTGGTGGCTTTCACGTGGTGTTAAGCCTGCAGGTACACAGAGGGCAAGAGTTGAGGCTTGGGAGCCTCTGCCTAGATTTCAGAGGATAGATGAAAATGTCTACATGTTCAGGCAGAAGTGTGCTGCAGGAGCAGAGCCCTTATGGACAACCTCTACTAGGGCAGTGCAAAGGGGAAATGTGGAGTTGGAATCCCCACTTAGAGTCCCCACTAGGGCACTGCCTAGTGGAGCTGTGAGAAGAGGGCAGCCGTTCTACAGACCCCGGAATGGTAGACCCACTGACAGCTTGAACTGTGAACCTGGAAAAGCCACAGGTACTCAATGGCAGCCCTTGAGAGCAGCCATGGGAGCTGAGCCCTGCAGAGCCACAGGAGCGGGGCTGCCCAAGGCCTTAAGAGCCCATCCCTTGCATTGGTGTGGCCTGGATATAAGACATGAAGTCAAAGGAAATTATTTTGGAGCTTTAAGATTTAATGACTCTCCTGCTGGGTTTTGGACTTGCATGGGTCCTGTAACCCCTTTGTTTTGGCCAATTTCTCCTATTTGGAGTGGGAGTACTAAGTAAGTAACTTGGTTTTTTTATGTTGCTTGTCTTAGAGAGACTTTGGACTGTGGACTTTTGAGTTAATGCTGAAATGAGTTAAGACTTTGGGGGACTGTTGAGAAACGAGGATTATATTTTGCAGTGTGAGGAGGACATGAGATTTGGGAGGGCTTGGGGGTGGGGGTGGGGGTGGAATTATATGGTTTGGATTTGTTTCCTTGCCCAAATCTCATGTCAAATTTTAATTCCCAATTTTGGAGGAGAACCCTGGTAGGGGGTGATTGAATCATGGGGGCAGATTTCCCCCTTGCTATTCTCATGATAGTGAGTTCTCACAAGATCTGGTTGTTTAAAAGAGTATGGGAAGGTAGCACCTTCCCCTTTGCTGTCTTCCTCCTGTTTCTGCCATGTAAGATGTGCCTGTTTCCCCTTCCCTGTCCACCATGATTATACGTTTCCTGAGGCCTCCTCAGTCATGCTTCCTGTACAGCCTGTGAAACTGTGAGCCAGTTTCAACCCCTTTTCTTTATAAATTACCCCACTCCAGGTAGTTCTTCATAGCACTGCAGGAATGGGCTAATATACTGCCTGGCTGTCTCTTCTGCTTTGGGGGCAGTGGTTTGCCCTATGAACTCAATTCTTTGATAAATCTCACAAGAGTTGTTAATTTTCAGTTCGTTCAGCTTTTTTCTGGTTGTACTTGTTGTATGTGAGAGATAACTTCCAAGTTCCATACAAGCTGTACCAAAAACTGGAAGTCCCCAGTGATTCTCTCTGAGGGGTAATATTATGAGTATTTTTTCCTTTGTACTTTTCTTACTTTCAATCTTTTCTCTCTGAGTGGTAATATGAGTGATTCTGAGTGGTAATATTATGAGTAAATTTTTTTCTTTGTACCTTTCCTACTTTCCATCTTTTCTACAATCCATTTTATAATTAAAAAGAAAAGTTAAAATGTTCTTTATACTAGAGAAAAATAAAAACAATGAGTTCAATCTCTATTTGTTGACTTGGAGGAAAATACTCAATGTACTGTTAAGCGAGAAAGGCAGGTTGCAGAGAATAGTATAGCGCCTAAAAAAAAAAAAAAAGAATAAAACCTTGAAACATCCTTAAAGTAGAGCTGAGAGCTAAAGCCATCTACCCTCACAAAGCTTGCTGGCTACATTAAAATGACTTTCCTATTCCATTGTCTTTATTATCATTTTACTATTCCAGGAGACTCTTACTCAGGCAAGTTGTTCTCAAAATTCTCACCTTGCTATTTCCACAATTTTTAAACTATATCGTGGCCTGCCCTAGCCAAATCCCTGTATTGACACACTTTAAATTTCAAGAAAATCTGATCTTGACCTCCTTCAAAGAAACTACCAAACTCCATCAAGGTGGTGGCCTCCCTTACCACAGCAAACAATAAATTCAACTTAATCTTATTATCAGGTTATATGTTGTTGGGTTTTTTTTGTTGAGATGGAGTCTCGCTATGTCCCCAAGGCTGGAGTGCAGTGGTATGATCTCGGCTGACTGCAACCGCTGCATCCTGGGTTCGAGCAATTCTTGTGCCTCAGCCTCTCAAGTAGCTGGGATTACAGGCGTGCACCATCATGCCTGGCTAATTTTTGTATTTTTAGTAGAGATGGGGGTTTCACCATGTTGGCCAGGCTGGTCTTTAACTCTTGACCTCCAGTGATCCACCTGCCTTGGCCTCCCAAAATGCTGGGATTACAGGCATGAGCCACTGCACCAGTCTCAGGTTGTATTGACATAAGTGGGGAAGTGGCATTTGATAGCCTCTATGCTTGTATGTGTCAATGTGTGCAAGAAGAAAGGTGCAGAAGTAACCACATCAGACTATTAAAGCTGATTGCCTGGTCGGGGGGGTGAATGCTAAAGTAATTTTCTTTGTATTATTTTGCTGGTTGTGGTGGATACATGTCCATTTTATAATCCTAGAAGAGGAATTTAATTAAAATTTTTACAAGAGAATTAAGAAATACATGTATTTGCTAAGAGTCTGTTCACTTTGAGGTTTATAATCCCACAGTGAGCCTTGCTTCATAACTGCATTTGGGTTCACAGGCAAAAAGGCCTAGTTCTTTGTGTATAACAAAATCGGTGTTTAGAAACAGAAAACTTGCTTCCCTGTAGTTGCCAGACTTAGTTGCCTTGTATTATTCAACTTAGCCCTTACGGAAAGTGACGCAGAACACAAACACCTGCTTGCATAAAGGGGCTCAGGCATTTGGAACACGTCACTTTCCTTCTATGAAGCTCAATGTCCTAAACAACACCAGGGATGAATACAGTTCACCTGGACCAAGGTTTAGCAATTCTAGCCCTATCAGTCATTATTCCTCACCCTATGCGCTATCATTTTTCATGACTCCTCCCGAAGCAAAACAGATTCACACACTATATGACAGCATATACAAATAAGAACAGAAATGGTACTTTATCTAGTTTGATGCAGGCTCTTACTCAGTAAATTTTAAGAAAAGGATTACATTTGCCCATTTCTTCAAGAGTAAGATTGACTCCTAAAATTCTTGTGGGAAAAACATTTATTCATAAAGGGAGGGTATGTCTCTACCTTTCTGCTAAGTAAACCAAAGATATTTCCCCAAGTATTACACCACATCACTCTCAATGAAGGTTAAGTCAAGCACAAATGAAGATTGCTGCCTTGTAATGTACGTGACAGAAAAGCCGTTTCAGAGAGAGAAAAAAAGATATTCAGCCTTTCCTGTTATTCCCATTGATGGTGACTTTCTTTTTACAAGAATGACAATTGCGTGCTGGGTGTATATGCCTGTACCAATGATCTAAATCAAGACCAGTATGGCCTCATATTGTTCCTCAGGAATGAAATAATAGAGATTATTAAAAGCTTAATAGACTAGTGGTTCTTATACTTGAGTATATATATATATATATCAGAATCATCTGGAGGGCATGTTCTATTGGGGGGCCCCACCCTCAGAGTTTCTGATTCAGTAGGTCTGGGATGAGGCATGAGAATGTGCATTTCCAATGTTTCCAAGTCATGCTGATGCTGCTAGTTTGGGGACCACACTTTGAGAAACACTGATTTCAAAACTGTCAATGCTTGAAGGGCCCTTAAAAGCCATCTCCAGTCTATTTCTTGACTTTGAGAATCTTTCTGGATGTTTTAATGACATTTAATTTACCAGCAATTTTTTCTAACATACTGCAAACCTTTGACAACACAACAGTATGTCTCAACTACATAGCTTGCAATTACAGGACGACTCACTTATTCTTCACGTTTTATAGAGGAAATCAAAACTCAAATAAGGCTGTGGCAAAATCCAGAATAATCCACACATTTGACTCCCAATTAAGGGCCACGATCCTAATTTCTCATCTGAATAATTACACTTAAAGATAAATAAGCAGCCTTAGAGGGAAAAAGGTCTTTTTAAAACCTTTATATTCCTACTACAGTATATCTGGTTCTAGTATATTCTGGCTATATAATATCTCGAATGGGAAATTTGGAGGTTCATATTTAAAACACCCCATTTTAAGGGTCTGACCTATGAAAATAGTCTGAGAATCATGTTTCTGGTGGCGTAACTGAGGCAGATCCAGCTGTGATGTGTGCCAAGTCGGGTCCACGTAGGAGACTGACCCTGGAGTAAGAGGCCAGGCTGGGATGGGGGCAGTCAGGCGTCTGTTCCTTCAGGTGGCACTGGTGGTGGCTCTAGACTCTCCACATGGGAAGTGCTTAGGAATGCCAGTCTGGTTGGATATGGAACTGGAGGACTTGAAGCTATAATGGCATGCTAAGCATACTCTGTCCAGCACCTACGGAGATGATGGGGTGTAAAAACCTCTTTCTCAGAAAATTCTTGGTCTTATCAATGTGTGGGGCAAACATGAACTTGGTCACTACGTATACCTGTGGCATTATATCTGATGGGTGGATGATGGCAGCAGTGATATCTAAGTCAGTAGCCTTTAGGAACCATCAGTAGCTGGGACCTAAGGACCCCATTCTGGCCCTTGCAGAGGACTGTGAAGGAAGAGCCAGAGTAGCAGGGCCCAGCCAAGAAAACTGGGTCTCAGTGGAAAGGCTCACGGGAACTAGAAACTTGAGCCAGGACTTCTCTGTAAGCCCAATTGTGTCAGCAAGTGCCAGGTAAATTGATGCCTGAAGCTTATCAACAAGATCAGTTCCAGGCCTCACTCACTGAGGGGAGGTGGGGAAGCTCCAAGGAATATGGGGTCTGGAATCAAACAAGTCTAACTTCCAAATCCAACTTTTGGTGCACAGCCCTTTGCTCCTCAATCTCTTCTTTGCATTATCTTTATTTGTAAAATGGAAACAAGAACTATGCCTTCCTCACATGTTCTTGTAATTGAATAAAATAACGCAATCAGTACACAGCCTGATACTCTTAGATTCCTTCCTCTGTTCCTAAAACATCTTTGACCTTGGAAAGAACTACGCTGATGGGCTCAGCAACTAGAGCTGAACAAGATGGCTGCCACAGCGTGGTAAACAGGTCCGCGTATGCACATGCTCGGGATGGCCCGCCCCATCCTTAGCAGAAGCTGGTGATGGCCTGCCTTCTTGTTAGTGCATGCTCACTCTGCTGCCACCTCAGTCATCACCTGGACTGTTTACCACCAGTCCCACCCGAAGGAGAAGAGACTCCTGTTCTCAATGATCATCCCTGGCTCTCATTTCCATTATAGCCAAAGAGAATAACACATTCTCCTTGAAGGATTAGAGAAGGTTCTTCACACAATAGAAATCCTGAACCATGAAGACAGTGGTTTTGAGGGCGTTAGAAATAGCAATGCTTCTGAAGCCAAGGAGAGATTGCAAAGAGCACAAAAAATATAGAAAATATAGAAATAGAAGCAGGCAAAGATGATTGTTTTCTTTGAACTGATACCAAATCATCTCAGTAAGAGAAACTAATATGGGTATACTGTTTCATGGAGGGCTCCAATCCTACTGCAGTTAGCAAATCCGAGAAACCAACTGAGAAGGGAAACTTCTCCTGAACACTCAGGCTACTGGAAATTAACACACGAGTTGACATTAGGGAGACAAAGAAGTTTCTCAGGAGCACTGTACTCTGTGTGGCTCTAATTTCCTTCAAGAGTCACAGCAGTATACGGCATTGGCAAATCGTCATATATAAAAGCAAGGATCCTGGAGTTCTCCTTAGATCATTCTAAAAAAGGAAGCTTTCACCAACCCAGCAGTGTTGAAGGAAAACTCTCCCATTTTGATCCTATCATCACATCACCAGTTTCTTAAGAAACAATCAGCCAGGCACAGTGGCTCATGCCTGTAATCCCAGCACTTTGGGAGTCCGAGACAGGCAGATCACAAGGTCAGGAGATCGAGACCATCCTGGCTAACACAGTGAAACCTTGTATCTACTAAAAACACAGTAAATTAGCCGGGCATGGTGGCGGGTGCCTGTAGTCCCAGCTACGTAGGAGGTTGAGGCGGGAGAGTAGCATGAAACAGGTGGGGGGTGGGGGGAGCAGAGCTTGCAGTGAGCTGAGATCGCGCCACTGCACTCCAGCCTGGGCGATAGTGTGAGACTCTCTCTCAAAAAAAAAAAAAAAAAAAGAGCGCCCATCTTTGTGCTATTTTTTTTTTGAGAACTTTAAAAAAGATATTGAGCCAAATGTTACAATCAAACACAAAGTGTGAGCCTTCAAAAGATCCTGGCTAAAACCAAACAAATACAAGATAATGTTAGGACAATTGGGAGAATGTGACTATGGCTTGTTTCTTAGATTTGTGCTGAAATACTAGGTGCGAAGTATTGTAATGACTGCAACTTATTTTCCAGTGGTTTGGTAAAATAAAACAGGGCAGGGATGAAATATTAATCATTGTTGATTCTCAGGTGGAGGGTATATAGGTGTTCATTGAACCAGTCTTTCGATGGAATATATTATTTTTGAAATCTTTCAAAATCAAAGGCATAAATAGCAATATAGATTCTCCAACTAAGAAACAGAGTTTAAGGCTGAGCAGGGACTTCATATGGCTTGGTCCAGGGCAGCGTCTCTTCTGCTGTTTAATAAAGTCATGGGTGCAACAGGCTCCCCTGGTGACATAGCTGGACCACTTCACTTCTCTCTCAACCTCTCTCTTTTTTTCCCTATCAAGTGTTCAGTAGCAAGAGCCTGCCCAGCCCTCTGCAGAAAACTGCCACTTCAGGCACAAGGATTTCAATCCTCTAGAATTCAAAGAAAGAGGCTGCATCTGTCAAGCTAAATTATCTCTTTATTAGGAAAGCACCAACACCACATTCTTCGAAATTACTGGAATTTTATTTGCCTCAGGCTTATGACTTGCAACCAAAGACATTGTGCAAAGAAAGCAAAGATTAAGTACACTTTAGGGAGAAGGAGACGATACACATTGGTAACATAGGAGATCAGGGTGACAAAAGAAGCCATCCAATACACTATATAGATTGCAATATTCAATAGCGCTTTCAACAAAACTTTTTTTAAAATCAAGAGCAAAAAAATTAAGCAATGTTTACAGTAGACATAAATCTTATACAATTCAAAAAGCTTTTGTTCAGATCATAGAGCATAAAATGGAAAAATGTATATGCAGGTGAAATCTAACTACTGTACATTTATCACCTATTAAAGTTGCTTATATGTACCACAGTGTAAAAAAACAATACCGAACAAATAAAAACCTCGAAAATTGCCTGATGAAAAATAAAATAACCAGTGGCTTTTAATGGCTTCTCCTGGTTATCAGTGCTACAAAAGACAAAAATCTTCTCATCTGAACAGGTGATAAAACCAGGCACAATCAAACCGTTACCAAATTAGACCCACCCATAGAAATATACTATCCACCCACATATTTTCCATCAAAAGCTTTTTGTTTGTTTCAATCTGAATCTTTGAGGCCCATTTGGTCACAATATGTTACAAATATTTGTGTATGTGTGTGTTTTTTACACCATGATATCATATGTTTGTCTGGCACTATCCTAAAGCTAGTTTATAGACGATGATGATATAGAAACAACCCAGTGCCTATATGACAAATGAACTCACTGGGTAGAAATGTGACAGGGGAGGAAGGAATTCAGTTCCACCAAGGAAAAAGGTCCATATTGATCACTCATCATCCGTCCCACTTCCTTCTGACTGTTCCTAAAAGTAAAAATAAGATAAAATGAAGTATCATCACATGCAAGAAAAAGAAGATATAACAACAAATCATCAAGAGGCCAGTAGGAAAAAATGACACTTTGGAAACAACCTGCCCAATCTCTTTCCGTGGGAGGACAGAAACACATTAAAGAGGCATCGACAGTCTGTAAGCGGAGAAGTTTTTCTTACTGAAAACCCCAAAGCAAAGCCCACCCTCTAAGCTAGTGTTTGTGCCCTTTCACTTTGGCTTGAAAGGTTTATGGCTAATATTTTCTCTTTTTCAGCCCTAGGTTTTAGAAAATTCATGCGAGAAACAAAAATACCCTGCATTTGACATCTCCTAAAGAAAAGACAGTATTTTAAATGTATTTGAAAATGCTTGCATCAAGGGTTAAAGCTGGGGTGAGATCATAATTCTGAAATTTCACCAAAATGGTAATGTGTTGAAGGAAAATCTATCTTTCCAGAAAGAAAATACTGTGGGTGCCAGGAGACCATCCCCTGGAAAGTGAATGGATGCAATGAAGGATATTTCAGAAGGCAAGGTATCAGGAGCTTCTGCCCACTCTTCTACCTTGCTGTCCAGTCAGGCATAGCACACTAGACTGAGTTATGCTACTTGGGTCCGAATTCCACGTCTGCTACGTGATCTGTAGCAAAACACATATAACCTAACCATTTCCATAACATGTTTTTTGAGAGTGACATCTATCTCGTGATGCTGACATCAGTATTTAATATGCTACCACACAGGGAGGTACCTATTACAAGGCCTGACTCAATAGATGATCATTGAATTTTTCAAATATTAAAAATAACACCCCTAGGTACTTAAAAAGTCCTTTTGAGTTTTTACACGGTCCCTTAAGTAGCAACTCAAGCCAATAACTCTGACGTCAACACAGTTTTTCTCATTCTTCCATCTAATCTACTGCTATGTACCACGCACCATGCTGGGTGTGATGGATGTAAAATATTAACTGGCTATGGGGAAAACCATATTTATAAGAAAGCATATGGGAAGATTAAAAAGGGGGAAAGGGGAGCTTGATTTAGTAGTTTTTCGTTTTTGAAGACTATCCCCAATTCTTTGTTCTAAATCATACAGCTCCGTTCACATCCCTCAATAATGAAATCTCAGTAAATCCTGACATTTCCACTCCTGGGTAATAAAGTGAAAAGGCTGAAGGGGCATGGAAATGCAAGAGGCCAGCAAGCAGAGGAGAGGGCGCCTCCGCCTTCAGTCCCAGTCTGCTACACTTACACGTTCATCCTGCTCCTCATCGCTGTCAAAATCGCTCACTACAGGTTTGGCTTTTCCTCGATTTGGCCTTTTCTTGCCTTTTCCTTTGTCCCGGCCTTTCTCATCTTTTTTATTGAGCTTAATTTTCACCTTGACTGATTTTGCTAAAACCAAAGCAAATGAAATAGACACCAATGAGTAATCACAAGGAGATTTTTGTATAGGTGACAAGACTATCACCAACCTCCAGACAACACCAACTTCCCAGAGTGCCCAGCACATTCCCGGTTTATGCCTGTTCTCTGTGGTTCTGTCTAGTTAGCGACCCCGTTCACTTGCCAACCTGTATCCATTTGGAAGATAAATGATATAGTCACGCTGAACAGGCAACAAGAGGGACCAAGGTCTCCCGGAGGACGCTGGGGCTGGGTCCTTTACCTGTCTCCCAATGGCTGACCAAGGATAATGAGGGGAAGTGTTTCCTACTTTGTGGAGGTGTTGCTGCGCGATCATTTAATAGAACTTTTACATTAAAAATATAAATAAATGTAAAGAGTTTAAAGGCCAATAATTTTACTATTTAGATAACTCCATTGAGTTAAAAAGAAAATTTAAATAGTTCAATAATATTTTTAACATAAAGGTACAAAATGGAAAGTAAAAAGAAAACACTTTTGAATGCTTCCTTTCCCCCATTCCTAGTCTCTATAACTCTCTTTCTGGTAATTATTTCCAGGAAAAAAAATGTTTGTGTCCATACCTGCAAGTACATCCATTTCTGTGTGTGTGTATAATTCTACATATTCTATAAAAGTCTCTCTATAGCATATAAAGAATTTAAGTATGTATATATACACACATACATACTTGAATTCTTTATATAGTTATCCCAAAGGGATCCTTATACATGTCCATATTCTACACTTGGCTGTTTACTCACATATGTGGGATATTTATAGGTAAAGCCTCATACATACCTGCCTAATTCTTTTAAATACCTGAAATTTTTCCATCGTATGGTATACTATAATTTATTGAATCAGTCTCATATGACGAGGGCTGAAGTTTCCTGCTTTTTTTGCTAGTATAAACAAAGCTGCTGTGAACCTATTTCAATGTATCTTGGCAGAATTTGAGGGAGGTATGCTGAACATGTCCATATGGTCAATTTCTAACAGTGCTCTGTCAGATTAGCCTTCAGAAAGACTGCACCCATTTCCACCTTCACAGGACTATTCTGGGGATACCAATGGAAACACCTGGAAGAGTTCAAGGTACAGTATCACAAATGTAGGTACATATCCCAAGGAACAAAGACCATCTGCTCCATGGTAGCTATTTGGGATAGGTATCCATAGAATACCATTTTTGGTATTTGATGATGAAGGCACTGAAAATGTGGGTCTCTCATTCAAGCCAGCTTTGCTAGACTACCCTGTTTGGTGGATCTTAAGGCATCTAGAAATAGATGTTGTCATAGAGGGAATCCTAGCTCCAGAAGGAATCTTAGAGATGAGGCTGTTTCAGACTTCTTTTGTGAAGTAGAGGGACCCACAAAATATTTCCAAAACTAAAATCTCCCACAGAAACATAAGCTAACAGAAGAGATGAGAGCTGTGCTGTTTTGAACTCAAGTGTGGTGGTAGCATTTGCTTTCCTCCATCCCAAATGGGCCAAAGGCTGGCAAATCCTAGCACACAAAATAGTACTCCTAGCCAAGGCTTCTATCTGTTATACCCACTGTCTGCTGCTTAACAAGCTATGAGGTGGGGCCCTTTGCTTTGGGTGGAGTAACTTAGGACAAGAAGAAGAGACTGGAGATGAAAAGGCCTACCTACTAATGAAAATGGAAAGATGTGGGACGTCTAAAGAAATAGATGCCAGAAGCCAGTCATGATGGGCATTTCTTAACAGTGTGGAAAAACAAAGTGAAATATGTCCATTTATACAGGTGTGGGCTCTCCCTGACACAGGAGTATGGGAAATGAATGGGCAGAAGACAGGCAATAGGGGTAAGAAAATGTATCCTTGAGAGCATAATCTGAATGTGCCTTGGAGTGCGGCGCACTCTGATGCCGTCAGGCATGTGTCAGTGGATATGTCTCTCCAAAAAATCCACCCGACAGACTATAGACAAGCAGGCTAATAAACTGGACCATTAGGGAAGCCCTATAAACAGCTTCCTAAGGTTTTATGATACAACCATATGCACCTATGAAAAGTTCCAGCTACCAAGTGTGGTGGGCAGAATATCGTCTCCTCATAAGATGTCCATATCCTAATCCCAGAACCTCTGAATATGTTATATTACATGGCAAAAGGGATTATAGATTGTTAATTGTCTGACCTTGAGATGGGGAAATTAACAGTGGATTATCTAGGTGGGCCCGATCTAATCATCTGCATCCTTAAAAGTGGAAGAGGAAGAGGCAAAAGAGATTTATGGAGACACAACATGAGAAGGACTGTACCTGTCATTGCTGGCTTTAAAGTTGGAGCAAGGGGTAGGGGTGGGGAGGCAATGAGCCAAAGAACACTGTCGGGAACAGCCTTCCACTGGCAGCCAGCAAGAAAGTGGGAACTTTGTTTCTACAAACACAAGAAATTGAACTCTGCTAAGAACCAGGATGAACAAGGAAATGGGATTCCCATCTAGAGCATCCAAAAAGGAACACAGGCTGTGGACACATTGATCTTAGTCCAAGGAGACTCAGGATGAATCTGTGACCCATAAGAGGTAATAAGTTTGTGTTGTATTAAAGTCACTAAATTTGTGGTAATTTGTTATAGCAGCAATAGGAAATTAATATACCAAGCCTTGAGAAATTAAACTAAATTGATAGATGGTATAGGACAGCACTCTTTGAAAACAGATTAGAAATCTGGCTCTAAAATAATGAAATACATAGCTAAACAGATGATGCAGATGTATTCAAATGCTAGAACGAAGGAATAACTACATGAATTTGGGAAAGTTTAGAAAGTTTAAATTCATAACAAATAAAAGGCAGAATCACTAACTAGAATATAGAGAATAGAAAATGATGTTGGGAAAGAGTCACTTATATACGTTGAGGGCAAGAATGGAAACTTCATTCTCTGTGGCAATGTGTGTGCATCACATACATTTTACATCTTTTCAATAATCTATGGGCAAAATGCTCAGGACGGCATTATTGGGAAACAGCCTGATTAACGGAGTATAATTAACACATTTTAGTACATTCAGATTCATTAATAAATGTTAATATATATTACACATATTAATATATGTTGCTGTAGGAAAACTCTCATTGCCAGGGCAAGTGTTCATAATAAGTACAAAAATCATTAAAGTATATTTTCCAAGTCATCTGTATTAATGTGTAATTAGAAACCTAACAATTTTTAAAAACATGTCTATACTTTTAATATATTTTAAAAGGTAAAAAACATGTAATTCTGTATCCCTACATACTGGTAATATTTTGAGACGTTACCTTTTTTTTCTATACATAAATTTGTTTATAAAAACATAGCATACTGTTTTGTGGCATGATTTTTGTACTTATTATGAATATATTGATCAGGCTGGTCTCAAACTCATGACTTCAAGTGATCCAGCCGCCTCAGCTTCCCAAAGTGCTAGGATTGCAGGCGTGAGCCACCAGGCTCGGCTTATACCATAAAACACAGCAGACCATAACTACTAGGTTGTATTACTTTGAGAGGTAAAGGGTGAAGACACACATAGGAAAGAAGAAATTTTATGTTTTAAAATATTTAAATTTTTTTTCTTAGATAGGGTTTTTTTCTGTTGCCTAGGCTGGAGGGCAGTGGTGTGATCATAGCTCACTGCAGCCTTGAACACCTAGACTAAGCAATCCTCCTGCCTCAGCTTCCTGAGTAGCTGGGACTATAGACACGTGCCACCCCACTTGGCTGTTTCTTTTTACAAAAATTTTTGTAGAGATAGGGTCTTACTAAGTTATCCAGGCTGGTCTTGAACTCCTAGCCTCAAGCTATGAGTGCTTGGATTATAGTTGTGAGCCAACATGCCCCACTAAGAAAAAATTTTCAACTTCTGACAGCACCCTTAACCTTTGGAATATTTGGGTTATCTGTCAGGGCTGGAACTAGGGTAAAACAATGGAGGCACTCATCTTGGGTGTAAAATTTAAGGGGGCACCAAAACCCAGTCACCAACTAATATCCTAAAAGGTAATATTTAAAAAACCCAAATTAATGCCCCCCAAATCCAGGATAAACAAAATATCAACATTTTAAATAAAAACAGCACCCTGTCTTCACCCCTCTTCCCCTGGCAAAAAAAAAAAAATTCTATGCAAAATTGACAGTTCCAACTCAGTTTGACAATTATTTTCTAAAGCTGTCATTCTCAAAGTGTGGTCCTTGTCCCAACGTCATCAGTTCCCCCTGGGAATTGGCCAGAAATATGGATTCTCAGGCCCTACAACAGGCTACTGGATCAAACACTGGCATATTATTCAAGCCCTCCGGGCTTGAGAACCACTGTGGTAAAGAACAGAAGATAGGTGGCATTAACAGCAGTGTTGTAGAAAACGTGCAGTAGGCTAATATTCAAAGGCAACATTCAGAAAGTGTTTGCAGGTCAGGTGTGGTGGCTTGTGCCTGTAATCCCAGCACTCTAGGAGGCCGAGTAGGTGGATCATGCGAGGCCAGGAGTTCGAGACCAGCCTTGCCAACATGGTGACACCCTATCTCTACTAAAAATATAAAAATAAGCCGGGCATGGTAGCACATGCCTGTAATTCCAGCTACTTGGAAGACTGAGGCAGGTGAATCACTTGAACCTGGGAGGCAGAGGTTGCAGTGAGCTAAGGTCATGCCACTGCACTCCAGCCTGGGTGACAAAGTGAGACCCTGTCTCAGAAAAATAAATAAATAAAAGAAATAAAACAGTGTTTGCTATGAGCCTGGCCTATGCTACACATTTTACATGCTTGGAGGTCATTTTTATGACCTCACTTTTACAGATGAGAAAACTGAGAATGAGCAGGGGTAAGTACATGGCCCCCGGTTGCCCAGCAAGGACGAAGTGGACTAAGGGCTCCAATCCAGATCTGCCCCACTCTAAAATCTCTTCTGCGAACATCTGTGGAGACGGCTCTGCAGGTGAGGAGGGGCAAAGATGTAGGGGACCCCAATGTCTGGGCTTACCCTCGGACTCTGACTCCTCTTCATCTTCCTCTTCCTCCTCTTCATTGCTTTCATCCTCACTCTCTTCCTCTTTGGCAATTTTCTGCCGGGCACTCTTAAACACTGACTGTAGGACGATGGAGTCTTCATAGATCTAAATGGTCAAAGGGGCATCTGTTAAAACTGCAAGCTGAGGGCCTAAGATTTACCATGGCAGTGAACTCTTCCTTATGCAACACACCAGCTTAATTTACGTTAATTGTAGTAGAAATGTCACCATTAGCTTTTATGCCCACCTGAAAACCCAACAGCAAAACGCCAAGCCGAAATACAGACATACACATTCATACAGAAAGCCCAAATGCAGTTGAAATTATTTCAAAGTGCATGGATGCTTGGAGGAGAATAGTAGATAAAATATCCTCATATTGGACAACAAAAATGGTATTTTTAAAAACCACATTTCTTATTTGAATTGTTCTACCAAATGCTGTAGTAAGACTGTGGTAAAGCAGTCTTCTTTAAAATGCAGTGCCCCTAGCAAGCGGGGGCTATTCTTTATTACTGAGTTTATCAGTAGCAGCTAATACTTATCCAATCAACACTTTATTTTTAATGGATACACATGTCTGAGCATGGCCCTGGGTAAGTGCTGAAATAAGTTCAAAAATGGTCCTTTTCCTCAAAAAATTGAAAATAGAACTACTATATGATCCAGCAGCTCCACTTCTGGGTATATAAAGAATCACAAGAGGCGTGTTGAAAAGACACTGGCACACCCATGTTCGTAGCAGCATTATTCACAAAAGCCAAGAGGTGGAAGCAACCCAAGGGTCCATCGACGAATGAGTAGATAAGCAAGTGTGGTCTGTACGTTTAATGGAGTATTATTCAGTCTTAAAAAGGAAGGAAATCCTGTAACATGGATTAAACTGGAGGATATTATGCTAAGTGCATAAGCCAGTCACAAAAAGACAAGTACTCTATGATTCTACTTATATGAAGTATCTAAAATAGGCAAATTCATAGAAACAAAGTGCCATGGTGGTTGCCAGGAGCTGAGGGAAGGAGGAGATGAGAGTTATTAATAGGCACACAGTTTCAGAGTTGCAAGATAAAAAAGTTCTAAAGATCTGTTGCCCATCAATGTGAATATACTTACCACTACTGAACTGTATACTGAAAAATTATGATAAATTTTGTTATGTCTTTTTATCACAATGTTTTAAAAATTTAAAGGAAAATAAAACAAGCCCTGCTCTTTAGGAACATACTCCTTTTATTGTAAAGAAGACCTACTCGTTCAAAAAAGTGACTGGGCAAACTGCGGTATGCCCCAAATGAACAATATAGGCAGTGAGTATGAGTATGGCAGAACGAAGGACCCGCGAGAGAGAGACAGGATGGGACCATCAGGGCAGAATTTGCCAGAGACATCAGAATTGAGCTGGATCTTAAAGATGAGAAGAATTCCTTCAGAGGTGAGAAATGAGAGGGGCTTTTTAGAAAAGGAAAACAAATGAGAAAGATAAGGAGGCAAGAATAAAAGAGATGCATCTGGGATTGTATTGATGTCAATTTTCTACTTAAGATATAGTCCTGGGCCAGGTGTGGTACTCACACCTGTAATCCTAGCACTTTAGGAAGCTGAGGTGGGTAGATCACGAGGTCAGGAGTTCGAGACCAGCCTGGCCAACATGGTGAAACCCCGTCTCTACTAAAAATAAAAATAAAAAATTAGCCGAGCATGGTGGTGCACGCCTTAATCCCAGCTACTTGGGAGGCTGAGGCAGGAGAATCGCTTGAACCCAGGAGGCGGAGGTTGCAGCGAGCCGAGATGGCACCATTCCATTCCAGCCTGGGCAACAGAGTGAGACTCCATCTCAAAAAAAAAAAAAAAAGATATTATCCTATGTTTGGCAAGATGTTTCCATGTTGAGAAGTAAAAGGTACACAGAATCTCTCTGTATTGTATCTTACAACTGCATGTGAGTCTAGAGTGATCTTAAAGAGTAAAAGAAATGTAACTGGGGAAGCAGGTGATCATGGTATCAGTCTGAATGGACTACGGGCTGTTTAGGTTGAGGAGCAGCAGATGAAGCTAAAGACTTTAGACTTCAGCAAGCAGTCTGCAGAGATGAAATTCATTCTAGACAGTGCACGGGAACCTCAAAGCTTGGGAAGAGAGGCAGTAAATGAACAGGATAGGAAGGTGGCTAGAGAAAGACAAACTAGTGTCCAGATGGCCTGGGGGAGAAACCAGTCAAGAGGCCACGTAACACCTCGTTTCAGTTGTGAGACAGTGAGAGTGAAAACAGATAGATAGGCAGGTTGTAGAAAAAAGGACTGGATGTATATCATAATAATGCCATACTGACGTAAAGAATCCAAATATCTATCCAGAGACTAAAATAAACTGTCATTCACAAAACCTTCTCTGTTGATTCTTCTACTTTCTATGTCACGGCTTCGAGCTTAACTTTTTCCTTGGAGACTGTCTTGAGTAACAGAAGGCTTGCTTTTCAAGACCTCCTGTTTTGGTCAAGATACTACTATTATTAACTTGGAAATGTTTAAGTCTGTTCAAGGCACATTCTGAAGCTTTCTATATTCTCCTGTTTGATGACTGAAATTGATGCGCAGGCACAAGGGTATGATCAGGAAACAGGCTTAAGGAATTTAAAGGTGGTTTGACACTGCATTGGTTGAGGGGTACGTCTTTGCCTTTTTCTTTCTTCTTCATGGGTCTGAAGGCATCAGACCAGAAATACAGACAGGAGAAAATTCCTACATATGGTGACAGTAATTGAGGTGTAATTGAAATGAAAGTGCCCTCCCTTGGGTTATTTTAATAAATTCGGTTCATTTATATACTCTTAGACTTGCTGACTATGGAGAAGGGGACTAAAGAGAATTGCAACTGGGCTGATAAAAAGGATTAAAAAGCAATTAGAGGCAGTGTTTATTTTTTTTCCTATAGTTTGTTTGGTCTTAAATTCTAGTAGTTTTAGCTCCTGATGCAAGAGTACAATCAGAAAAATAAAGGTAAATATAATCAAATTTACAATCTCCAAAAAAGCAAAAATGGTACTGCCAACCTTTCAGCATTACTTTCAGTGATTTACTTGAATCCCTCCTCTAATTAGAATATAAGCTTTGAGGCCCAGCACAGTGGTGCACACCTGTAATCCCAGCAGTTTGGGAGGCCGAGCTGGGCAGATCACCTGAGGTCAGGAGTTCAAGACCAGCCTGGCCAACATGGTGAAACCCCGTCTCTACTAAAAATACAAAAATTTGCCTGGCATGGTGGCACATGCCTGTAATCCCAGCTACTCAGGAGGCTGAGGCAGGAGAATCCCTTGAACCAGGGAGGTGGAAGTTGCAGTGAGCCAAGATCACGCCACTGCACTGCAGCCTGGGCGAGACTCCATCTCGCAAAAAAGAATATACGCTTTGAGGCCGGGGGCAGTGGCTCACGCCCGTAATCCCAACACTTTCAGAGGCCAAGGCAGGCGGATCACCTGAGGTCCGGAGTTTGGGACCAGCCTGGCCAACCTGGTGAAACTCCATCTGTACTAAAAATACAAAAATCAGCCAGGCACGGTGGTGGGTGCCTGTAATCCCAGGTACTTGGGAGGCTGAGAGCAGAAGAATGGCTTGAACCTGGGAGGCGGAGGTTGCCGTGAGCTGAGAAGGCACCACTGCACTCCAGCCTGGGAGACAGAGTGAAATTCTGCCTCAAAAAAGTGGAGGAAAAAAAACAAGAAGAATACAGGCTTTGAAGAGAAGTGTGAGTAGGCGCTAGCACAGCTGTGGTACAAAGCCTCTATTTTCTTACACAGGTAGCAAGGAACATAGGTTTTTAGTTATTTTTCCTCTGCCAGTAGCAGTGATTCAAAAGGTAGAAAATGAAATATTTTACTTAAAAAGAACAATGGGCACATTTACAGTTAAGAACTTTTAGACAACTTATGACAGACCTGGGATCCCTCCAAGTTGAATGTCTGAGCGTTGTGACAGAGAAGCATGACATCCTTCTCCAGGTCGCCCAGGCTCCGGTACTTATGATTACGAATCCTTTCCTGATGGAAATTTTGGAGAAAATGGAGAAAAAAAAGAGGAAGAGGAAAATTCAGCGATCATTACTTAGTTAACAAAGCCTGATTTTCCCTTTGTCTTCACAGCATAAAGCCCTGCCAGGGATGTGGGACTGCACAACCCCAGGGGGCGCCATTCACCAAGTCCACCCTCCCACTCCCACCGTCATTCCTTTTGCCAAGGAGGAGAATATGATGAGAAATAAGAAGAGCAATAATGTCGGTCGGGGGAGCAGGAAGCCTGAAAGCTCTTCAATAAAATGCAATATAACATGAGCTCTCAACGTGATTAAGTAACACTCACGGAAAAGCACAAGGACATCCAGGACATCCCAACCTTTTCTGTGGCGAGCCCTGGGTGGGCATCGGTGGCGGTCAGCTCCAACTACAACCATTTCAATGAATTTACACTGCTCCTTTATTTACTTCAAGAATAAAGTTGGTAAACAAAATATCTACCTTTATTTTTTTGAAATCCACTGGCTTCCTAATTAATTCATAGTATTCTGGTAATTCTTTCCTTGAAGGTAACTGAATGAAGACTTCACTGAGCTGTCGCCCTGAACTGTAGGATGGATGAAACAAACAAAAACAAGCCACATTAAACACTACTGAGGAAAGGTTTTATTTTTATTTCAGAAAATGTCAGCAAAGTAAATTATATTCCATGCATATAGATATGGAGCTTTTTAAGTCAGGAAAAATCCCACAACTCTACTGGAGATTAATGTCCCTTGTGCTAATTTCCAAATCACAGTAAAATACAATTTGGTCCCCACTTCTGTCACACATACGATATGGGAAATACACTGTACATTTCCCTTTCAGAGCAAATATATTTATTTTGATAGAAATATTTAAAATATCCTTGTTAGCTAAAAATTTCATTTTTAAATGAATTGGTAAATATGTATGTATGGATATACACACATATATAAATATATATATTTAAACATTTTATTTCCATACTCCTTTGTTTTCAACTTCACATTGTATTTAGAAAGTAACTCAAAATAATATGTTAGAATAGACTCTGGAAACTCAAGTGAAAAGCCTTCGTACGTACCTAGTGGCTGACCATCTTGCTGGTCTTATTCCTTTTAGGGTATTTTACATACTGTAAACCACACATACCTTTATTATTATTTGCCAGAGGCACCCCTTCATCTTGCCTAACTGCCCTTCTGTGTGTGTGGAGCAATTTGGGGGAAAGAAGAACATGTTTCACAAGTTTAAGTGTGGCTGCTTCATGTTTCTGGGATTAGTGCCGTACCCTCCCCCAAATTCATGGTAGGTTTATTTGAAAGCAGGTTTAATAGCAACAAAGGCTTAGCATTTTTGTAATTTTCAAACACAGGCTACAAAACAATATGAGCTTTTAACATCACTTACTGTTGGAAGCAGACGTGGTTAAAGGCACAAAGAAATTCACAATTTAGGTTCAAGATGCTAATATCTGATTTGGTCTGCTCAGATCAGTAACAGCTTGTGGTGTGTGATACAGTCATTTTTCACAAAAATCTCACTCCCCTTAGGATGCCATCTCTACTTCCTTTGTGAAGCCAGAAATATCAAAAAATAATCATAAATCGCTGCCATAAAAATTTCAGAAGGTGATTCTAGGAGCTTGTGAGAATACTAGAAGGCAGTGGCAAAACATGACTGACAATATGCTGTTTTAATCCACAGTCCCAGTCGTATAATTAAAAAGTAATCATAATGACAGTTATCATAAAAAAAGGCATGCGCAGTAACTCAAACGGTTGCTTAGCAACCAGTGGAAAAAATGCTGAAGTGCAAAGGGGCCTGCATAAATTAACCGAAAATCCTCTGTCAAAGAGATGGGCTAGTTTTTCTGCTACACTGGGTCACTGTTTTTGTTTTATTTTTTTAATGCACATATGGGCCTCATAAATACAAAAATCAGGGGTGAACACAAGAGGTTTAAGAAGACTGCATTTTACTCAGGAATTGGATTTTTGGATCACTGTAGCAAGAACCAAGGTGTTCTCTCACCCTCTCAACCACCCCTACCCCTCCCATCTCTTCCAGGTTGAGAAATGCATTCACACTTCCCTAACTTATGCCACGTAGTATATGACAAGAACTATTTTATTTACCATCACCTTCAACACAGGGTCACAACTTCTGGTCTGTTCTTTTTCTACCATTCTGAGATTTATACACCCAAACATTTTATCTGTTTGAAAAGGTGCCTATGAAATGCAATGAGAGTAATTTGTAGAGAGCAACTTGTTTAAAGTTAGCATTTTTTATAACCTAGCAGCAACCCAAAAGTCAGACCTCTTTGTAATCGTGGATTTAACACCTGACCCTCCCTCAATGACATCTTCATGGTGTCATCTTCTACATTGCCAACAGATGGTGTCATTTTTCTCTGGATGGATTACAGGCACATCTCTGTACACTTGTGATGGACATACTCTTAATTTCAACTGTGCTACTGGTGAAATAAGAAATAAGCAGTTTGTGACCAATAGTGCAACAAGGGTCTAAGGGGTAAGGCTAAAACAATTTAGGTATGACATCTCTGTCTTCAGGAAGACCCTAAAAATTCTAAACCCCATAAGGCGACAAGTCCAGAGTTCTCTATGCTCATAAAGAAGAGAGCTGAATGCTCTGAGACTTGGGGCCAATACTGTAAAACGAGAAATAAACACACTTATTCTGTTTAAAAAATAAAGGCTCACTGGACTTAATACACCTATCCCACTTTCTTTTTTCCTCTCCTACGAATAAAAGACAAAGGCAAAAGGAGGACCTGGAAGTTATCTATGGAAGACTTCTTGGGACTATGCTGTTTCCATCATCATTGAAATATCTCAGAGAGTCTGGCTTCCAAAGCCCTCCAGGATATGTCCTCAATCTCTAAAAACCCAACTGGTACCACCAACACACTTCTCTTCTAGTCAGGAGAGTCTCTACTGTGTACCCCCAACGTTCATGAGCAATCCCCTCTTTATGACCCATTCCAGGTCTCTAGGCCTGACCTATCTGTCACTCCACAGCTGGAAGGTTCTCTGTGGTTTTTTTCTCCTCTCCAAGGATTTCCTTATCCATCCAGGACCAAGAACCCACTGCCCATAAAAATGGAGGAAATTCTCCTAAATATCAACTACACTTACTCTCAGTCCCCTCATTGCTCAGAACCTTTCTTCCATGTGTGTTATTGTTTCTTTCCTCCCCACAGGGTGGGGATTTCTTACAGACATCAAACTCATTCCCCTCCCTCCCAGAGCAAGGGCTTGGATGGCCAGCTTCTGCAGACAAAGCCAGGAGGTCCTGGGCAGTACCCAGCTTCCACATCACCTGTAGAATGTATTGGGGTGGCACGAACACTTGCTAGAGTAATTTACTTTTTTCCTAAATTACAGGTTAAAAAAAAAGTAAACAAAGAAGGAAGTGAAGCAGCCTGATAGTTTTGAATTCTTGTCATTTCTTTCTCTAATTTGAGCTGAGCGAGGGCTTTTTTTAATACACCTTTTCAAATGTGGTAGTTTTCTATGCACCACCCTGCCCCCGGCCAGAAAGTTGCTTTTTTCCTTTTTAAGTACAGAACAATAGTCTAATTGTACCATGGTGTTTACAGAAGGTGTTCTGTTTCTGTTGAAATGCTTACCCTATCCCAAGGTGTTTTCCATTATGTCATTTTACACAATTTAAGGCCTAAATATAAATTGCTACTTCGAAAGTGCGCTACTTCCCAGACAAAAATGAGACCCCCTCCCCAAGACCACTGATGGCCTGTGACATCGGATGGATTTTACATAACGATCTACCTCAGGCTAGAAAGTATGGCTCTGATAAGACATGGGGTAAGTGGGGGAGGGGTACAACATGAAATAGAAGTTTAAAGGCACTCACTGGTCTTACAGTTCACAGGTGCTGGTGGACAAGAACCTCTCCCCTCCATGGAAGTAGACACAGCGACGTGGCCATGAGACCATAGAGTACGAGATGGAAAAGAGCCACATACCATTGTGCAAGTGGTAGTTTGAACTCCTGTATGCATGGCTTATATACACATACTACTGAGATTTGTTAAGCTTCATCTCGGAACCGTTTTTTTTCCTCATTACCTCCACAAACCAAAGGGCATTTTTCTCATTACCGCCACAAATCAAAAGTGTAATTCCACATCTATCCTATGACTCTAAACTGGTGACTGCATACATTATAAACTTGACATAAATGTCAGCTTTAGCTTTGATTATATTTTAAGCTTAGAGACATGCTGAAGGCTGATATGCTAGTTAAGAAATCTACTTCTGGCCGGGCACGGTGGCTCATGCCTGTAATCCCAGCACTTTGGGAGGCCGAGGCGGGCGGATCACCTGAGGTCAGGAGTTTGGGACCAGCCTGACCAACATGGAGAAACCCCCTCTCTACTAAAAATACACAATTAGCTGGGTGTGGTGGCGCATGCCTGTAATCCCAGCTACTAGGGAGGCTGAGGCAGGAGAATTGCTTGAATCCAGGAGGCGGAGGTTGTGGTGAGCTGAGATCGCGCCACTGCACTCCAGCCTGGGCAACAAGA
>NW_026652294.1:76570869-76726625 GCF_009828535.3 Hylobates moloch
TTGTGGTGAGCTGAGATCGCGCCACTGCACTCCAGCCTGGCCAACAAGACTGACACTCAGTTTCAAAAAAAAAAAAAGAAAAGAAATCTACTTCTAGAATACTGGTTACGTCTTTTAACGATTTTTTTTTTCCAGGACCAGACGAAAAGTGATATTTAGCGAGGGTCTTTTCTTTTATGGTTTTTCTTTTTTACCTGCTCAAGCTGATCTGTTGACCGGAATACCTAATGGATACTGCTGAGAAAGAAATCTTAACCATAGCTGACATAAATTGTTTATATTAATAAGGGTAAAAATGTGACTATCTTGCCTCAGTAAGAAAATGATGTCATGATTTAGAATACTCAGTTGAGGTTGGAAGGATTTTACAGAAAAGCTATCACAACCCTAAAGCAATCAAACATAGCAAAATCATTTGGGAAGAAAACTTTAAAAATTGGGTCAACATTGCAGGTCACTAGGTGAAGTGTGCTGCTGCTTTTCAGGTTCAGGTTCCTATGAAGTTTAATACGTATCACTGAAGAATTTACTAGAGCACAGTAGTGCCCCTACTTATGAAGAGAGCCTGCAGAAGCGTGAGCCAGTCATGAAGCAGGTGTTACAAGTATCTGCACTCCATATTTGCTACTGAGATCTCTCATCTCAGCCTTATTGACTATTGATTGGTGACAATTCCTAAAAAGTTTGGAAATATAATCACCCAGACCCTTGAAGCAAGAGCAAAACAGGGTGGGATGGCAGTAGACTTGTTTTGGTCATGGAATTAGTAGCTGTTAAAATCACCCCAATGGTGGGGCACAGTGGCTCACTCCTGTAATCCGCACGCTATGCGAGGCTGAGGCAGGCTGATTGATCGCTTGAGCTCAGGAATGCAAGACCAGCCTGGGCAACATGGAGAAACCCCATCTCTAGAAAAAAAAATACAAAACTTAGCCAGGCGTGGTGGCGTGTGCCTGTAGTCCCAAGATACTTGGGAGGCTGAGGTGGGAGGATTGCTTGAACCCAGGAGGCAGAGGTTGCAGCAAGCTGAGATCACGCCCCTGCAGTCCAGCCTGGTCAACAGAGCCGACTTTGTCTCAACACCACCAAAAAAATCACCCTAACACTCATAAAGGACTATAGATAAATCATGTCCCTGAGTTACCAGGACAAACAAAGTTCCCTGTTAGTAGACTGAAAAGGGTTCACTCAGCTCAATAAGAAAGGCACCAAGACTTTGTCCAGAGTCTTAAAAACAATCACACTCTGATGCATGATTCTACTTTTGGTAATCTACTCTGGGCTGAAACAGATAATCATCAAGATGTTCATGACAGGATTACTTAAAATAAATAATTCAAAGCAGCCAAAATGTTTAACAGTTGTGGAAAGAACAAGTAATAGAATGCAAGAGAGTCTAAAATTATGTATTTTGAAGAAAAAAATGCTTGTTACGTCATTATTAAAAAAAAAAAAAAAAAAAAAAAAAAAAACAGGCCGGGCATGGTGGCTCATGCCTGTAATCCCAGCACTTCGGGGGGCCGAGGCAGGCGGATCACCTGAGGTCAGGAGTTCGAGACCAGCCTGACCAACATGGAGAAACCTCATCTTTACCAAAAATAAAAAAATTAGCTGGGCGTAGTGGCGTGCGCGTATAATCCCAGCTACTTGGGAGGCTGAAGCAGGAGAATCGCTTGAACCCGGGAGGTGGAGGTTGCAGAGAGCTGAGATCGTGCCATTTGCACTCCAGCTTGGGCAACAAAAGCGAAACTTCATCTCAAAAAAAAAAAAAAAAAGAGGATATCAACTTTTAAGTGCAGTACAACTTCAACTTCAACAAGGATTTAAAAGAGGCATTGAAAAACAACCAGAAGGAGATATGCCAAAGCATAATGAAAAATAATAATGTACTCTTATTCACCAAAATGAAGATTTATGATTGAATGTAATTTAGAACCATTTTATCCATAAAGCAGGTCCCAACAAACACTTTAACTGGGTTACCTTCATTGAAAACATGCTGCCGGGCATGGTGGCTCACGCTTGTAATCCCAGCACTTTGGGAGGCCGGGGCGGGCAGATCACGAGGCCAGGAGATCGAGACCACGGTGAAACCCCGTCTCTACTAAAAATACAAAAAATTAGCCGGGCGTGGCCGCGGGCGCCTGTAGTCCCAGCTACTGGGAGAGGCTGAGGCAGGAGAATGGCGTGAACCCGGGAGGCGGAGCTTGCAGTGAGCCGAGATTGCACCACTGCACTCCAGCCTGGGCGACAGAGCGAGACTCCGTCTCAAAAAAAAATTAAAAAATAAAAAATAAAAAAAGAAAACATGCTATAAGTCAAATATCTAATTTTATTTTTCCAAAGAAATGATGTTTAAGGATCATAGGACCAACTTTTATTTTTATCACCATAAACAGCACGTTTTACCAATTGGCACTTTTTAACTATCACATAAAGCCAAACAAATAAAAAGAATAGAATTATTACACAAAAGTTTTAATATGTTATATGTTGCAAACATCAGAATCTTCTGTTCAGTTTCTATACATTTCTTCAGGATTCTCCCACTGCATTTATTACTACAAAGCAAAGGTGCTTGAAACAGGACATAAGATCTAGAGGGTGTTTTTGTGTGTGTATTGGGTGGGGGGCGGGGGAACAAGCATTCTGAAAAAATGTTTTTGAGATTTGTCAGCTATCACTTGGCTTTTGGAAATGCTGTCTTAGGATGGCTACTTTTCTACCCTCTTTTTCTCACTTGACATTTCATAATAGTGGGTGCAGGTACAGAACTCCACTGCCCATCTGACTAAATGTGATGATAGACTGACACTGGATGACCTGCAGCTTCGTTAGCCAGCCATTTCTACAGTTTTTGCCATTCCACCTTGTAGACGTTAAATCTGCTCATGACTCAAAGCGTGCCTGTCTTTCAAAATGTAAGAACCCACGTTCCCTTCCACTGAATATTCTGTCCTTTGATCCTTTCCTGCCTCCCCATTTCTTTTTTTCTTTTTTCTTTCTTTTTCTTTTTTTTTGAGAGAGGGTCTCACTCTGTCCCCCAGGCTGGACTGTAGTGGCATGATCAGGGCTCACTGTAGCCTCGACCTCCCAGGTTCAAGCGATCCTCCCATCTCAGCCCCATAAGTAGCCAGGACTACTGGAGTATGCCAGTTAATTTTTGCATTTTTGTAGAGACAGGGTTCGGCGATCTTGCCTAGGGTGGTCTCGAACTCCTGAACTGAAGCAATCTGCTTGCCTCAGCCTCCCAAAGTGCTGGGAATTACAGGTGTAAGCCACTGTGCCTGGCCTTTGCTTCCCCATTTCTTAATGGTAAAATGCTTCAAAGCTTTTGGCTGAATTGCGACCAAATTAAAAAGCACAAAGCTTCCGCAGACAAAATCAAATGCCTCTCCATCTGTGCCCAAGTCCCACACGTTGCTTTGTTAAATGGGTGGGTCGTGGCAGGCACCGAAGTGCTGCTTTTTCCTACAATGGCTGTTTTAATAAATTCTCAAGGAAGACATATTAGGTGTGATTCTAAAGGAATTAGACAGACTTTTTCCCCCCATGAATATACAAGGACATATATATATCCAAATAACTGCGATCTCTCAGAGCAATCCATTTTTAATCAAAACATTTATAGAGTGGTTTGGAAAACAGTGTGTCAGCCCTGTAAGAAAATCCATTTTGTTATTTCCAGCTGAGCCTCCTTCCCTTCCTTCAGAGAGGGGTCCTTTATGCTGGTGTTGGCCTGGAGCTTGAGAGGCAGAGACCCTGGAAAGAGGGGCTTCAGGGCCAGGCTAATGCTGGAAGATAAGGGGAATCATTCTGTGTCTCGGAAAACAGACGGACTAAGTTTATTTGTGGGCTGCCCACCTGCTGTACGTGGGCATAACTGGCTGAGCACCATAAATAAGTATCGAGTCACCAGGAGTCAAAGCAGCCTATTTGAGTAAACATTTAAAGTATCAATATTTGTAATGAGGGCAAAATAAAGCACTGGAGTCCACATCTCCCTGAGCAGATTCTCTCTGCACTAAATGTAATATTTGGGCTGTACTTCAGCATTTCCCAAAGTGTGCTCCACAGAACACAAGCTTAATGGATTAGTAACAGTGTCCCATGAAAAGCGGGTTCTTTGGAAGTAAGTTTGGGAGATGCAGGGTTAAGCAGTTAAACAGCTGACTTCATAGCAAGACTTCCCAGGGCCTCCGGCTGTACTGGGAATCTCCAAGAAGGAGTAGGAAGGCTAGAGTTGAAAGAATTCACTCTGGGAAGCATCATGAAATGCTCATGCACCAGACAATGCATCAGGCTCTGATCTCAGGAGGCTGCTACTCTATATGATAAACTGTGAAGCTTGATTCTGGGTCCAAACTATCAAAAACAGAGAATGAATGAAAAAAGGTGCTTCACCTACACCTAAAATTTCCTAACAGTGTATCTAATTGGTCACAGTACTATTTTATGGTAATTTCTTCATAATGAAATTAGAGCCACTAAATGCAGAGGTGCTTGGGCTTGAGAGCTATCATTACAGCCTCTCGCCCTCATTTAAAGTAATACAAGATGTCTAGTACTAAAAATAAATTTTGCCTAAAAGAGCCTGTTGTTTGGTCCTGACAGAGTGGTCAATACTAACAACATAATCACAACATCAAGGGCTGCTAATGGCCAAGTAGAGAGTTCAGCTGTCCTGTGATGGTGTATGCAGGGCCAGGTAACTACATACATGCACATGTGCACACACACATACATACAAGTGCCTTCACACACACCAATTTTCCTGCCACCTGCATTTCTGTAAATGGCACCGCCATTCACTGATCACTCAGGGCAGAGATCCAACAGCTATGTGAGTTCTCTCCCTCCTCCTCCTCCTTCCTCCTCTCCTCCTTACACATCCAGACTGCCCCTAAGTCTTGTCATTCCTACCTCTGAGTACTTATTCCCTTGTTTTCCTACCTACTGCCACTTCCTTATTTTAAGGACTATCTTCCTCCACTACCTGACAACATTCTCCTAATGTATGCCTCCTTCGATCCATCCTTCACAGACTCTCAGATTTGAACACAAATCTCACTGTATCCCCATGATCCTCTCTTGGCTCTCTACTTTCCACTGCAGGGCTGATCTCGGCTCCCTGGGTGTCGCCTCCCCTCTCCCACACCACAGACATCACACACTGGTCCCTGCACGCTCACGCCCAGAACTCAGGTGTGCTCTCCGCTGGTCTCCTTGAAACGGTGCTCCTAACAGTCACTGCGATGACTACAGATTGCCCTCAAGACCCCACTCCTAGAAGAGTACATCAAAATTCCTGCTCAGCTTGGTGTTCAAGGCCCTCCGGGATCTGTTCTCAGGCTTCTCCAGCCTCACCCGGGCTGTCCCAGTCTTCCCTTGTCTCCAATGAGCTGGTCACACTGAGACAGTGTAGTCTCTAGAGGGGACCACTTTCCATGCCTCCATGGCTACATCCCCCATTCCCGCACATACCACCACAAGCTCTGCCCCCCCACCCACCCTCCCTTCACCCGTCTCTTTCAGAAACTCCCACTCTGCTCACAGCCAGTTAGAAGCGCTCTCCACTCCTGCCCCATCCGTTCCCATCCCACCCTGTGTATATGTGTCATTCATATCGGGTACTTGCATTATTTGTTGACATAGCTCTTTCCGATTGTGCTTTAAATATCTCCATTTAATTCATTTTTTTTTCCATTTTCAGTACTTACAAAGAGCCTCTTTCGACCACTGAAGCAAGGATTTTTTAAAAACTCTTCTGAAGAAAGGGTTAATTCATCGTAATACAGTCTCCAAACACCATGTTGTCAGCTCAGGCTTACGGGAAAAGGAAGTGTGTGTGACAGACAGCAAGGGACAAGACAGACTCCAGAGAGCCCTGAGGAAGCAAATACCAAGCCCCTTGCTATGTCTCTGGAAATTACAGTTTAAATGTGACTTTAGTGAAAATGAATTTATCTAGTTCCTAACCATATACTGTCATGTGAACTCCCCTCAAAAAGCCTGGGCATGACACTGGGGACTTGCAATAGATACCCTTTAAAGTTACTGATCTACTTTTCATGGTCACATGACCATCTTGAGGGAAGAGGGGAAAGAGGGAAAGGAGCTCCTGCCTGTCCCTGTTTCCTGGGCGGGGCATTTAGCTTACATCATGCCATTTAGCCATAAGGCCTCCTTTCTAGGTATTAGGGGTGGAAATATTTACCCAAGTTGGTTATTTGAACTGCCCAAACTTCTAAAGTCAACTATTTGTTGTTCCAATCTCCAAGTCAGAATCCAGACTGAGTTCTTTCTCATAATGGCAAATACAGAACAAAATTCCTGATGTTTCTCAATGGACATTATAGTTTATGTGCCTGGTTTCCAGGATTCGTCATTGTTTACTGAACTGCAATAAGAAACATCAAAAATTGACAATCTTGCCCGACAGTTTCATCTCTACACAAAAATGGGTAAGTATAAATCACCCGTAGTTTTTAATCTCCTTATATAAAGAAGAATGCCACAACCAGTGATCTGTGTTCATTCTGAAATACAGGATACATCCTCAATTCTCTCTCTCCAGTCCTAGATTTGATCCTATGCTGGCGGAAAAAATGTTGTAAAGGATGTTAGTGGGTCAGCTGAAAAAATTGAAATATGGATGGTAAAGCACTGTATCAACTTTTTTTTTTAAGTAGAGGTCGACTGAAAGGGAGAAAGAAATGTTATCTCTCTTATATTAATAAGAGCCCCTAGCCTTGGCGTATCATGCACATCCATCTCTCCAGCTCAACCAATGTCATCTAATATTCACACTACCTCTAGGAGAAAAGCATTTCTGCTTTCTACCCAACAGAAGCAAAGGCACACAGAGGTTCAGAGAGACTGGCTTCAGATGCTTGGGACTACACACAACAGGTAGGCCCGGGAGTCACACCCTGAAACCCAACCCATCACACAAACAAGAGACAACTCAGCAATTGCCCTCTGCATGCCATGATCAACTCCGGAATGCAGACACAGCGTGAACATGCACGCTTCTTCATGTCTCGCAGGAGATCAAGTCACTACAGGTGCTTCGCATTAAGCTTCTAAACCAAGACAGCACAGAGTTAAAGAGGCCCAAGGAACATACAACAGAAGCTGCGCTGGAAGGGAGGGGGAAGCAACAGAAACCCATCTCCAAGATGCTGCAGTTAGGGCTCCCAACACCCTTGTAAGAAGTGCATGTATAGAATGGACACAGCCAGAGGAAAATACAGCACAAACAACTTCAGAAGCCATGACAGGTGTGTAAGAGTATCTGTGCCTCTATCCCGCACGCCAAGTAGGGGTGATCAGGAGGTGACCGAAGAAATTTGCTTCGAAAGGCCGATTCTATGATTCAATCTGTTTCATGTACCGAGGGATACCTGTATTTAGAGATAGGGGAATACAAGACAGATCCTGACCTGTTTCCTTCTATTTCCAACTGAGAATTACTGGGCACCTTCTCCACGTTACACCTGCGGTAGAGTAGAAAGAACACTAGAGTCAGAAGACCTGGGTTCTCGTCCCCACCCGGCTCCTTCTTCCTAGGCTGGGTGACCCTGGCCTAAGTCATTTTACTCTCCAAGCCTCAGGCTCCTCACCAACCTGCCTTGTTAGGAAGATTACACGGGGTTATGTTTGGAACCTCATTCAGAAAACTAACACAGTTCTCTAAAAATGGGGGGAAAGTGGATTTCCTAATCTTTCTGGGATTTTCCTACTTCCATCACACACAGAAATTCCTGTTACCCTGTTTCCTCTATACAGTGAATGTTCCATTCACTGTTCCAGAAGGTGGAAGACAGGCAGCCACTGGCTAGAGGTGCGTGTGATCTTGGGAAGGTAGTGCTAGTCTATCTGAGTTTAGCCCCTCATTTGTAAAATGGGGAAAATACTTACCTCAGAAAGTCATAAAAATTAAATAGGACAAAGTGCTTTGTTACAGTAGCCTGCACAGAGAAGGTATTCCAAGCATCAGCCAATTTGGGTCTGAACACCATCTAACTCGTCAGCTCTGCTTCCAAGAGCTCTATTCCTTTTCAACAGATCACTGAATTCAAGATCTTCAGTGGCAAATGAAAATAAACCACCACCTGGGGTCTTGGGCACTTCTACAAGCCTCTAGAAAAGCCTCTTCAGTTGAGGATTTTTGAAACTGCTATGTTGGTGTCCCTTTGTGTGGTGGCAGGGTAGCAGCTGCCGGGTTTCACAGATCCTGGGAACACCCTCCATACCCTCTAGATCTCCCTCCAGGTGTAGACAGCACCCTTTGGCATTCATAGCCTATGCCTGTCCACGTATAAATCCTTTCTCAGAGTCACTGCCCCGTTCTGCTTTAGAGTCAGTGGAGAGTCGGGGTGTTGCAGAGAGGGAAAAGCATAAATCCATAAACCAATCAACAGGGGGGTGGAAGCGCATATGCTCTCTTCAAAATATACAGAGTTCTTTGGAATGTCCGAAATATAAGGAGAGCTGGGAGAGGCGCATTGGAAAAAAAAGTTGGGAAGATCCGGAGGTTCAGATTGTGGAAGATAACCATTCTCCTGTGCTAAGAAGTCTGCTCATCATCGGGTAAGCAACAGGCCGCTGTGAAGAGTTCTAAAGTCACAACATGAAATGACCAGTTAGGTGCCTCAGAAAGAAGCCAGGACAGGAAGAGACTGGAGGCAGGGCACGCAGTCCACCCTGCAGCTTGCCAGGCCAGGCCAGCAGTGCAAAGGCCTCAGGAAGACAGGGTGTGAGGAGGCAGATGAATGGGTGTCTTGCAGGGACAATTAGGAGCAGGTTGAGGGGACTCTAAGGGTCAGCAATAAGGCACAGAATTGGGAAAGTGTTTATCATTTCACATTTAGGACCTTGGGCTAATGATGGTGCTGACTAAGGAGACACAGAAGCTTAAGTAGACCATGTCATCTCCGAATGTGCATGAGTGATGGGAGGAAAACCTGAAAACAAGTACTACCTCAGACACTTCACAGAGTAGACTGTAAATAACTCAGAGAAGCTAGGCATGGCTCTGCCATCTAAGACCGACACAGATTACAACTCAATGGGTTCTGAACAACCAAAGATCCCAGCAGAACAATTTCAAATCATTCTGACAAGGAGTCCATGCAGGTCAGCCATCTGATTGGCTTGGGGGAAAAAAAATACAAATTTTTAAAACCCTAAAACAAAGCAACAAAAAATAATAAATACATAATGACATGGATTTGGTTTAAAATATTTGTTACTAAAACTTATTTTAGAAAGACAGTATGAATGCCAGTGTAAAGATCCACTGGTTTGATGAAGCCTTGAGATGATAATCAGCGTGGGAAAGCCTTTGACACAGTAAATACCTAACGCGCTTCAAATAAAGAACTTCCGAGACAGAGAAAGCTTTGGAACAAGGCAATATTTTTAAATAAGAGCCCTGCCCTTCTGGAGAATGGGCTGATTATATGTGGGCCTTCAACAGAGTTTCAGCCCTACTCAAAATGAGAAAGAATGCTTCAAATTACTTTTCAGTGTGTATAGGAATTAAGTATAATTAGTCCACAGGTTTGTAGTTTACCAAATTCTTAGAAAGGTGCTATAATGTAATAAAATATCAGATCATTTGCCGGGCATGGTGGCTCACGCCTGTAATCCCAGCACTTTGGGAGGCTGAGAAAGGCAGATCACCCGAGGTCAGGAGTTTAAGACCAGCCTGACAAACATGGCGAAACCCTGTCTCTACTAAGAATACAAAATTAGCCAGGCGTGGTGGTGCACGCCCATAATCCTAGCAACTCTGGAGGCTGAGGCAGGATAATTGCTTGAACCCAGGAGGCAGACGTTGCCATTGCACTCCAGCTGGGCAACAAGAGCGAAACTCTGTCTAAAAAAAAAAAAAAAGCTCATTTTCCCAGGTAAATGTTATTATAATGTCCTAAATTGATTATAAGTACCAGGTAATGTCATTGTAACCTCAGATAATGGGGCTCATATGACCCCTACTTCCCTGAATTCCCCAGGCCAGCTACCTCTTCAGTAATATCCCATAGGAAAGCTCTCTCTTCCACTGCATGATGAGCTAGTGGGGGTAAGTACATGGAATCTTTTACTCTGTAATTATATTCAACAGTACAGTCCTGGAAATAAGAAAACAATGAAGGAAATATTTCTAGAAAGAATGAATGATTTTCTCCAATGTGAGAACTAAAAATTCAGGACAAGCTGAGTCTTACCACAATTCCCAGAGATACCACAAAGGCTTATTAGATTTAGCGGCAAGAACACATTCCCAGCTAGGGTAAGACAGCAGAGACTGAAGAGTGTCAGGCAGGCAGGAGCCACGTGGCTGCCACCCCTCTGTGCACCGGAGCTGTGTTCACCAATTGGACTGACCAGGCAGGTATCTCCTGCCTCATCCATCGCTTTGCCTCATCCATCTTCAAGACTAGACCTGATGTCCAAACCCTTTTACAGACAGCAGGGCTAGTCCTCCTGTGGACTGCTTCTGAAAAAATTGTCTTCAAACAATTGATAGGGAGGAGGTGATGACACCTTACTCACTTTCTGTTTCCAGATTCTTCAGGAATGAGAACAATGCTCAGATTTGAAAAGCAAGGCATAATAAACGGTGAACAAAAGCTCCCGATAGGAGAGTTGATAGAAAGAGCATATCAAGCCACTTCAAGTAAGTTCAAGTGTCCAGTTGCAAACTAATTACATCCTGGAAAAGCATGTAGATTGCTTCTGCTAATAACATTTAGGAAATCACAGAGCATAAAAATGGAATCAGAAGACGAGAGATAAGCCAATGTCCCAATTTCAATATGACAAAGAAAATTCAAGACTGTTACACTTGATGTTGACCCTTGGTAAAAATTTAGAAGAAATTATTCAGATGCCACAGGGCTATTTAGAAAAGATAAATAACATCATTAAGTGCCAGCAGGAGGTCTCTTAGAAAAAGCCATGGCAAGCTAACCTCATTTCACTTTTTCCGCAGGGTTTCTAGGTGGATAGATTGGAAAGGCTAGCCATGGTGTATCGTGGTTTTGGCCTTTCTTGATAATGCTGAGAAAGGATAAATGTGGCTGACATGAGAGCATGGCTATATGAGTTCATTGATGGGTAACCAACCTTAAGGATTACTGGTTAATATATTCACGTCAACCTGAAGTGATTTTCAGGGGTATGTCACAGAGACCTGCCCTTTGTCTAAGTTTCTAAGCAACAGCTTATATCAAATCTTTCGATGACAAAACTTAGATACGTAAACATAGTAAACATAATTTTTACACAGATAAAAATTTAGAGGTACAGCATCATGCAAGGATGATGGGATGAAAAGTAGTAAGGCTGAAACTACACAGGGATAAGAATACAATCAGTAGGTATAGGTTCAAAAAAGTTATGCTTAGTTGAAAGCTAACCTTGGCAGTATTCATATGAAATCAGAGCTATGTATGTGTGTTTTGGGGTGGGGAGTGGGGGTTATTTCAACAAGTCACACATTCAATGAGTTAACTCTGTGTCAAGGTTGCTGGAAAAAGTAAACACACCCTTGAGTTATGCTAACAGCATTCTGGTGTCCAGAACAAGGAAGCCAACCACCCTGCAATTAATGATCAGAATACCCCACTGGAGTTCTGGGCGCCATGTTTTAAATGGGACACTAGGAGACTGGAATGTGGCCAATGTCTACGCGTCACTCAGAGAGCAAAGTGAAGTGTTCCAACCTGAAGAAGAATGTCCTGAGGTAGATATGCTTGTGGATACATTTTAAAAGATATTTCTCAGAATGAGAGCAGATTTATTCTCTGAGGTTGCAAGTAGAACAAATAGCCAGGGGTCAGATGGCTGCATCCCTTTTAATGTAGGAAATGGTGATGTGTTTAGAACTGTCCTTTGGTGTCAAGAACTGCTCTGAAGCAGGGAGCTCACACTGGAGTGTCCACATGGAGGTGGATGACCACATGCCAGAGGTGGTGCAGGGGGACTTATTTGTTTTGTGGGAAGTTGGGCCAGGCAGAGCTAAACGTCCCTTCCAACTTTAATAATGTCTCTAGGAATCTCTCTCTCTTCTTTATCCAAGTAACTGAAAGCCACGTCTCTAGAGTTGAAATAGCTCCACGGACTCTCCTCTTTACCATCTAATTCTACATCTCATCCCAGGGGCAATTTTCAAGGGTACAAATGCAAACAGGATGAATCCCTTCTCAAAGAACAGTCTTAGGTTAAATATTACATAAACTGAGAATATGAGTTTTTAAAAGCTTCTAAATAAGCAGAAAACAAAGCATGCTTAACAAGTCAAAACAAAGCCTTCCAGGACTACTTGATATCAAGTTTTCTATTTGTGCAAATAAAATGATGGGGGCCAGTAGCAGCAGACCAGTACTACTTCTGAACAGCAGTTCCTGCAGAAGGATTTTACATTTATGAACTACACAACATCTGGCTCTTAAGGGTCAGATTTTTAGAAGCACCCTCCTTTTAAAAAACAAGTCCTATCACTGACTAAAAAGCAATAAACACACACATAAATGATGTTAGTTCTTTATGAAAATATCAAGATACATCTGCTCCAGAATCACGCATGAACTTTTAAACAACTGTCTCATGAGAGCTAATTAATTCTTCTTATATATCAGTTAAATATAAATGGCTGTTCTTATTTAATACGCTGTTAATCTACATGACTGTCAGAGCCCTAACAGTTGACCAAAGTGATGGGAAGGAGGTTAGCACAGGTGGTATTTCTTTCACAGGTGGGTTGAGTTACTATTTAAATAACTGACTTTAATGGTGCAAAAATCTCAACACAGTGAAATGTACATCTCCCCACAGCATTTTCTAAAACCAACCAAAAATATGATACTGTATCTAATTAAGGCTCTCCTAATTTGAGTGCCTCCTACTTGAGTACCAAGTTAAAGAGAAATACAAAATATAAATAGTTAGTGCTTTTTCTAGAGGATTACCAACATGAAATGTATATGAAACATTCAGTGGTGGGAAATTTAGTACATACTCCCCAGAAAGCGTCTAAATGTGGGAGCTAATAGAATGTGTCTTACCAGGACACTTTTTAAGGAAAAGTAAGTAAGCAAATAAAACAAGGAAAAGTTAAAAAGAAAAAGCTACTCAATATCCGCATGCTGAAATATTTAAATACCCTTTACCTACAGTACAACTAAAGACATAATTAACAGTACCACTGAAACTGCATTTTCTGTTTCTAGAAATAAAACCATGGAAATCAGCATCAGCAAGGACACTTTCTTTCTGGTGCTCAGAGGTCCATTCACCTACCTGATTAGCCCCAAAGTCTGAAAAGCTGATTATTAATAATGAAACTGTTCAAAGAACCTGAGTTACATTAAATCCTTGATGACACATAAGGACTCTAGAGGCAGGCACAGTAATGAATCCCATTTCTGGGATTCTGGGATGGGGAAACTGAGGCTCAGGGAGATTAAGTAAATTACTCAACTGTCCCATAGCTAGTGAATGTCAGAGTCAGGATTCACATGCAGGTGGTTAAATCAAGGCAAGAGTCTGTACTCTAAACCACTGTGCAATGCTTAGCTGACGTTTAAGGCATATGATCTACCACTCTGTATTTCTGGATGGTTTCTAGGAAAGTGGTCAGCCCATAGCCATGTATACCAAACTCAAAGGCTGTGGAGCCAGCAGGTAATACAGATGAATGAAGTGAGTCAGGCATAAAAAGCGTGATGGTAAATGGTGACCCACTCCACACTGAAGAGATAATAGAGAGTGATGGAGACGGTGGCAACCTAGAGCACGATGCTGCCAGTGAAAGGATGGCCACTTCTTCATGCCTACTCATTGCTAGCTTAGGGAGAGCTGGGCAAAGTGCTGCCAGAGTTTCCAGTTGTTCAAAAGGGTGGGGCACGGAAGGGAAATTTTTGCAAGAAATCTCTCCAGGCTTATATATTTGCTGACCCCCACCCCTCAAAAAAACATAAAACCAAATAAATCTGTTGGCAGTATGTCGTCCACCTGTTGGTGACTTCTTTTATGTCACAAGAGAAAGACACAGCCATCACCTTAGAATGAAAGGCCTAAGCTTCTCAACCTCCAAGGACTTTCCTGGCCCATCTCAATGTCACAACAGCCCTTGACTCACTGAGCAAGAAATGAACAAAATGCCTGTCACACATCACAGCACATCCGGTCAGAGAAACAGATATTACACTCTCCTGAGACAAAGGCAAAAAAGTTTGATGTATATACAGAGTGATGCTCTCTACTTAGTAATATTTTGCTTTAAACCAGGGACTGAGGAAATAAGGCATAATAATCCAAGCTGGCTTCTAGAATACTGTCCCTTTCTATGGCAAATATACAAGAGGAGCTGGGGGGGTGATTAGAAACGTGAGAGTTACTGATTCATGGTTTACAAGGAAGTTTTCGTGTTCACTCTGGACAAAGCATGGACTTGTGGTCAAAATCTCCTTCCTGGATTGCTGTCATTCCCCTTCATTAATGAACAGCTGGTCCAAACCCAAGAGAATGGGGTTGCCCTTCTGGCCACTTCAGAAGCCTTAAAGGGGATGCACTTATTTATTTTTTGAAAAAAGGAAAATAGCACAAAATCTGAGAGACCTGGTGGGCAAAACGGAGCAAGAAATTCTGGCCTTTTCACAAACATCTCCACCTACTCCTCTTTCCCCATTTCTGAAAACTCCTTACAGATAAGAAAGGCTTAACAGTAAAACCCCATGGTGGAAAGTTTCTTGCTTTTTATACCACTTAATTTTTATAATAATTTTTCTTTCCTGCTATGATGCATTCAGCAAAGCCATAATGAAAAACTAAAAACACAACGTAGTTATTCATGTTAAACACTTACAGGTGTACAGAGCAACGCTAGTTAATGTCAAACATTTCTGGTAACTAACTGCTTCTCAGCCTTTTGGCTAAGATCAAGTGTAGTATCTGTTGTTACATGCTTAATACCTGATTCCTCCTCTATCCGAGGACAATACGTTAAGTGGATTTTGGAAGCAGGGACCCAGAACAGGAGCTTGCTCCATCCACTCCGCACATCGTCCTGGTACTGTAATACCTCCAGGAATGACGCACCCCCTTAAGAAAACATTTTTTTCAATTGGTAATTAAAAACTGATTAATACCACTGTGCAACTGAGCGAAAATGTCTGTTTCCTGTCAATTTTTCAACTGAAACGAGAAGCCATCTTCAAATAAAAACATTACCATGTGATAATGAAGTGGAAACCAAGTTAACTAACCAAAATGTAGCCTAACTAGTTCATCTACTATATGGGTCTGACTGACAACCCTACAGTGTCTTTGGTTTTCAAATAATTATTCATTGTTTAAAATGGCCTGGGAGGAGTGTCCTGCACAGCTTTCTCAAAGCCTGTATCCAAAAATCGCATGAAAAAGGTAAATTTGCTGAAAGACCATGCTGACTATGTGGTATTAGGAAGAAAGAGATAACTCAAGTGCTCAGAAATTCAAGTGTTGGAAGGAAAGAAGAAATTGTATTTACTATGAAGCATCTATTTTGCTTTAAACAGTCTTAACATGAAATATTTCCCTTAAATATATAAGGATTCTTCTTTCTCTAACAGTTCAATTAAAAAAATAATATTACTCCAACATTCCAATCCCTTTCATCTGAAATATCTTCATTTTCAGATGGTATTTCAGAGGTCCTTAAGAATCCTTTTCTAATTTAGATATTTTAAAAATTTTGTAATCTAAACTAAATTTTCAACTATCTTAAATAATACCTGATGAAACATCATACAAAATAGCAATAGTGGCCATTTTAAACAGGTACAAAGAGAGAAAGCCATAAAACACAAACTAGAAAGAACCTTAATAAAACCTAAGTGCATAACTTAACAACTCCTGCTCCTCAGGGAGCGCCACTCAGCGTCTCGGTGAGAGATGATCAAGGTGAAGGAACCAAACACTCACCTATCTTTGTAGTTGATCACAGTATCGATGATAGCGTTCATCTGCTTTGTCAGTTTGGGGGGATTGGGTGACAGTTTCTCAGCAGGAGGACGGCCTCTTCTCTTCTTAGCTTTTTCCACATCTTCTTTCGCAGGATCTTTATCCACATTTCTTCGTCTTTTTCGCTTCTTAAGCCGCACTTCCTCTTCCATCTCCTCCAGATTGCCGTCTTCAATGGCCTGTTCATTGGAAACAAAGGAGAAAAATTCAAGACAAGAAAATAACCAAGACAAAAAAAGTATGTGTATATTTATATATAGCTCCAACAATTAGAATAAAATGAAAGAAATTAACAAAAAAAAAGTAAAAGTTAACAGTAATCAGTGGAGGAAGAAGAAAAAAGGAATGCTACCATATTGGATAAATGCATCTTTAACTCAAGTCTGTTTCATGAGCAAAACACATTGAAGGCCCAAAACACTCACAGTAAAGAAGAATATGACAAATATTAAAAGATCTATAAATTCAAGTGTTTGATGATAACTGAATCCAGATGAAATTTTAGCTCAGTTTAAGAACAAGATTCTAATTTTCTCATTACTGTAAGGGAAGGAAAAGGTAAACAAAACGAGGGGTGGGTTATGAAAAAAAAAATCCCTAAGAATACATCCACACGATCATTTAAGCTTTGACCTTTTCTTCAGGTTTTGCATCAATTTATTCATGATTAACAATATAAATCAAAATTCCATCTAGATTTTTGTTCTAACGTGGCAATTAGTAAACAAGGAAACGGGAAAGTACAAAGCCACATTCCTTGGTAAACGCACTTAAATCATTTGATAAAGAACACACACACTCACAAACAATAAACACTTTTTTCCAATTACCTGCAAACGCTTGCTTTAAACCAGAGCCAGCAGCACTAATGCAGAGAGATAATAAAATAGCTATAAAAACAACCAGGTATAAAAGAAACCTGTTCATAAAGGGCTAAAAGATCCATGTGACAGACCCAGAAGTTTAAACTTTTTTTTTTTCCTGGTAAATCTCAAAACTCAAAAGAAGAAAAATAAAGGGGAAAAATACTGCAAAGGAAGAAAAAAAAAAAGAACATAAAATTTGAACATAGAAATTTTCTAAAAAAAATCTTTAAATTACATTTTGAGATTACTCTCTCACACAAAATAACTAATGTTGTTATTTGTTCCTCCTGCCTCTCAATATTGCCTCCAGTATGCAAATGATAATCAATCCTTTCTCGTAGCTGAAAGAGCTCTAATCATAAGGCAATTACCTTCATTTCTCCACAGCACCAAACATGGCTAATATTTATGATCATGTGAGTATAACAATCAATATAAAGAGTGATTACAGCTCAGACATAATTTCTTTCACTTATGTACAATGCTTCCTGAAAAAGAAAGGTTTTGTGAAGAAAACCTGGTGCAGAACACAAAACAACCTGGCATGTTAAAAATGCCAGTGGGATTTTTAAAAAAATATGTTTTCTATGCATCCTCCAATGTGCAAATCCATAGAAGCAACATGCACACAGACAGATTCCTAAGGGACAGTCTGAGCCTAGGCCTTAATAATCAAAAGACAATTTCCATCACGATCCTACAGTGTTCAGATAACCACTATGAAGGAGGCGAGATCTGATGAGTTATGAGGAAAAAGGAAAAGGAAAAAAAAAAAAGCTTCACATTATTGCATTAATATTCATTTGCCTAAAAGCAGGACACCCACTATACAGCTAAACACACTGCAGCTAAGCGAAGATTAAGAAAAGGAAATTGTCCCGCATATCTTGGAGGCTGAACATGCTAATAATAAATACAGCATGCAAGGCTGTCAACAGTTAATGGTATTGCTCTCCTCAAGCACCCAGTTGCACACAGAAATACGGAGAACACCGGCTTTTGATGTGTTACACACCTACACATGCCTGGGATGTAGTTCTACTGAATCTTCAAGACGGCAACGAAAAAGGATATTTACCTTACCACTATCAGCAGGCCGGCTATCGGAAATCACAGTTAGTGGGGATAAAATTAACAAGCCAGCAAAGCAGCGAGCTGCTAGTCTCTTCATCAGCTGATCAGGAAAAAAAAGAGAGCTGGGGAAAGGCTATGTTTTCATATACAAGTAATTTTATTTTACTGAAAATTTAATACTGAAAGGATTGTGGATACTCAAATCTGCTGTTTCATTCTACCTACTACAAGGCCCGAAGGCTTCCTCCTTCAGCCTGTTTTAATATTGACAACTACTTATCATATTTTTTTCCCCTTATTATTCCAGGCAGCAGAATTAGAGATTTTAGCTCAGGTGGTTTCTGATTCTTGCTCGCATTTTAGCAATTAAGCCAGTAAGAAAACAAATTAATATTCAAATTTATTTTAAAAAACTAAAACAAGGTATGCTTTTTTGGTATTTTATACCTTATTTTTTAAAAAATAGCAGCATGGTTTGGAGCAGTCTAAATGATTTTTAAAATAGAAGACAATTTTTTAAAAAATTAAATGCATGTAAATAAAAGCAATGTACATGTTCTAAGATTCAAATATTTTAATATAATATGTTATTCTGCTCTTTAAAGAAAATCCAGAACAACTGTAACACTTCACTTTCAGTTTCATGCTGTAAAATTTTTCACTGTTTTTCTTCTCAGTGGGATAAATCAAGTTGGGGTGAGTTGTAAAAAGGATATTTCTACTCTCACCCCCCTTAATTTTGAAAAGAGGGAAAAAGCATAAGCTTGTGATATTTGTACTTTTAAATCTCTAAATCTGTGAGTAGCTAAGAAGCGAAAACAAATTAAATTGCCAACAGAACAACTGAAACAATTTTTATTACAATTGCTAATACGTGCAGATTCTTATTAAATTTAGGTCCTGGAATTACAAGGAAACACACAAAGTACTGACCATTATTCCCCTTAAACTAAGGTTTTATGCAGGAATGCAGAGAGCTACAAAACATCTTCCCTCCTCCCCAAAGACCCCAAACACATCCATATGCAGTGCTTTATGTTCTGTGATTTCTAAGGGTCTTTTTCTAATGGAAATCAATTCACTAAACACTTCCCAATGCTTTTCGCACATCAAGAGTAGAGTACGATTACTCCTGCATGTAAGTAAAATTATTCATGGAGATTTTAAACTGTTCTTTTATTTTAAAAAATTATTTATTAAACTGGCTCAACTGACTCAAACTCAGCGCTGGGGGTTGGGGGGGGCACACAAAAAAACCCCAAAACTTGCTACACAATGCTAAAGTACTACCCCCAAAAAGAATTCCCTTCCAAACCTTTTACCAGCACAATAATGAAATAAATCACAGAAGCAAACCCCCAGTTTCCGACTGGTGACGTGTTGCGCAAGAGTGCGAGCCCTAATTCAACATACAGACGGCTCCCATGCTGAACTGCCTCTAGATTTAATGAAGTGAATAGGAAGGAAGTCGGGGAAAAAAAGTGTACAAATAAGAAATTAACACTTTCCTTCCCTACCGAAACGGTGAAACACAACTACAGCGAAGTTTAGCGAGGCACCTCTTTTCTTAAAGGCACACTGCACCCATTTGGCTCCGGATGTCACGAAAAAAAAACCCATATGGTGGTAAAAATCCCCAGTCAAGTTAAAACAGTTCAGCATATTTCAGCCTGCGTTTTTCCTGAATGAAGCTGGGAATTACTCCTTCCTCCACTGGATGGCAACCTTTTTTTTTTTTTTTTTTTTGGCCCTCTTTCTCTCTTTCTCTCTTTTCTTTCTTTCAATTTTGCTTAAAAGGAAATGTTTTTCATAACTCAGGGTGTGCAAGAACGAGATGCAAACTAGCTCCCTCTTCAATTAGTTCTTATGAAAGCAGCGTGCACATTCTGACAACAAAATGCAGGAGACAGTCATGCAGGATTAGCTGTTTCAAAGGAAACACTTTGCAGCTAGCAAAGCACATGGCAGACCCGGGAAGCGGCCACACGTGGGTCCAGTCGTGGCCCTCTCATCCTGACACACACCAACCACATCTTTTAGTCCGTGACGGAAGGTCCAGAAAGTCAGCCTCAGGCGCCTTCTTCTCAACCCGGTGGTGTAAAGAGGTGCTGTTATGCGTGGTTCACAACATCACAAAGCAGAGGGGATCCATGATTATGAATAGGTAAACAGGGACACGCAAACAAAAAGCCTCAAGCCAACTCCTGCGCATTGTTTCCACCTCCGCCTCTCCAAGTCCACCAAGCCATGTGGCACAGCCCTTACAGTGGAACAAACCATCTTAACACTGAAAGGAGCAATTCTAAAGATATCCAGACAAGGCATGGAAATTTCTTCCATGGGAAACGGGAAAGTCAGTACTCAAACCCTAACTCTGCTATTTCAGTATCGTATTTCTGTCCACTGACACTTTCTCTTTCTCCCTCTGGGGATCCGCCTCCCTTAGGAACTCTAGTTGGATTCCAGAAGAGGACCCTGGGATGCCGCTGGGCATGGGGGTGGGGTTATAGAGCCCAGGGCTAAGCATTAAAGAATGCAGGTTAAGACCATTACATTATACTAGTGCTATCTGGGGACAGCTCACACATCACCAAACTTGATTCCAAAATTCAGACAGGCTCAACTTCCCTCATGCCCTGCTGAGATCCTGGAAGCCAATAATACAGTAATGATCCCCCAAACAAGAAAAGCAACGGCAACAAAGTAGTGGAATTTTACATTTACATTTTCATGTATGAGAGATTTTCTTACAAAATAAATATTAAACAACAACAAAGTTGAACATAGAGCTCGTCCTCAAAGATGCTACATTATTTTAATCAGTTGAATGCATACTGTAGCACTTCTGGATGCAGAATTTCAGACTCAGGGCTTTGGACAGTAAGTTTTTGATTATTACTGTCTCCAAAAGCAACCTGTTAGAAAAACTGACATAAAATCAAATTCCCTAAAGTGAAATAATCTAGACTCAAAAGGGCAAATACTGTATGATTTCAGAGATGAGAAAAGAGAACAGCGGTTACCAGGGGCTGAAGAGGGCTGGGGAGTTAGTGCTTAATGAGGTCAGAATTTCAGTTTGAGATAATGGAAAAGTTCTGAAGATGGCATGTTGGTAATGGTTGCACAACAAGGTAAATGTACTTAACGTTACTGAAATGTACACTTAAAATGGGCCAGGTACGGTGGCTCATGCCTGTAATCCCAGCACTTTGGGAGGCCAAGGCAGGGGGATCACCTGAGGTAGGGAGTTTGAGACCAGCCTAACCAACATGAAGAAGCCCCATCTCTACTAAAAATACAAAATTAGCCAGGCATGGTGGTGCATGCCCTGTAATCCCACCTACTCAGGAGGCTGAGGCAGGAGAATTGCTTGGACCCTGGGAGGCGGAGGTTGCGATTAGCCAGGATTGTGCCATTGCACTCCAGCCTGGATAACAAGAGCAAAACTCCGTCTCAAAAAAAAAAAAAAAAAAAAAAGGCTAAAATGGTAAATTTTATGGTATTTTCCCATAAGAAAAAAAAGTCCCTGAAAAGAAATCAAATTCTCTAAATTAAGGAACAACTTAACCCCAATTAAACCCCAACAACTGTAGGTTCATACATGTTCTTACCACCTCAACACACAGCACATAATACTAGCGAAATCTTGCTAGCTTTCCTTCAGAATTAAACCCTTCTAACATTTCAATAGATAGCACGTTCAGTCTTGCCCTGGCCAATGGCTGGAACTTTTCAAAAATCCCCATTTATTCTTTCAAAGGTTATTAAGGGAATATCCATGATGTAAGAAAATAACTGTGTATAGGACATAACTATTCACAAACCTTACACTTTTGTTCACAAATGCTTCCCATATTCAAGAGATGAGTTGGTCTGAAGGTAAGGACTTTTTTGAATATAGTTTTTTTCCTCTCACTGTGGTTCAATAAACTGATGACATTAACTCAACAGACTCTGTTTCTTATTTCATTCATTCGTCAGGCAACTGGGATGCCCCAACTGCACTCCCAGCTCTCCCTGAGTTGGGACTGAAATGTACAAAGCTGACCATAAATGGGAAGAAAATTGAGCCTCAGTTTAACTGAATTTCTGGTACAGTGGGTTTTCCAGTTTACTGATCAATAACCTCAGATCACTTTTGCAAAAAAAAAAAAAAAAAAAAAAAAGGTTTTATCTTTCCCCGTATGCCATAAGCACATGGAGGTGGGTGAGGAAGGGAAAAGGGGAACTATGGCTTACACATCTGAGACAAGGTCAATTAATACACTATTTTAGTTAAAAGCAATTTGGTTGGAAAAAGGAAAATGCCCAGGCGCAGTGGCTCACACCTGTAATCCCAGCACTTTGGGAGGCCAAGGCGGGTGGATCACAAGGTCAGCAGTTCGAGACCAGCCTGGCCAATATGGTGAAACTCCATCTTTACCAAAAATACAAACATTAGCCAGGTGTGGTGGCACGCGCCTGTAGTCCCAGCTACTCGGGAGGCTGAGGCAGGAGAATCTCTTGAACCCGGGAAGCGGAGGCTGCAGTGAGCCGAGATCACCTCACTGCATTTCAGCCACGGCAACAGAGCAAGACTCAGTTTCAAAAAAATAAAAAGAAAAATGAGTTTAAAAATTATTTTAGCCATAAGTTCAACTAAGAACCCATGTGACTGATACCTTTCAAGCAGTATTAAACACAATATACTCTATTTGGAGAATGACTTTTACATTTAGTAAAGGTTGGCCCACAAAACATCTGGCCCTGAAGACTCTATCAAATTATAAATGTGAAGTATTCACACCTTTGTTCTTACAAGTTAGGCACATGCTATGCTCAGCTCCCTTGGGTAGAATCAAAAAACCTGAGAGAATTTGAGAGCCTGCAAGAGACTTAGAGAAACAATGGAGAACTGCAAGAAATACAGTTCTGCTTTCCTATTCCGAGATCATCAGTCAAGTTACTAACTACTCTTAACACAGTCAGGAACTGCATCTGCTTGTCTGTTGAGCAGGGCTCCTCAGAAGGGCCTGGGCCACTTCTGTACTTCAAGGTTCTCAGTATATTAAAAATGAAATGCCAAAAGAGGGTAACAAACTAATACAGTTTTAATGCTCACAAAGAATAACTTAACGCTTTTAAGACAGATAAAATACAACTATTAAGAGCATAACCTCATTTGGAGATAATGTCAAATAGCAATTTGGAGGCACCTTCATGAATGTGAGGCCCGGGCAAAATAAATGGTTCTTTTCTGGGCTTCCCTGTGATAGGCCGTCCATGAGGAACGGAGCCACCATCCAGGGTTCCACGCTACTGCAACAAGTCAGACTTTCAGAAGGTCATTATACCCATCGTGGTTAAGAACATCAAATTAATAAGATACTGATGAGAATGAGGTAGTTGTTCTGCTTGAGGCCAATGCAAAGAATGTCCATTAATAGTCCAATAATGAGAGAGGAAAACACGTAAATAAAGCAACAGAAGAAATCAAAAGCATAGTAGTTTGAGGCTCTCTAATATAGAAAAAAAAAAAATATCACTGGCCATCAGAGAAATGCAAATCAAAACCATAGTGAGATACCATCTCACACCAGTTAGAATGGCCATCATTAAAAAATCAGGAAACAACAGGTGCTGGAGAGGATGTGGAGAAATAGGAACACTTTTACACTGTTGGTGGGACTGTAAACTAGTTCAACCAGTGTGGAAGACAGTGTGGCGATTCCTCAGGGATCTAGAACTAGAAATACCATTTGACCCAGCCATCCCATTAACTGGGTATACACCCAAAGGACTATAAATCATGCTGCTATAAAGACACATGCACACCTATGTTTATTGCAGCACTATTCACAATAGCAAAGACTTGGAACCAACCCAAATGTCCAACAACGACAGACTGGATTAAGAAAATGTGGCACATATACACCATGGAATACTATGCAGCCATAAAAAAGGATGAGTTCATGTCCTTTGTAGGGACATGGATGAAACTGGAAAACATCATTCTCAGTAAACTATCTCAAGGACAAAAAACCAAACACCGCATGTTCTCACTCATAGGTGGGAATTGAACAACGAGAACTCATGGACACAGGAAGGGGAACATCACCCTCCGGGGACTGTTGTGGGTTGGGGGGAGGGGGGAGGGACAGCATTAGGAGATATACCTAATGCTAAATGACGAGTTAATGGGTGCAGGAAAGCAACATGGCACATGGATACATATGTAACAAACCTGCACATTGTGCACATGTACCCTAAAACCTAAAGTATAATAAAAAAAAAATAGCCCCAACTTTTAATAAATCTTCAGATACACAGCATCATTAATACTTCTACTACTACTGATGCAGCTACTACCACCACCACTGTCCCTGCCAGCAGCAGCAGCAACATTGGCTAACACATTATGTTTGCTGTGTTGACAGCCACTCAGTGCTTTGGGTACATTTAGTCATTTAAACCTCACAATAACCCTAAAAAGGTAGGCACTCTTACTCTCTGCATTTTGCAGATGAGGAAATTGAGGCACAGAGAGATATAGCATCTTGTTCCAGATCACACAATAGTAAGAAGTAAGAATACTTCAGTATTTGAACTCAAAGTCTGGCTGCAAAAACCACACCCTTAACTACCAGACTATTCTATGTTATAGCAGAAAACAATAACTTATTATTAACGATGACTGCCCCATCAGGAAAAGGTTGTTACACTTGCCAGGTTTAGGTGAATAATTCAAGTAAAAACATAACATGATACATCTTAGGAAGACTTTCAGCAAAGATCACACACAGATACACACACTTCCAGCAAAGATCTCTCTCTCTCTCTCTCTCTCTCTCACACACACACACACACACACACTGCTTTGCATAGAAGTGTGGAACCATAAAAGTAACCATGCAAGTTCAAAGTGCACTGTCATTTTAATAGTCAATAGGAAATTATTGTTCCACAACTTTAAAAAATTTATGTCAAAACATTAAAAACTCATACATGTAGAGGGGAAGGAAAAAAATAGTAAAATAAGCATTTGCTTAGTACACTAATTTAAAATATTAGAAACACTGAGCATTAAAATGTTTCATTTCTCTGTTAAAAAACTCTATCCAGAGTATTTTGCTTTGCTTTGAGACAGGGCCTCCTTCTGTTGACCAGGCTGGAGTGCAGTGGTATAATCAATCACAGCTCACTACAGCCTCAACCTCGTGGGCTCAAGCAATCCTCCCACCTCACCCTCCTGAGAGCTGGGACTATAGGCACACACCACTACGCCTGGCTGTTTTCTTTTTCGTAGAGACAGATTCAGGCTATGTTGCTTACACTGGTCTTGAACTCCTGGGCTCAAGCGATCTTCCTGCTGTGGCCTCTCAAAGTGTTGGGATTACAGGAGCGAGCAATCACACCTGGCCTATTGAGGGCATTTTGAACAGTGCTTGTCTTCTTGTCAAATAACTTACGATACAGAATAAAGGTCTTTTCTATGCCTTGGAAAACTGCCATACTCCTAAATTTGGGTTGGCTTCCAACATTTTATCCTTTGCCATTTCAATGTCGTGAAATAGCCAAGTTCCTTTACTGTGACTTTGTTTGTTTGTTTTTGCCATTACCACTGCCTCTGGGTCATTTTCATCCTTTTCTTGATAGCCACATCCCTCATTTATGTGGGTAGGTTCACCTTCACCATGTTCCCTGGCTGAATATCTAGACTCTCTCCTGTATGGCCACTTGGTGATCCTACATCTTTCTTCACATAAATTCTTTTTATTTTTTATAAATTCTTTTATTTATTTTTATTTTTTGTGACAGTCTTCCTCGCTCTGTCGCCCAGGCTGGAGTGCAGTGGCGTGATCTTGGCTCACTGCAACCTCCGCCTCCCAGGTTTCAAGCAATTCTCCTGCCTCAGACTTTCAAGCAGCTGGGACTACAGGTGTGCACCACCACGCCTGGCTAATTTTTTTATTTTTAGTAGAGATGGGGTTTTGCCAGGTTGGCCAGGCTGGTCTCGAACTCCTGACCTCAGGTGATCCGCCCACCTCAGCCTCCCAAAGTGCTGGGATTACAGGTGTGAGCCAATGCACCTGACCTTATTTTTTAAATTTTTGAGATGGAGTCTCGCTGTTGCCCAGGCTGGAATGCAGTGGTACAATCTCAGCTCACTGCAGCCTCAGGCTTCCAGGTTCAATTCTCTTGCTTCAGCCTCCCACGTAGCTGGGATTACAGGCATGAGCCACGAGCCACCACACCTGGCTAATCTTGTATTTTCAGTAAAGACGGGGTTTTACCATGTTGGCCAGGCTGGTCTCGAACTCTCTTGACCTCAGGTGAGCCACCTGCCCCAGCCTCCCAAAGTGCTGGGATTACAGGCATGAGCCATGGCACCCGGCCTTTCTTCACTTAAGTTCTTGACAGGGTTATCTTCCAAAAGATCTATCTCATCAGCATGAAATAGTCCAGGATCACCATAAACCTGCCTCCATCTTGGGATTCAGGGTGAAATTTCACGGAAGCATCCTTATTTACACTAGTGGTGTCGTCAGACCATTTAACATTCATCAGTTCATGCTGACTTCTGAGACAATGAAACCAGCCTTTACTGGCAGTCAAAAGTCCTCCTGTAGTCTCCATGTAATTACCATTTTCTTTTAATACAGAAACTAACTTCAACACTTTGGCCTGAATACTAATCAAACTAAGCAGGATTTTAAAAATTATTATGGTCTTCCATCTAAAGTAGAATACTCAATTTCAATACTCAATACTCGTAAGTGGTTTTCTGTTCCTAGTGCAATTTAAATTAAAATATACTGAGATGACTTTACCTTGTTTTTATATTCATTGGACATTTTCAGTGTGGTTTATATATTTTTTAATTCATTTATTTTTTTATTTTTGAGACAAAGTCTTGCTCTGTCACCCAGGCTGGAATGCAATGGTACAATCTTGGCTCACTGCAACCTACACCTCCTGGGTTCAAGAGATTCTCATGTCTCAGCCTCCCAATAGCTGGGATTACAGGCGTGCACCACTGTGCCCAGCCAATTTTTTTGTATTTTTAGTAAAGATGGGGTTTCACTGTGTTGACCAGGCTGGTCTCAAATTTGTGGCCTCAAGTGATCCACCCACCTCATCCTCCCGAAGTGTTGGGATTACAGGCATGAGCCACTGTGCCCAGCCTCAATCCGGTTTGTACTGTAGCTTCATGCAGGCCTGGGTCTTGTGCTGTCTTCATTTTCCTGTTGCCATTTTCACATCTAATCACAACAAATTTCACTTCCTTCATTACTACTACTTGTTTCTTTGCAGCCCTTTCGTCTTTGGTGGCCAATTCCCTCTCCTGATCAACTATTTTTTTTTAATGCCATGTTTTCACTGAGAAAGAAGGTGGCAACACAACTACATGCTTTGCTGTCTGTGCATGAACTGAACAACAGACGCTCACTGACAAATCACCACCAGAGTCTGACAGAAGTGATATGATTAGTTATTGATCAAAATGTACATGTGTTACGTACACAGTGATTTGTGAAGAGTTAGCCCCAAAGTCTGTGTTTTATGTGCAGTGACTCACAATTGCTATACTATAGTGTTATGGGCTGAACTGCACCCCTCTAAAATTCATACGTTGAGGTCCTAATCCCCAAGACTTTAGATTGTGACTGTATTTTGAGATAGGGCTTTTCAAGAGTTAAAATGGCCCTAGGCCTATGTGACTGCTGTCTAAGAAAAGGCAGTTAAGACACAGATGGACAGAGAGGAACAACCCCATATACACACACCAAGGAGGTAGCCATTTACAAGCCAAGGGGAGAAGTCTCAGAAGAAACCAAACCTGCTGACACCTTGATCTCAGACTTCCAGCCTTCACACAGTGAGATAATAAATCTCTGTTGTTTAAGTCACCAATCTGTGGTATTTGGTAATGGCAGTTCTAGCAAACTATTACATAGGGTAACTAAAATTTGTCATTGAGGGATTGGTGTTTAACTATATCCAGTGACGGGAATGTGTACATATGGAATGGTGCAAAGCAAGGCTGCTTGTAGGCACATATAACACACCCCTTTGAGTAAACAATGGCAGCCTTTCTCTTTCCTGCCATCCTATAATCTAAGGGAAACTGCCCCACCCACAGCATCTGCTGCCTGCGCTGCCATCTTCTGTATCAGGCAGCTGCTACCTGTCCTAGTCTCACCTGATGGAGATGGGAATGGTCCCCTCTTCTCAGAGTACCCCGTCTCTAAGCTTGTGTGGGGCCTGGCATGAGGGTCTCTGCACAAGCACAGCCAGAGTGATTGGCTGAGCCAGTCAGTTCACTTCTATTAAGAATTTGAGCTGCAGGTGTGAAACAGCATGTCCAGTTGGTATGGCAGAAGTTGAATAAAAGTCATAAGGTAGCATTATGCCAGGGATGTTATGAGTAGAAGCCACGAATAAGCAGAGGCCAACAGAAGATACGCAAAAAGTATACTGCGTGAAGGAGAAGACTAGCTCGTCCCAGGGAGGTTCTAATTCCTTGCACTCACACACAAGTATTTGGTTAGGCTATAGATACATACGCATGTACTCACATACATGTATGTACACATACATACACATAGATACACATACACATATTATTAGAGTGTCATTAGAGGAGTCTCTGGTTCTAGTTGAATTTGAGAAGCCAACTTGAAATGTACAATCATTTCAGATCTAGTCTGCATGCTGTTGCTAAGTATATAAAAGGTTATTTGTCAAGTATGTCTATCCCACTTTATTTAATAAAGCTAAAATGCAAAACAAAATTTTGAGTTTTGGTTAGCTAAGAGCTACATATATGTAGCAAACACAATTTGCTATGCAATACACTTTAAAATGAATCTCTAAAGCACAAAAAAATAAGAACAAAGGTGAATGTGGCCAGTGATACGCTTTGGCTCTCTGTCCCCACCCAAATCTCATCTTGAATTGTACTCCCATAATTCCCACATGTTGTGGGAGGGACCCACATGTTGAATCATGGGAGCGGTTTCCCTCACACTGTTCTCATGGTAGTGAGTAAGTCTTATGAGATCTGATAGTTTTATAAGAGGTTTCCATTTTTTTGTTGTTGTTTTTTTTTGAGAAGGAGTCTCACTCTGTCACCCAGGCTGGAGTGCAATGGTGCGTTCGCGGCTCACTGCAACCTCTGCTTCCCAGGTTCAAGCAATTCTCATGCCTCAGCCTCCCGAGTAGCTTGGATTACAGGCACCCACCATCATGCCTGGCTAATTTTTTGTGTGTTTTTGTAGAGACGGGGTTTCACCATGCTGGCCAGGCTGGTCTTGAACTCCTGACCTCAGGTAATCTCCCCGCCTCAGCCTCCCAAAGTGCTGGGATTACAGGCGTGAGCCACCACGCCCGGCCAGGGGTTTCCACTTTTGCATCTCTCTCATTTTTTCTTGCAGCCACCACATAAGAAGTACCTTTTGCCTCCTGCCATGATGCTGAGGCCTCCCTGGCCATGTGGAACTGTAAATCCAATTAAACCTCCTTTTCTTCCCAGTCTCAGGTATGTCTTTATCAGCAACATGAAAACAGACTAACACAGGAAGCTTTTACTAATAAACACACTTAGCTGTATTCTGGCCTTGCATGGCTTCCATAGCTTTTTGGTATTCCGAGCCAGGACTAGCTGTTTTGCTGGTAATACATGGCTGAAATCAACATGAACAGAGTTGGTGGCAGAGAAGGAGACACCAGGAGACCAGGTCAACTGAAGCACAGACAAGGATTTGCACAGAAGAGACAAACACAATGGGCAATGGCAAGATATACAGAAAACAAGCTGGGCACAGTGGCTCATGCTTGTAATCTCAGTGCTTTGGGAGGCTGAGGTGGGAGGGTTACTACAGGCCATGAGTTAGAGACCAGCCTGGGCAACATGGCAAAACTCTGTCTCTACAAAAAATAAAAAAATTAGCTGGGTGTGGTGGCATGTGCTTGTGTCTCAGAAAAAAGAAAAAGAAAACATCTCCTAAAATGTGTTCCAGAAATGGAGTATCTAGAGAAAATTTTAGAGGGTATACAACTGATAGTCAATAAATCTGAAGGAAGTTACGAGGCTCACTCAATTGACCTCTACTTATGACTCTGCCCACTGCATAGACCCTCCTTGTCTGGGCCACTCTGTTCTTGCCGTTTGGCTCAAATACCAATGATCAGCTGTGTTCCCAAACATGTTGATGCTACTTATACTTACTACTGGAGCTACATTAATTCAATTAAGATATTACTTACATAAATATAATGTAACTGTGAGAAGAAATTGGGTTCTTAGTTCTATAAAGAGCATGAACAACAGAAGACTCCAAAAAGGTGAGTTTCTTTAAAAACAGCAGCATTTTTGTTTCTTTAAAAACACAAATGCTGTTGAATTTGGTGAGGGCTAGACTGTTATAACTTGGAGGCAAGTGTACACTCAGCATGCTTTGTTAATATTAGGATTCTCAGTCATGGCTGGGTATAGTGGCTCACACCTGTAATCCCAGCACTTTGGGAGGCTGAGGTGCAAGAATCACTTGAGACCAGGAGTTTGAGGGAGGCTGCAATGAGCTGTGATCATGCCACTGCACTACAGCCTGGGTGAGGCCCTACTTTTTTTTTTGAGATGGAGTCTGGCTCTGTCGCCCAGGCTGGAGTGCAATGGTGCAAACTCAGCTCACTGCAACCTCTGCCTCCTGGGTTCAAGCAATTTTCCCTGCCTCAGCCTCCCAAGTAGCTGGGATTACAAGTGCCCGCCACCACGCCACACTAATTTTCATATTTTTAGTAGAGACGGGGTTTTGCCATGTCGGCCAGGCTGGTCTCGAACTCCTGACCTCAGTTGATACTCCCACCTTGGCCTCCCAAAGTGCTAGGATTACAGGTGTGAGCCACGGCACCCAGAACACCGAAACTGGAAATCCTAAGTGAAACATTACAGGTGTTATTTCTGTGAGAAAGATTATGTGTCATTTATATGTTCTAGCCAGTTTACTCAAAGAGGCAACCTCAGCCTCACCATGAAAGATGTGGCAAACAGATACATGCTTTTAATTAAAAATTACACGTACATATAAGCGACATATTATTTTCTCACCTTAATGAATGTTTTCGTTGACCAATGCACCACTGGTTCTGATTATTTAAGAAGGCATCTGCTCCTCCATCTTTTTGGAACGGGGGTCATAAAGAAGGTCATAGTACCTTGCTTGCTTGTCTTTTTCTTTTTTTTTTTTTTTTTTTTTTGTCACTCAGTACATTTTTTCCCTGTAATAATACTTACTAGCTTGATTCTGTACTTTTTCTAAATAGTTATGAGCTGTATCCTATTGCTCAGATCTTAAACACTTCTGTCGTGAGGCTACTGCACTACTCAGTTTATCCTCAGTCTATCAATTCCAAGCCTGCCTGTATGGAACTCAATTATCCTGAGTCTGTCAATTCCAAGCCTGCCTGTATGGAACTGAATTATCCTGAGTCTGTCAATTCCAAGCCTGCCTGTATGGAACTGTCAGAGATGTTTGAAGCAGAGCAACTCCATCTTGAATAGGGGCTACGTAAAATAAAGCTGAAACCTACTAGGCTGCATTCTCAGACAGTTAAGGCATTCTCAGTCACAGGATGAGATGGGAGGTCAGCACAAGATACAGGTCATAAAGACCTTGCTGATAAAACAGCTTGCAGTAAAGAAGCCGGCCAAAACCCACCAAAACCAAAACGGTGATGAGAGTGACCTCTGGTGGCCCTCACTGCTACACTCCCACCAGTGCCATGACAGTTTACAAATGCCATGGCAACATCAGGAAGTTGCCTTATGTGGTCTAAAAACGGGAGGCATGAAAAATCCACCCTTTATTTAGCATATCATCAAATATGTGGTTGTGTGCCCATCAACCACAAAAATGGGCAAGCAGCAGCCCGCGAAGCTGCTCTGCCTATGGAGTAGCCATTCTTTATCCCTTTACTTTCCTAATAAACTTGCTTTCATTTTACTGTATGGATTTTCCCCAAATTCTTTCTTATGCGAGATCCAAGAACCCTCTCTTGGGATCTGGATCCGGACCCCTCTTCAGCAACATCTCTCTGGTGACCACAAAGCCACAATACCGAGGAAACCCCCGATCCAAAGGATAACTTTGAGTAAGTGGTGGGATCCGGTAACAGAATCTAGAGATCTCTATGATCTGATCCTACCCATCCTCATTTCCCACATTTCTTATTGCTATGGACTAAATGATTGTGTCCTCCCAGAATTCCTGTGTTGAAATCCTAGTCCACAAGGTGATGGTATTAGGGGGTGGGGCCTTTGGGAAGTGATTAGGTCATGATTGGGATTAGTGCCCTTATTAAAAAAGACCCCAGAGAGCTCCCATGTCCCTTCTACCATGTGAGGACACAGCAAAAAGGCACTACCTATGAACCAGGAAACACCATCACCAGACATGGAGTCTGCTGGTGCCTTGATCTAAGATTTCCCAGCCTCTAGAACTGTGAGAAATAAATTTCTGCTTATAAATCAGTCTATGGTATTTTGGCATAGCAACCCAGACTAAGACACCCAGCTATGCGAACATTCTGCAAATAACAGGAACACAAACCCCGTGCCACACCGTAGCATGCCATATTTATTCCCACCTTTGTGATTACTCTTACCTCTCACCTGGGATGTCTTTCCCAATCCCCTGTACCTATGCACATTGTATACATGTTCAGTGATCAACTCCCATTCCCCCACCCCTCCAGGTGTGCCAGATCATTTTGATTTTTTCTTCTTGCAAAGACAATGCCTTCCTTTTTCTCAGTTCCCCTAGAGTACATAGCACAGTAACGAGGGAGGCAAACTAGATACTGTAAAAACAGCTGAGTATAAATTCAACTATTAGATAGGATTCCCTGGGAAAACTGCTCTTAGATATATATCCATTTATGGAACACTAAGTCCAAATGTGTTTGTTCTAGATATTTTAATGTCAATCTTCAAGTACTAAAGGATAAACTCTAGCATCAAACTCTCTGCATCATCCCTACGTCACCCGTTCCTCATCTCCCCTTTATTGTCAAGCTTCTAGGGTCACCTTTACGGATGATTCTACCGCCTGACCACACAATAAAATTCCTTAGCACCCAGAAGGACATTAATAATTGAAAAAAAGTTGCCAAAAGCTTTCTAATTCCCACATCTTAGTCTTGTCTAAACTGTATTTTATTTACTTTCTCCTCCATTGCTCCTTACTTAAAATACCTCTCCTTCCTATAGTGTTTGCGTTTCTCTTTTTTTTTTTTTTTTTGAGACAGTCTTCACTCTGTCACCCAGGCTGGAGTGCAGTGTCGCAGTCTCGGCTCACTGCAACCTCCACCTCCTGAGTTTGGATGATTCTCTTGCCTCAGACTCCCAAGTAGCTGAGAGAGACTGCAGACATGCACCACCATGCCCGGCTAATTTTTGTATTATTAGCAGAGATAGGTTTCACCATGTTGAGCAGACTGGTTTCGAACTCCTGACCTCAAGTGATCCGTCCACCTAGGCCTCCCAAAATGTTGGGATTACAGACATGAGCAGCCGTGACCAGCGGGTTTCTCTACATTTACTAGCCACATTTTTCTCTCCTTAAATGCAGATTCCCCAACTTTTGGCTTTTTTTTTTCATTCACAGATTGTGAATATGCAGTCAAATGTGGGCAATTACCCTTTCTGAGTACACACCAGGCACCACTAAGTCCGGATGTCCTCAGCAGCAACAGGTGAGATGAGTTGTGATCAGCAACAGGTGAGTCTCTTAATGATCCCTGGAGGCCTCGCTGCTAGAGAACTTCACTACTGCCCCCCTGGAGGGGACGTAAGGCATAATTCGGGAAGGCTGTTAATTTTACTGTTTCTAGAGACCGAGCTCTTTTGTGTAGTCCTGCTGAGCAGCCTGGATCACAGACTCCAATCCTCAATATGGTGAGTGCTTTGTGAGCAGCCCCTAACTACTGATGGGAGGCACCTGAGAGGAATCTAAGCCATCCTCCTGGGTGTAAAATCGGCCACGGGGATCCCACTTGCCTCTGTGGTTTCAAATATGACCTTGTTGGGACTCAGAAAGTGACACCCCAAAGACCGGTGCCTTGACAGGCTTAGAGGCATTAGAAGCTGCCTCAGAATCAAGGTCCTTCTAACCTGATCTTGTCCCACCCCCACCCAGCACAGGACACAAGAACAGACTCGCTCTGGAATTTCCTCATCTGGCCAAGAAAGTTTAACAGTCACAGTACACAGGGGTCACCAACAGAAACACAACTGTCTCCCTCTCCTCCCTGAAATTTCATTATCTCAGAAAAGAAGACTGAGGAATGCAACCACATCTGAGAAGACTCCTTCGGATAATACCTGCCTCTTGGGCTCATTCAAATTTCAAGAAAAAAATCACTTCCAAGTTGACTTCTGTCCGTTTCCTCTAATGACTGACTGCCCCCTCAGAAGAACTGCCTACATCCCCCCCATCTTCCCGCTCCCCTGTGAAAACGGTATGCACGATTCTGTATTGCACTAGGTTACTGGGTAATCATCCTCCTGTGCGTTCCCCATGCTATGCCTGTTAACACTTTGTATGTCTTTTCTCCTATTAATCTGCCTTTGTCAGTTGATTCTCAATGAACCTTCAGAGGAGAAAGGGGGAAGTTCTCCCCTGGCCCCTACAACCTCAAGGCATATGGCTTCAACAGTTCTCTCTCTAGCCTGTGCTTCTTTTTGGAGTCACCAATTGGGAATTCCACTGTCCTACCAAACATCACAAATCAAGTTTATCACTTTTCCTTCAACCAAGCAAATATTTCTCTTTGTGGATCCTGTCTGTCTCATCTAAAGGTAGCAGGATTTCCCAATTATCTCTGCTGGAAATCTTTAAAATGATCAGTTTCCCTTATCACATCCCTGCAGTCCTATTTGTCATTACATAGTTTACCTCTGAAATCGTTCATTAGCAATCTTTTCCCCGTGGTCTCCCTGCACTCAGATGGGTCTCCTCTCTCACAGGGTCACATTTAAATGGCCTCCCTTGTGGGTTTTCCCTGCCCTTTCTTTGGCCTTTTCAATTAATCTTTTTCAATGCAAATGGTATCTTCTCTCTGCTTAAACAGAGGGACACATCATTCATTCTTTCATTTCAAATATGCTCAGGCTTTGAACTCTTTCTATGAAACAGAAAAGAGCCCAGATTCTTTGGTCATGCATAGCCTCCGGGGTCTGGCCCTAGCCTCATTTTTCCTCCCCACATCTACTGCTGTAAAAACTCTGCTCCAAACACACAGTCACAGTAAGCAGGGGTCACGTATTTCCAAGCCTTCGTATGCTTCCCTTGCCCTGGAACTCTCCTGATCCCTCTTTCCTACCCAAAGCATCCTCATCTTTTAAGAAAAGGCTAAAATACCATTTCTTTTATAACATCCTACGCAGTTCCCTCCTTCCTCTGTACTAGCACAATACATTACAGGTACTTTTATCCAGGTTGTTTAATTCTGCTTGTATAAGTTTGTTTTGTTTTAAAATATGCCCGAATCTCCTATCATCCCAAAATCTGTTTAGGAACTTAAAAAAATCATTTTCATCAAAATTGCTTCCAAAGGCACTTAAATGGATGCCTTACTCACCAATGGGACCCAAAAATATTGGTGAGATACAATTAAGTCTTTATTGTTTACCCCTCTGCTTTCTCAGGATGACAGGGCTTGCTAGGGAAGCAGATTCTAACAACTGGCTTGGGTGATTACTGCTCAAGGGAGGGCCACACAACTACACAGTGAATAAAACTAAGCCACAGAAATGGGGCAAAATGAAGATCTTTGTTCTCAGTTTGCCCTACTCCAGCCCCACCTCTTTAAACTGCCTTTATTTTAACTAGTAACTAAACAATCTTCTTATTTTAGCTTTGAGAGTTAAACGGCTTGAAGACGTTCAACTCTACAGGCTATTAAATAACATTTATAGGAGGCCATTGGTTTGGACTGAGCTCCTGCACTAAACTCAACAGGCCAAACCAAAATGGAATCACCCTTGCTAAAGTTACACGCCACTGAAACCAAGCTGTTTATCTGAACTTCTGAGAAATCAGGAGACAGAGAGAATACCAAATCCCCAAACAGGCTAGTTTAAGCAAGCATAAGGAAGTTCCCTCTGCTTTAACCTTTAAAAAGAAAATTAACTTTGAAACAACCAATACGCTTTTTGTTCTATTTCAGCTTTCCTCTACCCCGTCTATTAAGCCAACTTCCTTTGCTTGAGGTTGTCTGATTCTAGAACAGCAAAAGCCAATTAAAAACTTTAAATTTGATGTCATTTTGTCTTTTCACAAAGTAAAAAAGATTGTCCAGTGTCACCCCTGAGACGAGGAGCAATGAACACCAACACCCATTAGCTCAAAAGTGAAGCAGCATCTGCACCTTGACTGATGGAGGTGAGGGCCCTACCTTCTCGAGAAACGGAGACAACCAAGGGAAGGGAAACTAACCTGTAGGTCCTAACTGCTTGGCAGAAGGAAGTCCACTAAGGGGCCCCTACTGTAGGAGCAGCCAGGTTAACAGCCTTCACGGGCAGGTCTCATCACCTCCCCTCAGGAGGCTGTCTTCAATTCTGCCTAAGCCCTCCCCGGGCCAGCCAGACCACCTGTTGCTGATCTGACGAGCTCCTGCACCTTTTCAAGAAGAGGCCAGAATTCACAAGCCAGGAAATCAGCTAGGCGGGCAAAGGGGCTGTAAACCAAAATGTGATTGACTTTCACTAAACTCCCATAATCCCATAGTTTTTTGACATATTGAAGAGGCACATCTATGCGCAGACTTGCATAGATGGCTTGGATGATTACTGCTCAAGGGAGGGCCACACAACTACACAGTGAATAAAAATAGGCCAGACAAATGGGGCAAAACGAAGATCTTTGTTCTCAGTTTGCGCTACTCCAGCCCCACCTCTTTAAACTGACTTTAACTAGTAACTATACAATCTTCTTACTTTAGCTTTGAAAGTTAAATGGCTTGAAGACGTTCAACTCTACAGGCTATTAAATAAAACTTACAGGATGCCATTGGTGCCATTACATTATGCACAGACTTGCACAGATGTGCACCTTCAATATATGAAAGAAGATAAAACTCTACATTCAACATTCACTAAACAAATACACCTGTCATGAACTAAATGCTAAATCCAAAAACCATACTCCCTACCTGTGAGCCTTAGTTCCTCACCTGTAGAATGGGAGAAATGATACCTACTCCAAATCTTTAAAGGAATTAAAAGGTGCTGTCTATTTATAGCTTCCAGTCCAGCACTGGCCAATACAGGGAAAGGAGGAGATAGTAGATATACTGAGAGAAAGGGTCTCATTTGGCTCAGAAGTCCTGAAAATCCGGTGGCAATAAATTTGGATTAAGAATTCTCTCCCCTGGGGAAAGGAATGGCATGACACTTGCCAACTTGGTGGCAGTAAAAAAGCATTGACTACACGAGATGTGACAGGTCACTTAAAAAGAGAAGGGTTCAGCCTGTGAAATATCAAAGGCCTGTTCGGAGAGGAAGCAAAAATCACTGCGCCAGTGTGAGAATGCAGGTCTCCATGTATCCCTTAATGGTCCTTAAAAAAAAAAAGTCCTTTGGCACCAAGTGCCCAGTACAGCAAGGTGTCCTCAACCAAATGGAAAGACATGCACATTACCACTAACAGGCAGGGGCTCGGTGTGCATCATGGGTTAGGATTTACTGAAGCTACTACAAAGGAGCTGAGCCTCACAACAGGTTAAAAATATTTCTGAATGTAATGGCACCAAAATAACCTCTGTCCATGATTTTTCTTGGCTCCTTCTCCAACCCTGGATACATGAAGGTCAATGAGATTATAGGTGATTCTAGTTTCTTTCTTCACTCTTCTGTATTTTTCATTACGCTTTTATGACAGGGAAGTGCTTCCAAATAAATTGTACTTTACACTTTACATAAAAACCCAAAGCTTCAGGAGTTTGGGGGTTGTGATTACAAAAATGCAGAAAGATAGAACAGAACAGTCAATCATCAGATAAAATGGTGGCAAATAAAAATATATACCAGTGAACCCCTATGCTGGGCTTATTAATTCTCTTTGAGAACAAATGTTCATTTTGGTGATCTCCCTGGAATGTTAACATGGTAGTCTGCTGGACTTCACAATATCCTTCCCTGTGCCTTCAAATGATATACCATGACACCAGTGTATTGACATTTTAAAATTAAATGCAAATGAATATAGTCTTGAAAATTTGGAGAAAACCTGATATATTTCAATGAACAAATTGGATCCCATTAGCACCTGTTATATATTCTGCTAGATAGTATGCAGGGGATTTAAAATGGGACCAGAGTAGATGACTCCTTAATGAGAGTACTAGAAAACTCTTGGTCTTGGTCTATGCACAATTGCTGAAGTCCCCAACTAATTTGTAAGGAAAGTAGCAAAACCGCCTTTGCAAATTACGACAGTAACAGAACTCTGACATAGTTGACTCCATCTTGCTTCTGACCACCACGCTGTCTTTAGTCATTCCTGGGTATAGGTCAAGCTAACTTTGGGAGAAATTTAGTTTGCAGTTTAACCTTCGTGCAAGGATGATAATAGCCCTTCCCAAAACTAAACCACCTTTGTAAAACTAATGAAAGCCCACAGGTTAGGATTATGAGAGGGGCCTGAATTCTGCTAAGATTTATGTAAGTGAAACAATAATCAGGTATTTTCCCTGGTGTCACAAGATTTGTGACTTCCCCAGTTACTCCTGTAGACAATATTACTATCATAGAACCTAAGATTGGTGTCTTGAGATGTCTTTTCAGACTTCTGCATTTCTGATGACCAGCTGACTCCACCAGCAATTATATTGGGGGTAGTGATTATAAAAATGGAGAAAAATAGAACAAAACAGTCAATCATCAGATAAAATGGCAGCAAATAAAAATATATGCCAGTAACCCCTATGCTGGACTTATTAATTCTCTTGCAGAACAAATGTTCATTTTAGTGATCTTCCTGGAATGCTGACACCCTAGTCTGCTGGACTTCACAATATCACACCAGTGTTGGTGACTCACCCAGTCTTGTGGCTCCCCAACCGAGAGGCTAACTTAGCACATGTGGACCATTTTCCACACTTCGATAACTGCATCCCTAATCAATCAGCATTCCCCGTTCTCTACCCTCCTGCCCACCAAACAATCCTTGAAAAACCCAAGCCTACAAGTCTTAGGGGACACTGATTTGAGTAATAACTCCATCTCCCACATGGTGTGGCTGGCCTCACATCAATTAAACTCTTTACTGCAACGCCACTGTCTCAGTAGACTGCCTTTGTACAGCCAGAAGGAAGACCTGTCGGGTGATTACAGTAGCCCCCTGTGGCAGGCAGGTGCTCCCTTTACTGACTCCACCACGTTGGTGTCCTGTCCATCACATCCTGTCAGCACACAAGACTCATCAACTCTTCAGATGCTACAGGTGAGTCCCCAAAAGTTCTACACATTTGACCAGTTACTAAGCTACAGATATGCTAGGGAACCCTTAGTTGTCAAGCCTGCATTTTTGAAAGAAACTCCGGCTAAGAACAGGGAGAAAAATCTCTCACCCATACCCCTCTGAGTTTCAGTTCCTAAGAGCTGAGTTCTCCCCACATTGTTCTTTCTAGGGTCGCCAAAGGCAAAGCTGGAGAATGACAGGGCAGGAGAGATGATGCTCTCTTGCCAACGCCTTTCCCCATTTCATGACTCCAACGTAGAGACAGGGAAACTGAAGCTCTGGGAGGTAAAGTGATTTATCCAAGATGTCGCATAGCAATCAGTGATAAATCTGCAAGCAGAACCCTGATCATCTGACACCTGAGCCCATCTTTCATAAGTTATCAGAGGCAGCTGTGGAAGAGAAGAACAGACTACGGGAAGTCTTGGTAAAGCTCAACTTTGGAGGATGATATTTAAAATAATCTTTGGAAAAAGGTTCTACAAAGCTCCAAGGGAAAGATATTCTTCAAAACAGCAAAATATGTTAGGAATATGCTTTCCTAAGAGCATAGTGACCTTAAATACTATATTTCAATAGGAGTGGCAGAACAAGAATCAAGTTTTGCCTCAAGGAAAGGGTCATGGTGTCATCCACAATTTTCCATGATTCTGACAATTCATTCTTTAACAGAAAAGAAGGGAAGCCATCTAAAAGGCATACAGCATCACATTTTAAATATGGAAAACACACAAAACTAAAAATCCAATTAATACTTTCTTTTTGTCTTAAAGTTAGATGTATTTATCTGTTTTTTTGCTGAAGAAATTAGAAGGCTCAGGCTACAAGACAGCTGTTATAAAATCAATGAGAATTTCTGAGAAATACCTGGGTTGAAGCAATGCTTGTACTTTTTAATGCATATTTAAATCTTCATTAATATGCTCTGAAATTAGAACGGAGGCCTCAAATTCTTAAAGCTCAAAAGCACTGTTATATCAAAAATATGTGCCTTTAGAATTCTTTTAAGAAATCTTTACATGAAGATACAGATCACTGGAATCTAACAGGAGAGAATGACAATTTCTACCTTGACTCATCTTAGTTACAAAAACATGATTCTACTGACTTTGCCAAAAGGATATGGGGCTGCAACCAAACCTCTCCTAGCCCTCATTTCTGCCTCGTATATTCACTTATCCACACTTATTTAAAGAGTGCTTACCATGAGTAAAGCCCTGCTGCAGGTACCAGGACATAGCAGTGAAGAAGACAGGCAAAGGCCCTGACTTTCTCAGAGCTTAATACCAGTGGAGAGGAACAGTAAGATAACTTTTAGATAGTGGCAAATGCCACGAAGAAAGTTAACATAGGTTATGTGACTTGTTGCCAGAGGCTATCTATTTCAGCTAGGTTGGCCAGGAAGGGTCTCTCTGGAAGGAGATCATTGGGACAAGGAGGAGATAGCCACATGAAGATCTGGGAGAAAGACTTCTAGAAGTGCCAAGGACTAGAAGGAGAGTTCAGTGCAGCAGCCACCCAGAGATGAAGGCAAGGAGGTGGGAAGCCAGCACCAGGCAGAGGCCTGGTGATCGTGGCCTTATAGACCATGTTCAAGTGTTTGGATTTAATTACACTTACAATGGAAGGCCACTGGAGAACCTGATGCACGAGTGGTCATCAGGGCTGATTTTTGGTAAGTTCCCACTGATCTCTCTGGGTAGCCACCTGAACTGTTGTGAAGAAAGAGGAAAGCTATCCTCCAAAATGCCAAAAATCTGCAAATGTTACGCACTCCAGATCCTTATTACTTTGGCACCTAAAGCCCTGAATCTTTCTTTTCACAAAGGTGAAGGAATGGGCCGTGCTGTGTATGTTTTTCCTTTTGGGCCAAGTAGTGTTGGTAGAAACCACACAAGCACTGGCGGTGTTGTTAAGAAGGCTTGAGTCTCCTAGCAGTAGCCAGGAAGATAAACCCAGTTGCCTGCTGTGTCTGGAGGCCAGACTGCTTGGCCAAAGAGGCAGTGGTCCTTTCCTCCTCTGGGAGTTTGAGGATGGCGGAAGGGAAAACTGCAAATAACATCCAGAGGGATGACACTAAAACTCTAGCATTAAATAAAATACGTGTTGTTTAAACTCTTATTTCCTGAACAGTTTAAAACCCTACAAGTCAGAGCATCTCATGGTTTATTTTAATCTCTATTAATTTCCATCTGTGTCTACTTGGAGATCTGCTCTTGACGAGCTCTTCAAGGTGTCTAATTGTGCAATATTACCTCTAATAATAGTCTCTCTCAAACCTGGTTCCTAATTGCACTAATAAGGTGGGCCTGTCATGACTGTAAGGAATCCAAACAATACTGCTTTCCCCAGGCCAAGCACAGTGTGTCGCTCAACCTAATCAATGTTCGACAAATGCATGTTGAATTGAATTTGCTTTTAAACAGTCTCCATAAATGTACTCACAGTACATTTATGTAACATAAGAAAGCAGGGAATAGGCCAGGCACAGTGTTCACACCTGTAATCCCAGCACTTTGGGAGGCAGAGGTGGGCAGATCACTTGAGGTCAGGAGTTCGAGACCAGATTGGCCAACATGGCAAAACCCCGTCTCTACTAATAATACAAAAATCAGCCAGGGGTGGTGGCACATGCCTGTGATCCCAGCTACTCAGGAGGCTGAGGTACAAGAACTGCTTGAACCCGAGAAGCACAGGTTGCAGTGAGCCGGGATTGTGCCACTGCACTCCAGCCGGGGCAACAGATTGAAACTGTATCTTAAAAAAAAAAAAAAAAAAAAAGAAGCAGGGGATAATTATTATTAAAAACCACAATAAAAAGTAAAAGTTGCCAGGCGTGATGGCTCATGCATATAATCGCAACACTTTGGGAGGCTGAGGCAGGTAGATCACGAGATCAGGAGTTCGAGACCAGCCTGGTCAATACGGTGAAACCCCGTGTCTACTAAAAACACAAAAATTAGCCAGGCATGGTGGCACTCGCCTGTAGTCCCAGCTACTCGGGAGACTGAGGCAGGAGAATCGCTTGAACCTGGGAGGCGGAGGTAGCAATGAGCCGAGATTGTGCCACTGCACTCCAGCCTGGGCGACAGAGCAAGACTCTGTCTCAAAAAAAAAAAAAAAAAAATGTAAAAGTTGCTGGGCCCTGTGGCTCACACCTGTAATCCCAGCGCTTTGGGAGGCCAAGGCAAGCGGATCACCTGAGGTCAGGAGTTCAAGACCAGGCTGACCAACATGGCGAAACCCCATCTCTACTAAAAATACAAAAAGTAGCCAGGCATGGTGGCACGTACCTTTAATCTCAGCTACTTGGGAGGCTGAAGTAGGATAATTGCTTGAACCCAGGAGTCAGAGGTTACAGTGAGCCAAGATTGCACCACTGCACTCCATAATAGCTGCTTCAGGTGATTTTAGAGGTTATTGTTAGATAGGTGGAAGGGATCCCGCAAATTAAAGATAATATAACTCAACACATGTCTTAGTTCAGGCTGCCATAACAAAATACCATTAACTGGGTGACTGATATGATGGTTAATTTTGTGTGTCAACTTGACTGGGCTAAGGGATGCCCACAGAGTTGGTAAAATATTATTTTGGGATGTGTCTGTGAGGTTGTTTCTGGAAGAGATTAGCATTTTAATCTACATACTAAGTAAAGAAGATTTCACGCTCACCTACGTAGGTAGGAATCATCCAGTCCATTGAGGGCTGGACTTAAACTAAAAGGCAAAGGAAAGGGGAATTCCTTCTTTTCTTGAGCTGTGACATCCATCTTCTCCTGCCCTCAGACACTGGAGCTCCTAGTTCTCAGGTCTTCGTAATCCAGGATTTACACCAGTGGTGGTCCCTGCTCTGGTTCTCAGGCCTTCGGACTTGGACTCAATGATACCATTGGCTTTCCTGGGTATCCAGCTTGCAGGTGGCATCTCATGGGATTTCTTGCATGAGTCAAGGCCCATAATATATCTCCTCTTATACATGTCTCCACATATCCCATTGGATCTGTTTCTGTGGATAACCCCAATATAGCTTATAAATAACATACATTTATTTCTCAGTTTCGGAGGCTGGGAGTGTGAGGATAGGGTGTAGCATGGTTGGATTCTGTGAGAGCCCTCTTACAGCTTGTAGATTTCTGACTTCCTGTTGTAGAAAGAGCTGGGGGGCTCTCTAGGGTCCCGTTTATAAGGAGCACTAATTCCATTCATGAGGGCGCTCATGATATAATAACCTTCGAAAGGGCCCACCTCCTAATATCACATTGGGGGTTAGGATTTCAAAATATGCATTTTGCAGGGACATAAACTTCAGTGCGTAACAACCCAGGAAGGTCAGGAGACCTGTCCAAGACCACATACTTATTGGGTAGCAGTGTCAGAACTCACATTCCAGGCTCCGACCGCTAGCCCCAGTGTTCTTCCTGCAGGTATGCAGGGTTACAGAGAAAACCAGAGTAAAGACAGTTAACAGCCATGTGAGTATAGATTGGCAGGCAGCTGGGTAGAAAGTCAGGGGAAAGAGAGTTAATAACCAGTTGAGTTTAGGTTGGTGTGCACCTAGGTAAAAACCAGGGTAAAAAGAGTTAATGGCCGAATGAGTATAAGCTGGAGTGCTTGAGATGAATAAACCTGTGGTCCTGTAACATATTCAGCAAGTAAACATATTGTTCTCTTTTAATTCCATTAGTAAGTAAGTGAAAGGAGCTTCTTGATTCCCAATTTTACCTTTCTCTTGTCACCCTGAGTCTTGTCATCAAGACACAAAAGAGAACGTTTTTTTCTTCTTTTTCTGTTTTCCATTAGGTCTTCTTTGAAATAATTGGAAACTTTTTCTTAATACCTAATATGTATTTTTGAATCCTTCTTAAATGCCAGATTCTGTTACACATATTTAATCCTCAGAATATCCTATCAAGTATGTTCTATGATTTTCCCTAAGAGGAAAGCAAAGCTATAAGGTGACACAAGGTCCCCAAGGTCACAGAGCTAATTAGGTGGAGCTGGAATCTGAACCTCTTGGTTCATGAGATTTCAAGGCATGTGCTCTTAATCACTATCCTAAATTCTCCATATACAGAGCCATCAAAAGTCACAGTTATTTTTCTGATGCTTACCCGCACCCTGAGGCATAGTGATGATGAAGCCACCCTGCCCTGTCTCTGCTTCCTAAACTGTACTCTTCCCCACCTCCACCCCTTAATGAAGAATTACATTTCTTTATTAAGAAAATTAATGAAGATTTTCTTCATGTAGCCTTTTTTTTTTTTTTAATCCTGACACTGACTGAAACATGTAGCCTTATTGATTAAAAAAACAAAACAAAACAAAACAAAACAAAAACTGGCCAGGCATGACGGCTCATTCCTGTAATCCCAACAGTTTGCAGGGCTGAGGCAGGAGGATCACTTAGGGGCAGGAGTTCAAGACCAGCCTAGGCAATTGAGTGACACCCTGTCTGTACAAAAAAATACAAAAATAAGCTGGGCGTGGCGGTGCATGCCTGTAGTCTCAACTACTCAAAAGGCTGAGGCAGGAAGATTGCTTGAGTCCAGGAGTTTGAGGCTGCAGTGAGCCTGAGTGACAGAGTGAGACCCCGTCTCTTAAAAAAATAAAAGCAAAAATGCAAAAAACATCAAAACCAAATCTTGATTCAAATAGACATATTCCTAAAAGATTGTTTCTAAAATATAACACAAATTTCTAAAGTATTATTTCTCTGATTTCTCTGTAATAGTTTGCTCCATTAAAAGATAATGTGAAATTATTGGGTCTCCTTAGTATCTGTAGGCCAAATTCAGTTTCCCATGGTTATTTTCGATGACTGAGTTTGATTTCAGAGCTGAATCCCGATTTCAAAGGACAAAACTCAAGACCAGAAATTCCAAGCATCAAAGTTTTAAAAATCAAAACAGTTCCCTCTCATTCCTCAACCTTTATTATTTATTTTAGTATATTTCAGTCAGACCTCTGAGGACTATTCTATTAAATTTATTCTCCTGAATTATATAAAATGGGAAATATTAAGTCCAATGGGCTGTTAAAGCAATCCAGTCACTGGATTTCAGAAAAAAATAAAAATTATACAAAGTTCTTAAAATTATTTTATTACTATCCAGTATTTTTCCAAACAATTCACGACTGTTACCGCTCTTAATTAGTTCAGTACTTAACACCCTAAAGTATTGAAGAACCTGGAATTTGGCAAAACCCAAATCTATTTTCTAGGGCCTTAGCTCTCCCTTGTGTATAAAAACGGAAATGCAGCTTGCTAGAAAATTTTGCCCCAGTAAATCTGATGACCCAATTTTAAAAGTTAAAATGCCATTTGATAAAAGAAAAAGAGGTCCATGTTTACAAAGCTTCTCACATCTTACAGAAAAAGCAAGAAAAGATTTTAAATGACAAAACAAAAGCAGCCAAATATTACAAACATGATGCACATTATCCTTTAGAAAAAGGATCCCACCCACAAAAAAAAATCTTGCCAGTATAAAATAAAGTATTTTAGGGGAAAAGTGTATCTATGAGAATCACTAATGCTCTCAGCTGAAATAGAGCCGAGTGATTCCAGCCCCTGTCTGTGATTTCAGGCTGGGTCATACTTAATCCAGCCCAGAGGAGGCATTAGCTTGTTTGAAAGATTTCCAGGGAGAGAAAAATCCACAGCCCATCTCTTCATGCCTGTGAGGAAATATTTTATTTATCACTGTGTATTTCCATAGAATTTCAAATATCTTGTTCTTTAACCTCTCTTCATATTTTCCCCAGTTCTTTGTGACTAATTCACCATGGATTTGTCTGCCTTTTCCTGTGCAGAGTTTAGCAGTTTGGCTTACTGTGATGAGAGGCCAACTCAGAGAGCTTATCCTATATTTGCAGCTTGGTATTATATAGCTTTTTAAAGACACTAAATTCTCTTCAGATGTATCACATTTTACCTTACTGATTAGCACCTAATATTATAAATGTTAAGAATCTCTCATTTTTTTTTCCTTTATTTTTTGAGATGGAGTTTTGCTCTGTCGCCAGGCTGCAGTGCAGTGGTGTGATCTTGGCTCACTGCAGGCTCCACCTCCAGGTTCAAGTGATTCTCCCACCTCAGCCTCCTGAGTAGCTGGGATTACAGGCACCCGCCACCACGCCCAGCTAATTTTTGCATTTTAATAGAGACGGCATTTTGCCATGTTGGCCAGGTTGGTCTTGAACTCCTAGCCTCAGGTGATCCGCCCACCCCGACCTCCCTAAGTGCTGGGATCATAGGCGTGAGCCACCGCACCCGGCCTCATTTTGTTTCTTCTACTTTATTAAACTTTGGGAAGAAGAAAACCCCAAAATCATTTTAGTAGTCAGCAGACATGATGATGGGAACCTCATTTAGGCATGTTCACCATGGGAAGCTCAGGCTTTTACCTGGTGAAAGACTGCTCAAGGAAGAGGAGGGTGTTCTGTCTTTCTGCAAGGTTCCTTTTGAAATTCTATGGCTTCTAAAACTTGCTGTTATCTATCGCCCTATTTAAAGATCTAAAGAAGTAAGTCTCATCACCATCATTTACGTAGCATTTATTGGGGCCCAACTGCACAGGACATCACGAAACAAAGCGGTGTCTTCCCTCATCGCCAGGAGCTTATTCAGTATATCAAAGTGTCTACACATTCAGACATCAGGACCCCATAGTAGATGTATGATGCCGTAAGAAAGGTAACAAGAGACACCAGCAAATAGGAGAAACTTTTTAAAATTACAGTCTCAAGACATTGTGAGACAAAGGCATATTACTCTCCAGCTGGCTGGCAATTGCATATTATCCAGAGCACATAAGCTAGAATGCATTCCAATTATCTTCAAGTGCCGTGGGGCAAAAATCACTCACACAGCAATTAAATAAATTCAGGGATATCACTAAATGTTTTAGGGAAGGGAAGGATTCTGAAGTTGGCAGAAAGAGCAAAGGAACAGGAAGAATAGTAGAACAGGCATTCCAGAAACCACCCTCCAGCCCGCTTTCTGGCTCTGCAATCACCCCAATTTTGCAGAGCCCCTGGCTTAATAATGATGACTGCCTTATGGTGCTAGAAACAGCACAGCCAGTGTACACAGGGCTGACATTAAACCAGAAAATCCCGGCCCACTAGGCTTGTCAGAATTTAGGTAGATGGAATGCCTGCTCTCACACATAAAGAAGCAAATATATGTTCCCAAGAAATTATCAAGATGGGCCATTTATTGTGCATGCGCAATTATACATATTATATTTATATGTATAATATATATATGTATATATATGTATAATACGTATATACGTATATGTATCTATAATACGTATATATGTATAATATATACGTATAATATATACATATATGTATAATATATATGTATAATATATGTATATATGTATAATATATGTATAATATATGCATATATGTATAATATATATGTATAATACATGTATATATGTATAATACATACACATATGTATGTGTATATATGTATAATTGCACATGCAAATATATACATGTAATCTGTAATATAGCACTGTTATCACCTTGGGCACACCATGGGAAAGTTACAAAATTGTAATGGATGGAATATTTGTTAACCAGGTTAATATTCTCTTTCACACTTTCTAAAAGAGCCATCCCTTGTTCGGGAGAGTTACTCATTGCCTTGAGCAGAATTAGCACAAAGTTGGTACGCAAAGACAAAAATGACAACATCTTTGACTTCCAAAATAGGGTAGTGAATTCCCTTCACCACCTTTACAATCAAGAGCCAAACCTGGTGGACTGGGATTCTCATGTATCGCCTTAACCACTCGGCCACGACTACAAGGCCGAGGACTGGGATTCTCAGAATGGCACCAGAAGCCACAGCACATGGTGCTATCATTCAGGAACAGGAAGTTGCCACATGACAGGAAGGCAAGGAGGAGAGCCTTCTTCCATGGAGGAAACAGGAATTAAGAGGAAGAGAAGTAAGGTCAGGATTGAAGATATTACTACCTATTATATAATAAAGAATCTGTCAGGCTGGGCATGGTGGCTCATGCCTGTAATCTCAACACTTTGGGAGATGGAAGCAGGCAGATCACTTGAGCTCAGGAGTTCAAGACCAGCCTGGCAAATGGGGCAAAAGCCCAACTCTACGAAACATACAAAAATTAGCTGGGCATGGTGGCATGCACTTGTAGTCCTAGGTACTCAGGAGGCTGAGGTAGGAGGATTGCTTGAGCCTGGGAGGTCAAGGCTGCTGTGAGCCAAGATTACACCACTATACTCCAGCCTAGGGAACAGAGTGACATCCTGCCTCAAAAAAAAAAGAATTTGTCTGGTCTTTGTCCTGGGTTCCTGGCATGGAGTTTCTACATTTGACATCTTCATAGTGATAGGAATAACTTTGTTCTGATAATGAAGTGTCATGTGTGATAGGCCCCTAAATGGCTCTGGTGGGCACTGGTCACCAGAAAGACCAACCACATGACTACAGGTTTGGGGATTTGAGCCAGTCTGACCTCCAGGGAGGGCAGAGAGGCTGGGGAATGAGTTCAAGCATGTGGCCAACGATCCAATCAATCCTGCCTATACATTATGAAACCCCACTGAAAACTGCAGACATCAAGGCCCCAGTAGCACTTCCTGGTTAGTGAACACACCGATGAGCTGGAAGACTGATGGACGCTGACTCCACGAGGAGCAGGCAGAGGAGCCCAGGTTTCCTCCCAGACTGCATCCTGTGCTTCCATTCATTTGGCTAGTCCTCTTTTTTCAAGATGGAGTCTCGCTGTGTCGCCCAGGCAGGAGTGCAATGGCACGATCTCGGCTCACTGCAACCTCTGCCTCCTGGGTTCAAGCGATTCCCCTGCCTCAGACTCCCGAGTAGCTGGGACTACAGGCGCGTGCCACCACGCCTGGCTAATTTTTTGTATTTTTAGTAGAGATGGGGTTTCACCGTATTAGCCAGGATGGTTTCGATCTCCTGACCTTGTGTTCCACCAGCCTCGCCCTCCCAAAGTGCTGGGATTACAGGCGTGAGCCACAGTTCCTGGCCTAGTTCTCTTCATTTGTAAACTTCATAATGAATGTGAATCGGTTGCTAATGGCACTTTCCTGAGTTCTGTGAGTTGTTCTAGCAAATTATCAAGCCCAAAGGGTTCATGAGCCCCTGAATTTATAGTCAGTCAAAAGTGGGGGGGGCCTCGGGACCCCCAAAGTATGGCTGGTGTCTGCAGTCAGGGCAGTCTTGTTGCAGACTACGCCCCTTAACTTATGGAGTCTGTGCTAAGTCTGGCTAGTTTGTGCCAGCACTGAACTGCAGCTGGGTTGACATGCAATACTCCCCCTTCAGAATCCAAGCCTGGGGTGTTTGGAGGCAGAGACTGAGTGGAAAGGAAGAGAATGAGGCACTAAAACTGCTAAAGGTGGATTTATTGGAAAGCTAATGAAGCTTAGGCTTTAGGCCTCTCACTCAAAAGCTCCTTCCAAAGTCCTGGGAGGATCCCTCACTATGTGATCCCAAATACAGTTACATACTTTTATACGATTTGCAAACTTAAGACATTTTTGAATTGCTTTCTTTAAAAAGCTCCAGGACCCACCCAACCATCAGATTCTAGAAGCTTCAGGTTTGACAACCGCTAGTGGTGACTTAGCAACTGTTGAGGAAGGGGCCAGTTTCACTGCATCCTGCATGTTCTAGCACAGTGTGGAGAAATCAGTCAAGGAGACTTTGCAGACTTCCAAACAGAACACAAAAGAGCTAAGAGCACCATGAGGCCAAAGAGGCCAGGGGTCTTATGAGATGTGAGAATGCAGGACAGCTTCTAACTAGTGCCTGTGGCCAAGCTCCAGATTTCAACAGCACATGTCATCAAGGTCTCTAAAAGAATGAGATGAAACTAGCCACATGTAAAGACCTCCCAGGACAGGAGCAGACCAGCAGCTGTATGCTGGGATCAGTGGAGACCCATGGGGAGCAGGAGAAACAGGATGCTCGCCCCCAATGCCATGCTTAAACACATCTTTATCCAGATGCCATCTTGGAGAGGAAGACGCGATGGGAGCCCCCGGGGAAGAGAGAAACATCCCAGAATGTGAATGTTGAACTGACTACCACAAAAAGATGACGTTAACTTGAGACCAGCTAACACTAAGGACATTTAAGTTTCCTCAGTAGAAATAGGAATTTCAAAACAATGTAAAATACCTTAAAAAAAAAAAAAAACTGAACTGTGTTTGAAATTGTGATCCTCCTGATTAAAAACAACATTATGAATGCAGAAAAAAATTTTAAATTCCACCAACAAAACAGATTCTCTAAAGGACACTGTAGGAATTTTTAGCATGCCATGATTACAAAATAAAACCTGTTTTCAATGAAACCAAAACACCATTTGCAAAGAAACTGACCATAACACTTAAATTTAACCTAAGTGTGCTGAGGCAGGGATGGCTAAATATTCACCAAAATTTTGTTTTCCTGGGCTCACAGCCAGACCACATTTCCATCTGTTTTGCAGCTGGAATGGCCACATAACCAAGCTGTAGCCAATGGAATTATAACCATTGAGGCAGGGCCCATTAGACTTCCATACCCACTACTCCATGTTGTTTTCCCCACTTCCAGCTCAAGTGGATGGAGATGACCAAGCTGGCAGACGCTCTGTCAGCCTGGAGCCCTGAATGACTCTATGGAGAACAGCTGTCCTCACCCATCAGGAACACCTACCATGGACTTTCATGGAAGTGAGAAATCAACTTTTATTTATTTTTCTGGATAGGTCCATGGACAGGGCATGTTGAGGTCCATCTGTTGCAGCAGTGAACATTACCCACATCTATCTATACCCTTATCTGTCAATCCCGTGCTATTTCAATTTGGCAATTGATGGGCACTTAGTATTTGTACACAGAAGTCCTAAATTCTAACAAGATACAGAGCCAGCTTATCAACTAGTCAGGAAAGCAGGCAGGTTGGCAACTACCGAGAATATTAGGAAACTGTGACTGAAGGACAAGCAAAGAAATGTTAAGAGGACAATTAAAAGTGCAATTAATATTTATCTGTGAAGGCGCCACAGAGCGGGTAGCAATTGAATTGGGTCTTGAAGGAGGAGGAAAGTTCAAGAGAAAGAGGAAGGTAGAAAAGTTTAATCCAGACTGAACATGAGTTTGCAAACATTTTATCCATGGGGCTGTGACACTAAAGACAGAAAAAAATATTGTTCTGTTCACCCCAGGGAAAAGAATCAAGACATGTGAGGAGAAGCTACAAGGAAAGAAGATTCTATTCAAAGGGAGGAAGAACTATTAATCAGAGCTGACCACGAACTGGAGGGGCTACACAGACAAAAAGGTAGTTTTTCCTTTTAGGAATGGCCAGCCTCCTGGCACAGAGATTGCCGAGAATGTGATTTAAGCAAGGGATGGGAAGCTGTTCCATTCAACTGCCTTGCAGCTCTGCGATGCTATGTATCCTGGATGCCTCTGCCAAGCAGGCTTTGTACAACATTGCCAGGAAAAAGAAGAATTATTTTAGCCCTCTTCCAGCATTTCTTACACAACGGTCCTTGCCAAACTCCCTTTCAAGGCCATGTTGGCTGGGTTCACGCAATGTGTTAAATCATAAGCCAGTAGAGAACATCTCTTCACATCCAGGCCCATGAGAACCCCTTCAATATCATTTTATCATCAAAAAAGCTTAACAGGCTGATATTAAACAGGATTGCTGCTGGTGAACACCAAAGACAGGAAGCATCTACTTTGAATTCTTAGGCCATAGGGCATGTTGCATCCATTGCAAGTCCTCGTTAATAGCAAGTTGCCAGTTTCACACCAAATATGGGCATGCAGTTTTCAGAAGATTAGATTACAAAAAGATATGTTACAATAAAACTGTTTTGAGAACAGTTTCGTCCTTCTTGGATGACTTAGTATGTTGCAAGGCATTTTAGAATTACAATGATAAAAACCAATTTTCACAGTGTAGTTTTGAAAAACAAACTAATTTTCCATGTTTAAATGTGCATGCTGTAGATAAAAGGAAGTCTACTAGATGCGCTAAAAAAAGAAACGCTCTCCTAACTGCTGATAAGTTAGTCACTTTCCCTTTCCTCTTAAGGTTGTACTTTCGTTTTCACACTCACTCACTGAGTCTCTATGCTAGACACTGTGCTAATCATCAGGGATAGAAACGGAATGAAAAAGAGAAACAAAAACAGGTATCTTAAACTGGAAAACTTCCTGAGATTCATAATGTTGTTTTTCTTAAGGCCAATTCCCAATGATTATTTTAAAAAAGTAAGTTCAGCTACATTCTTGCCCAATAAACAAGGTTATTTTGCTTTTAATGTCTGGAGAGTAAACATATCAAAGCTTAGCTTTAAAAATTTCGCCCAGCCTGGCACGGTGGCTCATGCCTGTAATCCCAGCACTTTGGGAGGCCAAGGCAGGTGGATCACCTGAGCTCAGGAGTTTGAGACCAGCCTGACCAACATGGTGAAACCCCGTCTCTACTAAAAATATAAAAATTAGCCGGGCGTGGTGGCATGCTCCTGTAATCCCAGCTACTGGGGAGGCTGAAGCAGGAGAATCACTTGAACCCGGGAGGCAGAGGTTGCACTGAGCTGAGACCACACCATTGCACTATAGCCTCAGTGACAGACAGAGACTCTGTCTCAAAGAAAAAAAAAAGGTTGGCCCAGATTATTATTGTCCCATCTGCTGTAATAATACTCCAGGTACTCAATTTATTGCTTAAATAAAAGTTTTCCCGAGCTCAGAAATATGTATTAACCAAAAAACTCTTCATATTATAGAATGAATCCTAATTACATAACTATAATCTCAATAGTGAAAGAAAGAAAATTCATAGAATCATATTCTGAGATCACTGGAATATTTGACTGGATACAACAAACTAATCACACAAATGTTCTATTTTATAGACAACTGTTCAACCACAAATAATGGGCAGTGCTTTTCAGAATCACAGGCTCCCATCTTTTTGAAATTCAGGTCACATCCCTCTCATCAAACAACATCCTGAGTAATTCACATCTCAAGTGGTGACCAGACCTGTTCGCCTTTGATATCTAATCTCAAAATTCTGCCCACTGCCTTTCTACCCACCTACCTACTTAAAACCTGGGTCCTAAAATCCGTTTCACAAAGCTTGGGAACTGTATTCCCTTTGGATAAAACAAACAACTCCCCAAAGCTTTTGTTTTGCTTGGTTTTTACCCAACTACACTTACTATTTCCAGCATGCATTTACTGGCTGTGTCTGGAATGTACGTCCCAGGTTGCTGTGCCTTTCTAGGTACTAAGTCTACTCCCAAAAATGGGAAGTTGAGCTAACCCTTCGAATGGAACAGTCACCCGGGCCTCAGGGTTCACACACGCGACTCCTAAGAGCATTTTGATATTTCTGTGCTGCCCAAGGAACATTCTGAGATTTCAGTCCTCAGTCAAAATGAGAAATCACAATTTTCCAAAGGGAAAACAACATAAACAAACTCCCGAATAACATTTCCAAGCATCAGTGACCAGAGTCCCAGGCTCTAGTCTGTGTTTGTGATGGACAGATCAGATCAAGCCGAAATCGAGCATGCAGACACATAAGCCCCCACCGATTCGGCGCTTTCTAACCAGCTGTGTGTCCTGCATAGCTACGTCACCTCTCTGGGCCTCAGTTTCTTCATCAAACCAAGCAAGTACAAAGGCACCTTCCAGCTCTAAAAGTACTACGGGTCTACAGAATAACAACACAGTTAGAAAACTCTGCTATCCCTGAAAGATCTGTGCAGACCTTGCAGAAGTAAAACCTCGATTAAAGACCATGAAATGAGGGGGAACAATTAAAAAGATCTCTAAGGTGCCCTTCCACATTTTGATTCTCAGTTGGAGAGAGTGAGGCATGACCAGGCGATTGGTCATAAAACATTTGTGGCTCTCATAGCTCTCATAATCCTGTGCTTCCAACGGCCAATTTTGCTCTAGCAAAAAATTCTGCACATTTTTTCCAAGCACTGCCTCGAAATGCAGAACGACTTTATCTTTTCATGCACCAGCAGAATGACTTTATGCAACAGCAGAATGACTTTATCTTCTGTGTTCAAGAGCCCCTTGCCTTTGATTGCGAACTCAGCCTCCTCAGAAAATTCCAGCTCTAGGCCCCTGGTTTCTCCAAGCCACCAAAAACACTCCACCTGGTGAGAACAGGTTGGAAACGCCACGCTTACCCTTAGCCACTGCTTCTCCGTGAGGGCGTCACTGTAGTCCACGTCACGGCGCTGGCGAGACCCCCTCCCAAATATTTTCTCCTCCTCTTCTTCACAGGTGAGCCTCTCTACTTCAGCGTCATCCTTAATGATCCAGGAGGGCAGCTCGTCTTCCTCCATTAAGCGTGGCTTGCGTTTCGGGTTCCGGGCATCTTCTCTCCGCCGGTCCATGTCCATCCGCTGGAGACATTAATAAGAGGGTCACCGAAAACCAGGGCTTCTGTATGGTGTAGACTTTACAGTACTACACAACTTCCCCAAGTCACTTCCTATGGCTGCAGGGTCCCTTTCAACCTCTCTCATCCTGGTTGAGTTGTTCTAGCTCATCCCTAAATATCTAGGGAGAGATTCCATTAGGTAAAATCCCGTCCCTTTCTCTGTACTCATCTTTTGAAAGTTATTCATACATTTAAAAAGTACTCTTAAAGAATTTCCTTTTCTTAGTATGTGTGTGTACAAAGCTTCCTCTTTAAAGTAATAGTGGAAAAATTCAAATTGGGAATGCATTTTAAAAATATGACCTTTTGGCTATACAACTCATTGCTTCCCTGGAAGAAACTTATTCTTTGAGTAAAGAAAAGAAAGATCTTTAAGAAAGTTTCCTTTTACTCAATAGGGCTTGTGCTTTGAGTTGAACAATCAGCAATAAAAAAAAGGCGACCCAATGTATCAGTACAGAATAGCTACCCACAGTTGGACTGTGGAAGAGACATAAATGGTTTCACTAGTCCATTGGCCATGAATATACTAAATTTTCAATACCTCACGGGCACTGTGGGAGGAATGCTCTTGAATTCTTTACATTTTAAACTCTGTGCTCTTATGAAAATATTATACCACAGACAGAGCTCAGAGGTAATCGCATCCCAGGTGATATAGTTTAAGTGATATGGCTTCCTTTCAGAGCCTTCAAAATGCCCACTTCCCCACCTTCTCTCTTTTTAATAATCCAGTTCACTTGTAAATAAACTAAAGGCCACATACTTGGCTTTACTCTATAACTAAACAATATGGTGGATTTTTAAAAAATAAACTGCCATTACATTTACAAAGACGTTAGTTATGTATAAATATAAACACTAGCTAGATGTGTCATTTCCACAAGGAAATGGACCATCAATAATTGTTATTTACCTTTTCCCTCTTCCTTTGGTTCTACCGTACTGAAATCGGGATTCAATAAAATGTTTTCCTAAAAGCTAAAGCTGATAAAATGTAAATGAAATAGCTACGCAAACCCAAATATGACCTCTAGAACCTATTTTAAAATTAGTGGTCAAAGCTCTTTAAACTATACTTCTTCCACATTTTTGGAAGTCATTACATTTCAAGAATCTGGTAGGCTTGGGATACGGGTGAAGTCCCATTGGTTGATAAATGTGGGCACCCTGCTCTGTCATGTGCTATAATTAGCTCATGATGCTTAATCCTGTCTTCTAATGCTTTGGTATCAGAAGTGGATCCACCAAACCTTCGTAATTGGCACACAGAGGTTGCCTTGTTTACAGCAGTATCTAAAGAGGGGCTTCATTAGACAATCTCCTAATAGTCATTAGATAGCTAATAAGAAAAAAAAAATTTTGTTAATGTCCTATACTGAGATGACAAAATATTGCCATTTCAATCTTTGGTTTTACTGCTACTATTATCTACACCAAAAAAAAATAGCCTTTGAGGTATGTTTAATCAATATATTTCTATGGGCATTATTATTGCTAATATATTTGTCCACAATTGAGAAAATAAATCTTTTCTGATAGAAAAGTAAATTATGCATTTGTTTCTTTTTTCTTTTAGGAAAGGTAGATTCGATTAAATAAGATAAGCTTAAAGTCTTAATAACTGCATCTCTCCCTAGAGATTTGTACCCACAAAATACCAATATAATTAAGTCAACATTAAGGCAAAAGTCAAACTTACTAGTTACTTTGTGAATAATTGGTCTTGAGATCTAATTATAAACCTTATGCTTACAAGTACAATTAGTTTTAAAAGTGCTTTTTCCCTTTGTAGAGAACATAGCATCTAAAAGCTTAATGTTTGTATGTTAGCAAAATGTGTCAAATACATATCTTGAGCTGCCAAAGATCTTTTTGGTAAAATTCCTAAGTAATTGGTATAAAAGATAACTTTTTCTGAAGTTACATTTTTAGAAGGAGAAAGCAAGACGTAATTTTTTAAAAAGGCTTTATTTTAAATAAACTATCTGCTTATCATGTGTAAACTAGTGTCTATGATATAAAATCAAATAATAAGTTTGCATTAATTTTATAGAGAACTCATTCTTTTCTAATAATGGATAAAGAGTTTAAATATTTAAAATCCAAAGATTTATTCTAGCTCACATTCCATTCTTGTTTCTCACCAAACTTTTTAATCTGTAGCTGGCAGAGATTCAAATTTTATTTCCTGCCCCCAAGTGGAGGTGCCTAAGGAGGCCAGTGGATTAGAAGAAACTAAACCAAACCTAAAATCTGTCTAATCCTCAAAATAGAAGCCAGCCTTTAAGAAACAAGCAGGAGGCCGGGCGCGGTGGCTCACGCTTGTAATCCCAGCACTTTGGGAGGCCGAGGCGGGCGGATCACGAGGTCAGGAGATCGAGACCACGGTGAAACCCCGTCTCTATCAAAAATACAAAAAAAATTAGCCGGGCGTGGTGGCGGGCGCCTGTAGTCCCAGCTACTCGGAGAGGCTGAGGCAGGAGAATGGCGTGAACCCGGGAGGCGGAGCTTGCAGTGAGCCGAGATTGTGCCACTGCACTCCAGCCTGGGGGACAGAGCCAGACTCCGTCTCAAAAAAAAAAAAAAAAAAAAAAAGAAACAAGCAGAAAATTCACAAAATCAAAGTGCCTACAAAAAGTGTTCCCTAGCCAGCCTCACCTGTGTTACAAGCCTGTTCTTTGAGTGGTAAAATAGTACCAAGTTAAAAGAAGGCTGTGCCTTCCAAGACATTCAGATTGTTTCTCAGGTTTTCAATTTCTACAAATAGCCCAAAAGTAAGGCAGGAAAGTACACTTACCCCCTTACTTCAGGGCTGCCGATGGAATTCTCCATTTCTGGGCCTAATCTAATTTGTATAATGGCAAGCAGCTTGTCCTCTCCAGTGTCTTGAGAGTATCTGAGGCTTTAGCAGTGCTGAATTATTGCCTAACAGTGATCAGCTGAGGGCCTCTTGCTTGGGTGTTCCCCAGTAATCTGCCTTTTAATTAGTTCTTCAAGGAGAGAGAGGATGTCTATTTCTGATGTGTATCTTTAACCTCCCTAAATAGAGAATATTGTAATCTCTGATTATGCTGACTAAACAGTGTGAGTTAAGAAATCTAGATTTTATGAGTGCCCTACACTGACCATGCTGTTAAGTCTTTCTTACTACCATTCCTCTCTGAAATAGCTTTACTTGGGAAGGGTGGTTCATTTCGGGCACGGAGGGAGAAAGGGAAGTGCATATTCCAGTTTAGGAGTTATTCCCACAGCTACCTGAATTTTCCTGAGAAAGAATTATGTACTTTTTATTGTGGATCATTATATACAATCAATGTTCCCAGAAAAAGTCACACACACAAAACCCCAAAATAACAAAAGCGTCTCCAAACAGCTAGAGTTCCATTCTGTCTAGGCTAAAAAGGTGGAGATTGCAAACCCTGTGGATCATATTTGGTCCACAGTTGTGTTTTGTTTGGCATGCAGTGTTACATAATAACTTAAAAAGTTGAATTTAGTTGCAGCATTTTAAAATCTAGAGATCACATATAAAAACCTAGACTTCCAGCCCCCCTTGAAAACTGGTCATTTCTGGAGATACAGGTCTCATATTTGTACCTTGCAGCTCTGTCCCCCCATAGACAAAGCATCTCCAGTACACCTACCTCTGCCCACTTGCTTCACACATGCAAATTACTCATGTAAGATCTGATGGCACTCAAATTTGAGACCTCTAACTTTAGGGTTCTGCAGCATTCAACCACCAAAGTTGTGGTCTATATTTACTCCCTCTGTAATCAGTCTTCGATGAAGATGAAAATGATTGAAGATACTGGAGGGAAATCCAACTGGCTTTGATCTTTAAATGAAGGCTACACCTTTAGGCACACCTTGAAGGTTCCCATTCATTTAAGCAGGCTCTCGTCAACAATTTGAAGAGGCACACCTGTGTTGTTTTAGCTGTTGTCCACCTATCTCCCTAAGGAGCATGTTGCTTTGATCCTGTAAGGGCACTGTTGTAAGTTCCAATGCCTATAGGAGCCAGGTAGGCTTCCTTAATGACATTGGCCTGGGATTAGAAAGGAACTGGGAGCAGGAGGGGGTCTGTGGTAAGCTGCAGACCGTGAGGCCTGTCCAGAGAGTGCAGCTGCTACTCAGCCCTGGCCAACTGTTTCCACACAAAGATGCGGGCCTGGTACTGCCTGATCTCATTTTTCAAGAGAAGCCAGAAATCAGGGTTCTTTTTTATGTTGGCAATGAATGGGAAATTTTAAAAAACGCTGCGTGGGCCAAACAAAATATGTCTGCAGGCTAACTCCAGCCAGTTTGCAGCCTCTGAACTGAAGGAAAGGCATAGGCTTTACGAATGAAGTTCTGCCAGGCAGGCAGGCTCCAGACATTCTGCTTAACAGAAAAAGGGGCAGAGGAATAAAGCATTTGTTTTCATGATTTTCTGTAACATTACCATAAAAAGGTCAAATTCTTCTTCTCGTCGAGCAATCATTTGGTTCAGAGTCTCATCGTCCGGTACTTCATCTTCTTCCTGGGGTTAAAAATAGTGATTTAACAGGTTTTAGGAGAGAGGCTGGACTGCTGGGGCAAGGTACAAACAAATAAGTGATCTGTCCTCCAGACCAGAGGGGTCCCATTTCTCAAGCCAGAAAGAAAAGGGAAGGGGTTGCTGGATTTAGTACTTGCCATTATTATTTTACAAGCTATTAAAACCATCTTCCCAGAGCAAAATCTGTTCAGGGAGGAAACTGTGGTGCACTATAAGAAATATGAGTTCTCCTGGGTGTGTATCTTGATTCTGTTCCTTTAAAACAAGTTACTTAATGTCTCCCCACTTCGTGACCTCATTGGTCATATGGGTATGACATCTACTTCATACGGGGATGTAAGATTTTAATAAGGAAATCCATATGAAACAGTACCTAACATTAATTCTTTTAATTCCATTTACCTTATGCCAAATATAAATGCTTATTTTCAAATCCTTACAAAAAACACAAGTATGTGAAACCTTGTTACTAGGCACTAAGACGATAAAAATCACATATATGTGCCAAATATATAGCCTTTTAAGTGTGCTTAATATATTTCTGTGGGTATTATTGTTAATGATTGGAGCTATGGATGGGATAACTAAAAAGGTATCAGTAGCGAAATAAACTCTCAAAATTATACTTAATTAAACTAATTTAAATGAAGTAGAGAAAGCAATTACATATGGGCTAAAATTTTCATTTTATATTATGTCAAACAAAGGTACATTATCTCTCTGCTAATTCCTCAGAAACCAACAGTTCTCGGGATTTTCAGCAATGTTACGGGATGACTTCCACACTTTTAAAAAATGATTCTAAAAGTTGGGCATATGCTACAGGACTTCTCTTCCCAAATTATTTTTATCATATGCTGAGTGGGCTTGTTAAAAATCAAACGCGGAATTTCAGTGTATCAGCCGAGGGAAGAAAGGGGAAAACACAGAACTTCAAACATCCAATTTCACAAACTGTATGTTCAAAAAGAGGCAACTTGTTTTAGAGAAAGAGTATGAGTGTACTAGCGGCTCAAATGAGACGGCTATGTCGGCTCCCAAGATAACGTCTTTCGCACTGCAGGAACTTAATAAGTGTTAGAAATGAATGCAGTCCAATAAAGTAAAAAATCTACAATTCAAGATAATAATTATTTCTGAAAAATCTTCTAGTTTGCCTCCAGATGAATCAAAGTCAATTTGTCTAAATATTACATTTCATCTGATAAGGACACAGACTAGCTGGGAGTGGGTTCAGACTTCACAGTACAAACTATCTGGTAACGTCTCCTCTGGTGAACAGATGTCCCGCTTCGCCTACTTTCTCCCTAGAACCACACATTACCCTCTCATCACCTGTACAATGAGGGGCTCAGACAACCGCATGCCCAAGATGAAAAGATTCTCTTGGAAAGTGCCCGTTTATGACCTTCATGGAAAACCAAATAGCTGGAAGTGCTCAATGCATCTTCCTGGGTTCTCCGTGCCCCAGTACTTCATGGTCACATCAACCATGGTGATGCCAGCCTATGTTGTCCTGATCTTTCAGAACCAGAGTCTTTGACTGCAGTCTCTGAGTGTTTTCAAACATCTTTACATCAGGACACAGGCTCCCCTGAAAATGGTAACATTTTTCTGACACACTGGCAGCCAAGAAGGGACAGGGAGCCTCAGCAACGCTGCTCACAGCTAGCCTTGCTGAAAGGACAACTGGGAGGGGAGTGCACTTCAGGCCCCATCTGGCAGCCCTCGGGCCCAGGAGAGATCAGCATCTCCCTGCGGCTTAGGAAGGCTGGAAAACTCCAGGCTTCCTTGATTCTCAACCAGATCAGGTGCTATTTTCACAAGGCCTACACAAAACAAATAAGCAAAAATGTAGTGAAGACGACTGGCTAAGTGTCAGCTCCGCTCATATCTGCTTTGTCACAGTATAGATCATTCGTCATATTGTTTTTTTGGAAATGTGCAAGTGTATAAACAACAACAAAAAAATCACCTGACAATTTGACTCCATATCTGTATCAAATATTCAATTTCTAGAATCAGAAATGATAAATTATTTGAGATAAAAATTTTTTAAATGTGTGTGGATAGTGAGCGCCTGTGCATATGTATTTTTTTAATCATTTTCATGAAACTCAGTGGATAGCTAATCAAAAATATAAGACCGACAAATTAGGAGGCATAATACAAAAGTGCTCTTCAATTTGCAAATGGGTTCATTTCAGGATTCCTTTAAATATCAAGCTTTACTTCACATTTAGATTCATTTTAGAAAAAAAAAATATACAGACAGTCTTTGGCTTTACAACGGCTAGACTTAGGATTTTTCGACTTTATAATGGTGCAGAAGGGATGCACATTCAGTACTCCACTAGACTTAAGATGGGGCCATGTCCTGATATTTTCAACTTATGATGGGTTTGTCGGGATGTAACACCATTGTAAGTTGTGGAGTATTTGTCTATAAGACTTTTAAAAGACTCAGGTTCATAATTTATAGAAGAATGCAAAAAACACATATCCTATTTAAGGCAAAAATCAAATAATACATGCAATGAAAACAGTATTCCACACAAATATGTAAGGTAGACTTACTCTTCAATTTATAAGTATGGGCACACACAAAAAATATGTTCAGCCAGTTTTATGATAAGGACTTCTGCTGATATTCTGTAGTTTGCTACACTATATACATATGTTTAAAAATCTATTTCAAATCCATTTTGGAATGAATATTTATTATAAAATTACTAACGCTGGCAATCTAAAAATAATACAAATGACAACTCAACATTCCCCTAATAAAAACCTAATCGATGCATTCTTCATACAACCCTGACAAATAAAGGCTGTTTAACCAGTATTTTTCCCAACCTTCAGACAGCTCTTAAAGAAAAATTTAAAGCAGAGGTTAAGGTCATGCTTTCCAAGAGCAAGTATAGCTAAATGTGCAGAAGATGGCTGTGAAGGTTTGTCCTACAAACATGTTGAAGCTCTGTGATCCCTGATCAAAAGGCAAAAGAAACAGAGGGCTCTGGAGGATGAGAGAAAGCAGCCCCCTTCCATTTATGTCTTGTCTCGTCCGGCTGATTTTGTCCCTGAAGTATCCTCTCTGCAGTTCTGCATCTGCCCTACAGAAGGCAGCACTGATGGTACAATAAAGCAGCTGGTTTTACCACCCTGGGAAAAAGGAGGGAGCACCCACAGGCCAAGCCTTGAGGTTCCTCTAGCAATAGCTCTTAAGACACTCATTTTGGATAACTTTCAGAGGCCTTCTGTGGTTGAGATCTAAAACAGCAGTTTATTTCTTCATTTTCATTAATGCCAGCCTAGGAAGTTTTTTAAACAAAGGGATTATTCTTAGTCCTTCAGAGACAAAAGGCCACTGTTTGATTTCATAAACTTGGGGTTTTCTGTAATACCTCATTTTCCTCTTCATGCTCCAAGATGGCCTGCAGGAATGCCCTCCGCTCGTGGCTTGAAGACTTTTGGTCAAACATGCCTGCCTGGATCACTTTCTGATCCACGTTCAGCTTGTATTTTGCGGCCGCGAGGATCTTTTCCTCCACGCTGTTCACGGTACAGAGCCTCAGCACCCGGACCTCGTTCTGCTGCCCGATGCGGTGAGCTCGGTCTTGGGCCTGCAGATCCTGTTTGGGGGGTCAATATGCTATGAGGACTGAGATGCCTGGCATAGGCATCCAAAACCAGACCCCACCCCAGAGGGAAATATGGAAGGGTTCTGTATTTCACCTTCACTAAGGTAAGATTTTGCTTACATTTTAAAAATACACAAGCTACGTTTGGAAAAATTCAATGTCATTCCTAGTTGAAGAAAACTGGGTTTCAATTAACCAAGCCAAATGAAATACATCTCAGGTTTTGAAACCCAGGTATCATATTGTTTTTTGTTTTTTGTTTTTTGTTTTTTTTTTTTTTGAGACGGAGTCTTGCTCTGTCGCCCAGGCTGGAGTGCAGTGGCGCAGTCTCGGCTCACTGCAAGCTCTGCCTCCCGGGTTCACGCCATTCTCCTGCCTCAGCCTCTCCGAGTAGCTGGGACTACAGGTGCCCACCACCACGCCCGGCTAATTTTTTTGTATTTTTAGTAGAGACGGGGTTTCACCGTGGTCTCGATCTCCTGAGCTCGTGATCCACCCGCCTCGGCCTCCCAAAGTGCTGGGATTACAAGCGTGAGCCACCGCGCCCGGCCTGTATCATATTGTTTTCATCTGTCTCTAGGTTCCCTATCAGATTTAGTCCATATCTAAAACATAAAACAAGACACCAATGTCCAAAGTCAGAATTATGACTTACATATCACCTACAACTAACCTTAAGTTGCAAGAAACGCCTTTTCTTTGGTGTGATGTGTTGAAGATTATTTTAAAAATATCACTGAGCTGTTGTACATTCAGGTATTATACATACATACATCTTACCACACACACACATACACACACAGTGATTTCTCAGGTAGTCAATTTCCTAGAACCTAACCTTATCAAAGACTCGGTCTTCAATTTGGGGAAATCAAAAAAGGATTGCTAGTTGGGTAGTCAACTGTTGAACTTTTGGGGACAGAAATTTGTCACTACCTATTAAAAGTGTTAAAACTGTCTATGTCTCTGACTCAGAAATATCAGTTCTGGAAATGTATCCTAAACAAATAATCATAGATATGCACAAAGATTTAGAAATAAGGACGTTACCTTCTCAGAATAATTTATTATCTCTAATGGCTTTTTTTTTTAAAAAAGAATTAAACATTCAACAATAATGAATTGGTTAAATATAGTATCCTGCTATATGTATGTATCAACAAAGTATCATAAAAATTATATTGTAGGAGATTTAATGACATAAGTGAAAACAAATTAAAAAGAACCGTGTGCATTCTGATCTTCCATGTGCAAATTTATCTATATGAAGAAAAAGGAGGACAAACACCAACATGCCAACAACATAAATCTCCAGGTGAGATTATAGGTGTTATTTCATTGTCTTCACTTTGCTTACATTTTGCTTTTTTTCTGCTTTAAATGTTACTCATATATTAATAAGAAAAAAGCTTTAATGAAATCTTTAAATATAAACCTTCATGAGCCCGTGAAGCAGAGTTACCTAATTTTACAGTTACATAATAAAAACTCCTTGGCATGTGGCTTTTATTCACTGTGGTCCGGTGATGTTATCTGGGCCGATGCTAATTAGTTGTTTACACATGTCTCCCATTAGACTGTATAGATTTTAGGGCAAAGGTCTGTTTTCTGTATCCCACATCCCTGGCACCATAGTTTGCAGAGAGCTGATGTTCAACAGCTGTAAACCCGTCTTCTTGACCAGACAAGTCTCCTGGTCACCTGTTGTAGCACAAGAAGGCAGCAGGCAAAAGGCTGCCCTGGAGATTTGTTTTTGCTGCAGGGACCTTTAAAATTAAGTAGCCAATTAGGCAAAACTTTTTCCTCAGCAGATATTTGAATAAGTTAATATAAATATCATAGTGCTAAGCCATGAAAACAGCTGGGACCCAGCTATATTAGATTATTTTCTAAAGAGGAGAATGTTAAGGTGGATCATTCAAATCCAAAGGGGACAAAAAACTCTAAAACACCCTAAAGTTCCTTTTTAAGCTTTTAGTTCAACCGTCCCTCTCAACGCATCTTCACCAGACCTGCTAACAGCAGTCAAGATGACAAGCTCTGTGTCATCAAGCTTTTCACTATCTCCTGGAACAGAGGCCAACAGTCTCTAAAATGGGCGCAATAGTAAACATTCTATGCTGTCTGGCCCAGAAGCAAAAATTGAACAACCGTTCTCACCAGAAAGCTGATACTCTTTTTCCCCACCATTTTCTAATTTAAACTTTAAAAAGTGAAAACCATTCTTCACCTGTGGGGGTGCAAAAACAAGTGGCAGGTCAGACCGAGCCCATGAGTAGCAGATTGCTGACCCTTGTCCAAGAAGATGCTGGCAAAACCACAAAAATACTAATTGCAGGGGGCAGCAGAATATGAATAGAACAGGTGAGGAAGCAGGACACATGGACAACATACGAACAAGGTAAGACATTACAGAATCCTTGGGAATTTGCTGCAATTAGTTTTGTTTGGTGGTGGTAGCAGTGATGTGTGTTTGTGTGTTTCAGATCACCCATCTAATTGGAAGGTCACAAAAGCTAATATTTCTAGGCTGGAGAAGTTTAATGAAATGTAAGCTTGAGTCTCTAGGCCAAAATGTGGGGGAAAATATTGTGACAAAGAAGTGCTGTAATTATTGGATGGATTACTCAATATTTCTGAAGTCTCAATTAGGAGGTCTGAAACTTCATCACACTGACTTAGGTCTGATACTACTTGAAGCTAAGAGCCTGGTCTGAGAAGAGGGTCTGCAAGCTAAATGTGGCTGACCATTCCGTAACAGCAACACAGCTGCAGCTCCGTGGGTAAAAAACACAAGTACCAACCCATGTTTCTAATCAACAGTTTGGAAATGAGAGTCTTGGCAACCTGGAGGGATTTCTTTTTGTTAATTCCACCATCATGAGTTCTGTATTTGCTTCTGGGTAGGGTCCTCAATCAGCAACATTAAGGCCTCTGTCAACCTATGTCAAATAAATCCCCTATTTTCACCAATGTGCCTTAATTTTGATTCAACATGATAATGCATGCTTACAGAAATTTTTCTTCAATGCATGCTGAAATTAACCTGATAAAAAACCTCCACAATTTTCATTTTGGGGGCTATGCAATCTATATGCAAGGGTGCAAGGTAGAAAGAGCTCAAACCCAGTATTCAAACTGAAACCTAAACAGACATGGGTGTGAATGATCCTGGTGGGGTGTTCATGAGCAAGCTAACATTGACTGGTTTCCTTATGTAGAAGATATTTTGACGATTACTTGAGGTGAGGTATGCAAAGTGCCTAACAATATTTAGTAGAGTTCTGTACCTTTTAAATGAAAACTCAGATGGATCTTTATCACTATAAAATCACTGATTCCCGAAAAAGAAAAATTTGACCAAACTAATGGTCATGTTCAGTGACAGACGAAAAATCTGGTCAGCTCAGTTTATTCAATCAGGTGGAAGCGAATCTACCTATGGCAGCTAGAAATACTTGCAGAGGCCAGTGTGAGTAACCTGTTGTGAATTCCACCAGAGAAAATCTGGGATCCTGTGTTTTGCTGCCGAAGCTTTAGTTCACATGTAGTTAAGAGGGAACTATTTCATGTTACTGCAATTTACTTTGATTCTAGAGTTCAAAGTTTTTAACAGAGCTAGAGAGAAAGAACGAAAAAAAAAAATGAGAGGCGGGGTGGGGTGGAACATCATACAGATGTCCCAGAGTTATTTTCCATGTTAAATTAGCATTTCCTGGAACAGTGGCTTTTAGAATTTATACTGTGCCAGTGAAGGTAAACATCTAAGAGTCGGTGGAAATGCTTACCTCCGAAGACAGAATACGAGCAAACTCTCCATTCACCTATAGATAGTCCTCAGTACTTACGTACCAGCAAGGATAATCTAAACATCCAATCACATTGAGCACACCAGGAGGAGAGGAGTCACATCACGTCTTCCTTCCTCCCCCTTAGATACCCAGCCTAGCTCAGTGCCTGCTGCATAATTCAGACACTCAATAAATGTTTGTGGAACAAATACTGAATCCATAATGCTAAAAAGGAAAACTGCAGATCTCTCACATCAATATGAATTCTACCTGAGCCTTGGAATGAAACATTTTCATATATTTATAAAAATATGTAACCATATTTCCTGAAGACTTAGAACTAATACATTCTGTGCTGGTGGCTCCCAATCCTTTTCAAGATCAGAAAATTTTAATAGTCGCTTTAATTTATTCACCTACAGAGAACGGTAAGTACATGCAGTGCCCCAGTGTTGGTAGTTTGGGCCTACAGTTAAGTCTTTAAATCAGTGCTCCTCATCTGTATGAGAATCTATTTTAGAATCTCCTGGGAGCGCTCAAAGGAAGCACCTAGCTCCACTGAATAAGAAAACTGGGGTGGGGTGTAGGGAACAGAAAGCAGGCACGTATATTTTTTAAAAGCTCCCTTATAATTCTAATGTACCCCTGAATGCAATTTCCTGCCAAACGTGACGCTACATGGCACTGCCACTCAATCTTCGTAACCCAGTGAGATAGTGTTACTGTGGAGAAAACCAGGGCTCAGTGAGGAGCCTGGGAAAAGCTCATGTAGAATTCATACTCCCACGTGAGGGTTGCCATTTTCTTTTTGCTTTTTTTTTTTTTTTTTTTTTGAGACACGGTCTTGCTTTGTCGCCCGGGCTGGAGGGCAGTGGTACGATCATGGCTCACTACAGCCTCTGCCTCCCAGACTCAAGCAATCCTCCCACCTCAGCCTCCTGAGGAACTTGGGACTACAGGTATAAGTGCCACTGTGCCCAACTAATTTTTGTATTTTTTTGTAGAGACAGGGTTTCACCATGTTGCCCAGGCTGGTCTCAAATTCCTAGGCTCAAATCCTCCTGCCTCGACCTCCCAAAGTCCTGTGATGACAGGCATGAGCCACCACCCCTGGTCTTCATTTTTACTGTTTTGAATTCAACATTAGCTCCAGTATGAATCAAATCTTGACCAATATCATCCTATCCAATATCCTACAGGCAGATGCCTCACCTCCCAGGGTAATTTAGTAAACCAGTGCCATAAGAGACCCACTCAATTAAAAAAAAACAAACCATCGAAGTACCGCTTTAAAACGATAGCCCTGAACTTACCTGGCTAAAAGAGCTTTACAACAATAAATGCTCATTAGAATACGTTTTGATGATGACTTTAAACAAAACACAAAATAAAAGGTTATCTACCGTAATACTAACTGTTTGGCCTTGGGGAAGTTACCCTGCCTAGGATTCAGTTTCCTTGACTGCAAAGATTCAAATCATATTAACTGTCTGACAGGGTTGTCGTGAAAATGAATGAAAAAATGCCCAAGAGGCTGACACAGATTTAGGTTCCCATAAATGATGGTTGCTATTGTTCTTACTGCTATGATTTTACAACATTTTTGATTTATCCCCCATTAAATATACTTTGTTCAGTGGCAATCCCAAGAGATGGGATTAAAACTAAGCAGAAACTAAGTTTTTCTACCTCAAACTTCAGCTCTTCAAAGGCTTATGTGGGACCTCGTATCTATGCTCTAAGGGAGATAAGAAAACAGCCAGTAGAATTGGCTCCAAGAAAGCAACAGCCCACTCGTTTAGGTATTTGCTCTGTCCCATAAATGTGAATAATGAAACTGATCATCTTTTAGTTGCTCTCCAGAGGGAGGCCTGGGCACCTGAGTGGGACATGCAGACCTGATGAGGATTCCAGTCGCTGTCAAAGATGACCACTGTATCAGCTGCCTGAAGATTTAAGCCCAGGCCACCAGCTCTTGTGCTCAGCAAGAAAATGAAATACTGGGATCCAGGTTCATTGAATTTCTTCAGCAAAGCAGCACGATCTTCAGACTTGGTGGTGCCTGAGGGGATCAGAAAAATTAATTTCCCAATTAACTCTTGTCTGAAAATGGCATAGAACGAGACAAAAAGGCTTGCTTCCTTCGAGAAATATACCCAGACTCCTCCTAACACTGGTGAGGTAATTTCCATGTACTTCTGGAAAAAAAAACTTTGAACATTTTGCAATTATAAAAAAAAGAGAAACAGCTTAAACATTTCTGACAAGGCACGTTTGCAACTTTACAAATTGTACAAAATCGTTACTCTCACCTAAAACAATGAAAACATTTTTTGGATTTATTTCTGTGATTTATAACAACAAATGATTTTAAGAACACACACAACTTCCTCTCTCTCCCTGTCTCTCTCTCTCTCTCTCACACACACACACACACACACAAACACACACACACGTGCACTTAAAACTGTAATAATGGCTTAAAGAAACTTTGCCAATAGGCATTAAAGCAAGGACTTTTTTTATGCCAAGAAAATAGAAAAAAAAAGGAAAGTTCTTTTCTACTACTTTACCATTTGGATTACTACTAAGTATGGTCTGGTTGGTAAAAACATAAATTATGAATAAAATTTTTTTTTGCAAATGGAATAATTGTATCCTTGTTAGCAAGACTTAAAGCCACAATAATCCCCACCCCCCCAACAAGGAATCTCTTAGTCTGTTTCTCACGTTATCATCCTGCTATGTTGAGTTCAAAGCATGCTAAATCAAAACCAACTAAACAGAGCAGCATGTTACATATTTGGGGGTGGTTTGCCCCATGGGGTCTGAAGAGGCTCCAAAATAGTGAATAAGCAGAGAGTACCAAACCTCAGAGTCTGGTGCTCACTTTTGGGGCATTCTTGCATTTCAGATGAGCCACTCAATCACATATTATGTATGTGTAATGTATTTACCCAGCCATTTCATGAAATGCATTGTGGAAAGGGAGAAAAAAAAAAAACACCAGTATTCCATCTGAACATATTTCACCAGAAAAGCTTAGATGCTGAATTTTGAAAAAAGGCTTTAGGTTGTCGGGAAATCTGCATGCATGTTACATGATAGTCCCTGACCGGCTGCTATTCAAATATTATTCCTACATGCTGTTCGTTTTTTAAGGATGAAAACATACCAGCAATTTATTTCAGAGGATTAAAACATTTAAGTGACTATAGCTAATGAATCAAGTTACTAGGAGGGCCAAGTTCTCAAACATGAGGACAATTTGCTTTTCACATTTAAAAAAAATAACAAATGCCCTCCTGAAGAGGGAGAAAACAAATCACTTCCCTGCATACAGCAAACAGGGATTAGGAATGAGGGGTTTGGGGGCTCTCATTTAATGGAGTCACATTCTTTAGACCCAATTTACTTTCTACGTTAGGTTTCGAGTTTAGTGAACCGGTGAGGTCCAACACAATCAACTGTCCCAGTTTAGATTTTGGAGGAGGAGCACTAAACATGCTTTGACGAGTGAGCTTTCGAATGTGGAGCTCTTTCTTCTTTAATTTTCAGAATTGGCTTTCTGAGATCATGGTGAAATATCTGTTCACGACGCCAATGGAAGATATGTCTGCTGTGAAACCCTCTCTATCATCTTTCCAGCTGCAAGAATTTTTTTAAAAATTACTCACATGGATTAATGGTTCACGTATTTCTCCTCTGCCTTAAACTGAATGAAAAGCCACAGAAACCAAAAATTTCTTCTAAAATGGGGAAAGAAGAGATCATGGCATCTGTGTTTCTGAAAACTGGGTACAAAAACTATACATCTATACTCTCAGGATAGAAGTTCAACAGTTTTGATTAACTGAAAATGAACCAGCTGATAATCACATGGATTAACGAAACCAAACAGTTAATCTCATCAGGTCTGCCTGCCCTGCATGCTTCTGGTTTCTTGCTTTTTGTTATTTTTGTTTTCTCTTTTTCCACGAAGCTGAAGGCTGCAGTAGCTGAAGGTCTTGCTGCTGAATGCTCAAACTTGACCTTCACTGGCTACTTTACAGATAACACGCATATGTCACCATGATAATGGTTACTTCAGTTGTTTTTCAGGAACTTTGGCCAGCTCTGTCCAGTTCAAACCGGTTGATACCACTGACCCTTAAACTGGGCCTGAGTGCAAGTGCCCAAGAGATGGCCTTTTGATGTTGTGAAGCCAAAAACTCCACCCACAGATCATGCTGACACTGCCATTTTCTGCATGTATGTCCTAGGAAATGCCATGAACCCTGGCTATGCTTGTGTAGAATGAACCTGTGACTTCATTTTTCCCCACTGCCAATCACCTTTCCCTGTGCCTTACACCACCCCACTTCCTTACCCCATAAATATCCCTAAACCTTATCTTCAGGGAGGTAGAGTTGAGGGCTGTTCTTCCATCTTTTTGCTTGGTGCCCTTGTGAATAAATCTTTTCTCTTTTGCAAAACCTGTGTCACAGTGATTGATTTACTGCACGTGGGCAGAACAGACATGGATCTGGCCAGTAACATAAGATATAAATGCAACCAATGCCTACTGGGATGAAATAACCTTACATGCAAAATAAAGCACTGAAAAACAAAAGGAATATCCAAATAAAATTATTTGGTCAAAGGACTTTTCAGACCCTATATCAGATACCTCAAGCAAACAGGCCAACCACATATCTGGTGTGTATTTAAACTGTATAGGCCAGGCACGGTGGTTCACGCCTGTAATCCCAGCACTTTGGGAGGCCAAGGTGGGCGGATCACCTGAGGTCAGATGTTCGAGACCAGCCTGGCCAACATGGTAAAACCCCATCTCTACTAAAAATACAAAAGTTAGCTGGGCATGGTGGCACACATCTGTAATCCCAGCTACTCGGAAGGGTGGGGCACAAGAATTGCTTGAACCCAGGAGGCGGAGGTTGCAGTAAGCCGAGATGCACTCCAGCCTGCGAGACAGAGCAAGACTCCGTCTCAATAAAAATAAAAAATAATAAAATAAAAAAAATAAATAAATAAAATAAAATAAAATGAATAAAATATAAAATAAATAAAATAAACTGTATAAATAGCTGGGAACTTGACAAATTATAAAAAACAAATAAACAAAAAAGATTGAGTCATTTTTCACACAAAGCTATGACATTTCTTATCACAAGGTTTGGAATTTGCTAGAAAACCATTTCTGTCAAAGATTTCTTTTTAACAATTTTTTTTTAACAATTTTTTTTTGTTAAATTTAAATTAACAAAATTTTTAATATTGTTCAGGGAGATTCAAACTACCACGTAAGCGTCTCTCCAAAGGCAGACACTCTTTGCAAGTGGCTCAAGATTTAACGTGCTCAACACTAACATCAGTTTCATGGTCTTTCAGACTTTGATACAAAACCAATTATAATTTCATGATGACTAATTTTAACTTAGTTTCACCCGCTTTTAGAAAGTGTTGTCTTCTGGGATAAAACCTCACCACTTGCTCTCACACAAAAATCATTTCCAGTAAAAACAAAAACTATAATGGAGTATTAGCTAAATCTATTCATGCAACCATAATCTTTGCAGAAAATTTCTGCTTAGCTCTCATCAAGTGATTTTTTTCCCCTAAAGTCAAAATCTGAGACATCAAATTCAGCAATGAAAATCTGAAGTCATTTTAATAATTGGGTGGCGGGATGGGGGACAGAAGGGGGTTCAGCTGGAAGTGTGTGTACTAACTTATCTGTGTGTATACTGATTGTTTGTCCATTAGTTCTGTCCACCCTTAAAAGCAATCGCTGCTGTTTCTTACAGAAAGATGCCGTTTCAATTCCATCTGTAACATGTTAGGCAATTTGCTTGTCTGTCTCCTTCCACCTAATGGTAAGGACTCTGAGAGCAGGAACAGTGAATAGTCCGTCCATCCTGTATCTCTAGTGCATGGTGGTTTGCAATTAGTCAATTGAAAATTTTAAATAAGTTCAAAATCATTCTTGAAATGTTGTAGCTAGAGAAGAAGCCTATATTTTCAGAGATGGGGTATACCTCTCTGGATCTGCTAAAACTGAGCTAATCTGGAATCAAAGAGATCCAAGTTAGAACCCGATTTCACCATATGCCTTTGTTTTCTCATCTCTTAAATGGGCAACATAATGGCACACTGGTTGACAGGGATAATAGTAGCTTATTTATTGAGAAAATCAAATTAATAATGCACATGAAATGCTTGGCCCACAGCCCCACAGGGTAGGTGTTCCATACATGTTAGCTGTTGTGACTATTATTATTAATAATAAAAGGACAGCAGCCAATAAACTATTAAAGAGAACCTCCCAGGCTGACAAGAAAACATGAGAGCAATTTGTTTCCGGGAAGTCACTTCTTACCAGTTTGATAGATGCAAATATTCAAAAGGAGCAGTCCTCAGAGACCTGAGATTGGAAATGAAATGCCACAAAGTAGCAAGTGATAGTTAATGCAGGACACCTGTGTGGGGCTGTCAGTTCAGGGGAAAATACAGCCCCACAGCCCCACAGCCCCTCACTTGAGCAGCAGGTAAAGGCCAGTTTATCTTTCGAAGGACGAGTGCTGAATTTTCCCCTTTCCGGAGGCAGGAATCCAGTCAAAGGAGAAGAGACAATAAAGGAAATTTGCCAACAGAGAAAAACTGTGCCTAATAGGACTGTATTTGTGAACTAAAAATTCACATCTACTTAACCATTCATTCGTTAAGTAATTTGGAGGGGAGAGGTAAAGCGGTTTAAATAATCAAGTTTCATGCCTGTAATCCCAGCACTTTGGGAGGCCGAGGCAGGTGGATCACTTGAGGTCAGGAGTTCGAGACCAGCCTGGGCAACATGGTGAAACCCCATCTTTACTAAAAAATACAAAAAAAAAAAAAATTAGCCGGGCGTGGTTGCACATGCCTGTAATCCCAGCTACTCAGGAGGCTGAGGCAGGAGAATCACCTGAACCCAGGTGGCGGAGGCTGCAGCACGCTGAGATCGTGCCACTGCATTCCAGCCTGGGTGATAGAGCCAGACTCTGTCTCAATAAAAACAAAATAAAATAAAACAATCAAGTTTGTCAAATGTTATAATTAATTTGAAAATTAATTAATAATACCCTAAGAGGCTGACCATAAAGAGAATTCACCTAAAACCTTAAGTCAGAGAACATACGGCAAGTCTGAGTTTGGTATATATCCAATTACATTCAATTAAGGGCAAAAGGGAAACAAAATGTTGGATTGAAAACAAAGTATTTTAATGAAACATAAACCTTAAGTTTCCCATTTAACAATAGTAATACTGCATTAGATAAATACTGGTATTAGTAGTATCCTCTTTTCTACCCAGGGATTAAATAGCATCCTGACTGTAAATTAACTTCTATTCCTACTTACCACTCTTTGAATGCCATATTTATGCCCTGCCATTGTCTATAAATGCTGACACTTTCAACCTCCAATACATTATGGCTGATATCCAAATCGTAAAATAATTTAGGGATTATCCCTGAAATCATATTTTCTTCCATTAATATTTTTTCTTACTAATTTTTAGGACATGGTATTTAAATTTCACCTTAAAACCAGGCAAATATTTTACCTAGCTTGCAAAATCCAGGAAACAATGAAGTCATGTCTCTTAACAATACAACATGTGGATACGTCTTATTTAGAAAGAGAGGCTCTTTAATGATAAATATAATCTTAAATGAATGATTGTATTGTTACAAAGAAAAGTGACATAGCCTTTATCCCCTTAAAATATGCCTTAACTGAAAAAGTTAAAGGTGTGTCAATGTATTCTATATGTTTGGCACATAGGTAACAATCAATTTTAAGAGCAAGGAAGATTTTAAAATTTTAATTTAGTTTAATGTTATTCTATTTAGGTACTCATAAGTGACTCTAAACTCATTTGTGTTCGTTTATTTGTGGGCCATGCAGCTGCACAAATGAGGTCAGCTTATTTAAAGCTTAAGGACGCAAAAAATTCCTATCTAGAAAAACTGCACCCGATGCTGCTAGTCAATTCTTCAATTTTACCCCTTCTTTTTGGCTGAGATTGGATCTAAGTGCCCATTATCCCTTCATTTTCAGTAGTATGGCTTCAGAGCCTAATGCCTTATGCACTTACCATCAAGGCGTAGGTAAAGGAAGTTCCGAAAAGCAAAATAATCCTCCATGATGGTCATGAGAGATGTCATCTGGCAGAAAAGCAGCACTCGGTGATTAGTCGCTCTCAATTTTGGCAGAATACGATCAAGTAGCTCAAACTTTCCTGAGGCCCGATACAGTTCAGCCCTGAACCCAAAAAAATGCAAAACAAGAAGACAGTATTACTTCTGTCTTCTTGAAAAACCCAGCATTGCTTTGCTTTTCATATAGTCCTTTGTACACTGTAAACATTCAATAAGTAACTGTGAAATGAATGAATGAATGAATGAATGAATATGAACTCCAAAGCAATGAGAATATTTAGCAGAAAAAGAAAATATATTCATATAAAACCCATGAAAAGTGCATTGCATATACTAGGTATGATGACAGGTTCTAGAAAGAAAAGGAACCACTTTCATGTTCTTAATACTTTCAGTCTTTCTCTCAACTTATTCCTTCTCCTCGCTCTCTCTCTCTCTCTCTCACACACACACATGTACACACACACGTATATGCCATGTTTCTATAAATTCCTCCTTATTAAGTATATAACTTTTTAAATTTTTAATTCAAGGCACTTAAGATTCATCTAAATACTTATTGATCACCTACTATGTACCAAGCACAGTGCTAGCCATGTATATAATAATATGCAAAATAGAGTCTCATTTTACTAAATGGATAATTATAAATTGTAATGAATACTATAAAAATAACAAGTTCCAATGAGAAAACTCACAGCAACATGTGATGCCTTCTTTAGATTGGAGCAGAGTTTGGCAACCTTTGGCCCCAGTCTGCTGTCTGTTTTTATAAATAAGGTTTTATCGGAACACAGCCATACTCACTCATCTCTGTTGTCTGGCTGCTTTCATGCTATAGAGGCTGTGCTGAGCAGGTGTGGCAGACACTTTATGGCCCACAAAGCTGAAAATATTTACAATCTGGATCTTTACAGAAAAAGTTGGCCAACCACTGGTTTAGAGTGTCGGAGGTGACCTCCCTGAAGAGATAACATTTTAGCTAAAACCTGAAATAATGAGTAAAAAGGCATCCAGGTGAAGAAAGGGGGCACTGGGGTGGAGAGGAGGAGATTCCAGGGAGAGGAAAGAGCATGCGTAAAGGTCCTGAGGGGTAAAGGAGACAGAAGGATTTGAGAAATTAGAAACGGTGAGCATGGCTTAAACAGAAGTGAGGAGAGAATACTGGGAGATGAAGACAGAGAGGTGGAGGATGGGACTAGGAACAGACTCTAGGGCTCTATGAGCTACACCGAACGTTTTCCTTTTCAGTGCAATGAAAAGCCATCAGTGGGTTTTAAGCAGCGGAGTGATGAGGTCTGGCGCACATTTTTATAAGATCACCATGGACGTCACATAAGAATGGACTGGGGGAGGACGAGAGTCTTGGATTACTATAGAAGTACAAGTCAAAAACACGTTGGGAGTATGAGATGCAGAGGATGCTGTGATACGGAGAAAGGCTAAGGCAGGGCCTTTTCCCTCTACAGTTCACCCATTTTTTTCTTTTATCAACAGGGCTGTGTTATACAATTAAAACTGAATTTTAGGTGATACTGTTTGGAAAACTTGCTAGTGCACATGTAATCTATAGTACTGAAATGTATCATCTGGTGGTTGATTTTATGACACAGGATATGTTATTTCTAACAGACACATTTTCACACGTATGTCTTCCCGACATCCATCCCCCACTCTGAGAACTGTTCTCCAAATACCCTATAGCATGTGTTCACCATGCAACCCTGGCCAAGCTGATGGGAGCAGGAGTAACCACAGAACCCAGAGAAGACAGAGGCAAGGAGAGGCAGGGAAAGTTTAGCAGCACTACCTCAGGATAGGTTATAGCTCCTGGTTCTTGGCCCAGTGAAACTGTCTGCCCTTGGGATCCAAGAATGATGACTACATCCTAATAATAAATTTTTCAAATTTGCAACACACACACATACACACACACACACACACACACACACAGAGACTTTCTGTTAATGCAGTGTTCATTTTTGTTGTTGCAAGTCAAGATTCTCTTTAACATCCATTGCTAATGAAAAACATTTCTTACACAGACCATACTCTTAGAAATGACTATAAAACTGTAAACATTTACAGCAGATGAGAGATTTCTTCTCATGTACATTAATGTCAAATGTCAATGTGAAATTTAATAAGATAAATTCTCTTCAAGCCCAAGCTATACTTTTGGTTATAAATTAACAAACCTTTGAAGCTTCAACAACATTTTTAGAACACTAGGATACTATTAAGTCTATTAAATAAGATCTATGTCCTTTGAATAGCCACTTGCTTAAGGCAAGTAATAATTTATGCCAGTAAAGTAAAAGAGGATGCTGATACCGTTTTGGTTAACTTCTCCACTGAAGAGCACTTAGAGGGCTGGAAGTAAGTATTTGCACAAGAGGAAACACTGGAGAGAGGAGGAGTTTATGTAAGGCCAACAACATTTTTTTTTAAAGAAAAAAAAAATTTGAGATTTACCCATTGATGACCCCATTTGAATAGCCTAGGTGTTCAGCAAAGGATTCCTTTAAAAGAGAGAGACAGAAAGAATGATTTTTAAAAATGTAATTATTAACTTAATGATTACTCTTTTAGTGAGGTTATCCTACCTTTTTCTATAGTTAAAATAATTAATGAATAAGCAAAAAACTTACATACATAATGAACCAGAAATTCAGTATATTGCATGCAGACTTTTGTTCCACCAGAAATGTAACCTGTGAGTTTCTTCTAATCTCTAGACTCTCAGATAACAGGGTTAGTTTACCCGTCACACAGTCACTGAGCACCCACTGGCCCATAGTGGAGCCAATAGTCATTTCTGGAGATCCACCCTCTAGGGTGGATCTGAACTCAAGGAATACAGCGTCTAGACTAGAAGAGCACAAAAACAAGCAAATCAGAATTAATATGTATATATAAATATATGTGATAGCGTTTGGCTGCGTCCCCAACTCAAATCTCATCTTAAATTGCAGCTCCTATAATTCCCACGTGTTGTGGGAGGGACCCTGGGGGAGACAACTGAATCATGAGGAAGGTTTCCCTCGTGCCGTTCTCATGGTTGTGAATAAGTCTCACGAGATCTGGTGGCTTTGTAAGGGATTTCCCTTTTCACTTGGCTCACGTTCTCTCTTGTCTGCCACCATGTAAGACATTCCTTTCGCCTTCTACCATGATTGTGAGGCCTCCCCAACCATGTGGAACTGTGAGTCCATTAAACCTCTTTTTCTTCACAAATTACCCAGTCTCAGATATGTCTTTATCAGCAGCATGAAAATGGACTAATACAATATGTATTGTGGAAAAATTTAGCAATAAAAATAATGGTGATTATATATTATAATTCTTAGTTTGATGAAATCTTTTTTTTTTTTTTTTTTTGAGACAGATTGTCACTCTGTTGCCCGGGCTGGAGTGCAGTGGCGCAGTCTCAGCTCATTGCAAACCTCCGCCTCCCAGGTTCAAGCGACTCTCCTGCCTCAGACTCCTGAATAGCTGGGACTATAGCATGTGCCACTAAGGCCTGGCTAATTTTCTGTATTTTTAGTAGAGACAGGGTTTCACCACATTGGCCAGGCTGGTCTTGAACTCTTTACCTCAAGTGAACTGCCCGCCTTTTCCTCCCAAAGTGCTAGGCTTACTGGATGAGCCACCATATCTGGCCAGTTTGGTGAAATCCTAACGTCTCTTCTATACTGTGCTTTCCTCTATTGCAAATAAGGTCCTAGATGTACAGCACCCCTCAAGTGTCCAGCTTCTGTTTTCAGAATACAGAACGTAATCACATAACTCCGTCCTTTATGATTCACAGAAAGAAATACTGTTTTCCATGCATTTCTCCATTCTGACTTTATGAGAAATGACTGTTCTCCATGCATTTCTCCATTCTGACTTCATGGGAATGGCAACCATCTGTGGGAATGGAGAGCAGGTTACACCTTCACATCAACCACCGGCTGTCTCCCTTTTCTGCTTTCCCTCCTCCCTGGATCCCTGCAGCTTTTCCTCCAAGGGGACCAGATCTTTCCCTCTGGGCTCAACAGTACTCTCAAATATGCTCATCATCTGTGGTAGGCTCCAGCCTTCTGGCAAAATTAACAGGATGGACTGTGGCCAATACCTCAACTCCATCCCCTAGAACCAAGCCCATGGTCTCCATTAGGCTCCATCCCTGTCTCCAAGCAGGATTGTGAAAACCAAAGAGAGGGGTCAAAGGACGCTGTTGGAGATTAGGTAACAGCATCATGTTAAAAATACTGTTTCCATTTCTTGAGTTTAAGGTCCCCAGGGAGGCAGTGAGACCCATTTTGGGGCTCAGCATCTGGCAGGAATTAGTAGGAATAAAGGGTGTGTGGCAAACGAAACACAAAAAGGCAAATTCACACACCATCTCTGTTCCATAGTTGTCAATAGATTTGACAATAACTGTGGATCTCTTGTTTCTAGGAAAAAAAAATGGCAAATCAAAGTCTGCCTTTCTACCAACTGCTTCTTAAAATGTCAATATGTAGGTGCTGAAGGGCATGCACCTTAAACTTCACTTCCTTCATGATTCCCCCTCCTCCTCTATCCTTTCCCACCCTCCAGACTGAAGCTGGAGGACAGAAGGCATCATCTCCCTTCCTTCCCTACTTAGCCCAGCATGGCTCAAGGGGTCATTTCTTTTATGATAACCAAAACAAAGTAAGATTGAAGCTTAATCTTCAAAATTCCTAAGTCCCCAAAGGCCCCCGTAGATTACCAGACATGTCTTAAAATTGTTTTCAGAAAAAATGGGACGGTGGGTAACAGGTTAGACTAACAAAATCCCAGACAGTTTCATCATTAGACTTTTTTCCCAGCTCCTCTCAACCCAACATACACCCACCACCAATTCATTGGTACCTTAAATCTGATATAACACGTCATCAGTTTACAAGATGCTTCACATGTTATTGTTTAAAAGCTGGTCCTCCTGCCAGTATTATAATCTATTATTACCCCTGTTTACAAATCAAGCACATTACAACATGGAGGATCTGAGTGACTTCCCCAGTTCACAGTTACAAAGTGACCTGGTGGATAAGAACTCATTACTGGCCATTGCATTCCCCTTCAACAATACATGTAAATAACTGTGACTTTTTTTTTTTTTTTTTTGAGACCGAGTTTCGCTCTTGTCACTCAGGCTGGAGTGCAATGGTACAATCTCAGCTCACTGCAACCTCTACCTCCCAGGTTCAGGCAATTGTCTTTCCTAAGCCTCCTGAATAGCTAGGATTACAGGCGCCTGCCACGACACCCAGCTCATTTTTGTAGTTTTGTAATTTTGTAGTTTTAGACGGGGTTTCACCATGTTGGCCAGGCTGGTCTCGAACTCCTGACCCCAGGTGATCTTCCTGCCTCGGCCTCCCAAATTACAGGGGTGAGCCACCGCGCCCAGCCATGAGATTTTTAAAGTGTTGTTGCTATTGTCATTTTACTTCGATATGTAGGTACTTTCCCCTGTGTCTATGGATATTCTCCTCTATGCCCATACACTCTCTCCTACGTCTATAGCTACTCTCCCCAGTGTCTATGGATACTTTCTCCTATGGACTCCTTGAATAGCAGTGTCAGAAATCTTTCCAATTATCCAGCACAGCTAGGAAAGAACTCTGGCATGTGGATATGGTGTGCAATGAACACTCTGACCTGACATGCACAACTGCCAAAAATAAGGGAGAAAAAAGAATATTCAAAAAGAGCGCTCCAACTCAATTTTTATACTGTGATTAAGTTTTAACCTTCCAGAAGTTTCTATGTATTTTTTAAAATAAATTGGTGCAGACACTGGAGCCCTGCAGTGATGTTCTCTATGTCTCCTGCCCATTTTGCAGTAGAAAGTAGGCAGTACCCTGGCAAATAATTGCCACCAGGACCATTTGCCTCAGCAGCAGCTATGACAAATGGGGAATACAATTGTGGCTCCTTTTCATTCCTGCTCCAGTCAATTGCTCCGACTGGGGTGAAACACTGTCAATTTAGGAAACTTATTCACATGGAGTGAACATGGCAGAAAATGTCCTCTCCCCGCAAAATAGCTTTCTAGAGACCTGAGCATCAGGATGAAAGCATGCATTTACATCATCATGACAGAAACAGGAAAGGAAAAATATAAGTCAAAGGAACAGACTAAAGCCAGTGTCTTTTACAAAGAAAATATTTAAAGAAAATCTTTCTCTTTAGAAGTCATAAATACATTATTTTCATATTTTTCACAGCAGTCTTTTGAGGAAGCTGAATGTACTTATCATTATCTTCAATTTCAGAGCTCCTACTATAACAAGGTAATTCACAGTACTTACCCAAACCCACACAAGTGAGCCACTGCTTATAACATTTTCTCTCCACTTTAAACTCTTGGTTATAAAATTCCAGATGCTCAAATGCTTGGTGCCAATGAGAATCCATAACCAGAATACTCACATCTGTTAATTCTGCTTGTCGAGCTATCAGATCATGTCATCTCAACTTCCACCAACATGTTTTAAATCTATTTTGGTTTCTGTTTTCTGTTTTTGTTTTGTTTTTTAACTAGCATTAGTATGATTAGCACAATCAGGCTCAAAACACACAATACAGACTTACCTCAATGTGCTGAAACATATATGGGTGGTTGCAGATTTTTCTCAACTGCATAATAGTGTTCATAAGTGTCTTAGCACCTCCTTTCCCCTAAGAATCAGTGGAAAGAGAAAAACAGAACTAATTATTAACTGGTCAGACATTTCAGATCTTTCACACTGGGCTTCTTATACAAAGGACAAAGGACCATAGGTTTTTTCAGTCACCTACACACCTCGTGGTTCAAAGCTTCTTTAATTATATAGCAGTTCCTGAGTTAGATATAATGTCTTTCTTGTGATTAACTTATCCTACAAAAAAAGTGAACCTTGAAGAATTATGTCCAGCCGATGGCTTTGCAACATGACTGACTATTCCATAGGACTCCGGGACACAGAAGCACAGAACAGATGCCCAGGGAGTGAAACTGGATTTTAAAACCTTCTAAAATGCCACCCCACACTTAGGCAGAATATATTTGCTGCAAAATTGACACAAGCAGAGCTAACTATTTTGGTAATATGAACATATTCCTTCTTTCTTCCTGCCCCAGTGCAGCTAAGAGGTGAGGAGATTATCTTTGGCAGCTATAATAGCTCAAAGGAGGTCCAGTGATTTACTTTAACAAATCAGCATTAGCAGGGATGCTTCCTGTGAATAGTCAATGTCACAGCCATGAGAAGACGTATCACAGCACCTTGAGTTGCATCATCTTCCGTCCGCAACGTACCTTCTTGTCTTTCTCAGAACCATCTGTGAGAAGGATCCCCTTGGCTTGCATATGGCGATACAGAATCTTCTGCAGAGCTGACATGTCACACTTGATCACATATTCCACCTGCGGAAAAGAGAACAGTAAGTAGGCAAGAGCAGGAAGGAGAAGGCGCCTGTTCTAAGAAGACTGCTGAGTCAGTGTCACTCCTGGAAGCACAAAGGTGTCTCTCTTTCTCTTTCTTGGATTCATGGAGTGCGGGGTGAGATGGGGGTGTTACAAGAGACCAGAGTCATCATTGTTAAAGGTACCATTATGATGGTGGGGCCTTCTAAAGGTTATATGTAATTGATGCTAGGGTCATGTTTTCTGAAATTTCTTGACTTGGTTCCAAATTTGAGAGAGAGAATGGCTTACAAACTGTTCAAATTCAAAAATGTTCAATATGGGATATTTTTACTATTTCCTTCACTTCCCAATTATACTTCCTTTCCTAGGAACAGAACGGTTTCAGGAAAAGCAGTGACTGGCAAATATCCTGTGATTTTCTTTGTGAAACATTTTTAAATGGACACATGTGGTATCTCTAATACTAGTCTTAAAGAGAGATTTATAACATCCCTAGGGTGACTACCATTAACTTCTACTCTTGAGAAATGGCAGGATACAACATAGTGAAAACAGGTGGAAGAGAGAAATTAATCCACAATTGGACACTACTTTATGGCCATCTAAAGGAGGACAAGGCCTCCTGTGCTTCCAGTTGAAATACCATCAAAATCCAACTTTAAAAAGTTAAGGGGAATTCACATGCTCATGGTTTATCACACACCTGCATACTTTACCATACTCCTAATACAAAAAAATCTGCCTTATTTCCTACTATTGTTTTTTATTTAAAAAATCCCAAGAATACAAATGTGTAATTCTGATAATAAACATCAGATTAATGCCTAGAAATATGCAGAATGTGATTAAAAGTAAATCAGCAAGCTGACTAATGTTTAATAAACTGATGTAAAATGATCACATTATTTGCAGCTCTGAGGGCCAAGGAGAAGAGGTCACAGAGAACTTGAATATTCATTCAATTGTTGCTTTAGAAGGAACCTGTCAGACCAGATGGAACCACAATTAATAGTTTTTGGCCACACATCTTGATGCATCAAATGAGATTAGAGAAAAGCCCGCTCTTTTACAGAAAAGTTGAGAAGTGTAAGTAATCCTCCAAAAACATGCTTTAGTTTTTAATGACCATCCTGGCCAGGTGAAAGAAAAATCTCCAAGATTAATAAATAAGTATGCGTTTAATACAGGCTTTGTGTTTTAGATAACTGATCATGTTATATGTTTAAAGTACTTCTCCTTTTTTTTTTTTTTTTATAAAAAATTTCTATAATTTGGCCAGGTGTGGTGGCTCAGGCCTGCAGTCCCAGCACTTTGGGAGGACGAGGCGGGCGAATCACGAGGTCAGGAGTTCCACACCAGCCTGACCAACATAATGAAACCCCATGTCTACTAAAAATACAAAAATTAGCCAGGCTTGGTGGTGTGCGCCTGTAATCCCAGCTATTCAGGAGGCTGAGGCAGGAGAATCGCTGGAACCCGGGAGGCGGAGGTTGCAGTGAGCCGAGATCACGCCACTGCACTCCAGCTTGGGTGATGGAGCAAGATACTGTCTCAAAAAAAAAAAAAAATTATAATTTTTTCAGCTGTAGTGAGGTATAATTTTATTAAGGTATAATATTTTATAAAGGTATAATATATGAAAACACAAATTGTATATATTTAAGGTATGTCTGTGATATTTTGATATACACAAACATTGTGAAATGATTACCCCAGCCTTCTACTTTTTCAAGAGCTGTTAACTCACAATGACATTTGATAATGGTAAAGAAAACGTTGAACAACTTTAGACTTTAACAAGTATAATGGTAAAATGACATCGAGGACTAATATTACTGGGCTCTTTCCATAGAAAAGGCCCTGTGCAAAGTGCTTTCTGTGCCTTCTCTCATTTAACACACAAAAGAGCTCTACTGGGATAGCCACATTTAGCCTTCTCATCTTATAGATTAGGAATCTGAGCACCACAGAGGTTTAGCTACAGGCCCAAAGATATAGCTATTCAATGGCACAGTGAGGATTTGAAATAGAATCCACTCTTTTAAGCTCCATGTTAGGATGACTAAGGAGATTTTCAGGCTTCCTAGCTCTGCCTGAGGTTCACCTTCACCTGCACCTCCCTGCTGGCTTGATCAAACCTTCCTGAATGTGGAAGGCATGGCTGATGCTTGTGCATTTGGGGAAGGCAGATCCAGAATTCAGGAAAGAACACTCAAGCACCTTCCTATCAGTCAGCCACTGCTAAGGGCTGGAGGTGAAGGAGTTTGGAAAGCAGGAGGCATGCATGGTGATACCATGGAGACAGGGATGCCAAGCACCCTCAGAGAGGGCAAGTGAGCAGAGAGGCAAGCTGCTCTCGAGGACCTGATGGCTGCTCTTGGAAGGCAGAGTCTCTTTCCTCACGCAATTAGGGGACTTAATACACATGATCAAAAATCACATAAGCTTCACAACTATATTTTATGTTTGCTCCCAGAGCCTTCTCAAACAACTCCGTGCCACTTGGTTTGTTTTTGTACTTTTCTCCAGGCCTGGGATGTCCTTGCTTAGTCTTAAGGCTCCTTTCTGACTCTACTCTACCTTGAGGGCCCTTTTTAAGATCTTTCCCAATCACACTAGCAGCCAAAGCCAATTTCCCTTTCATTTCCCTCAAAGAAGTTTGTCAGTAAAGCTTTTTTGATAATGGAGAAGAAAAACAAGAAGACATGCTAAAGCTCATTTTCCCAATATATGCCTACATATTTATTTATGAATTACTAGATGCATGCACTAATATTAATGTCTCAAGATATGAGTTACTTTCAGGGCATGGGTCAACGTTAAAGGAAGTTGATTTATATCCCTACTTAAAGCTGCCAATTTGATGATATCTAATATTTCTGGTCAACTCCAGCCCAAGTACCATGACGCGGCTGTTGAAAACCAACACTAGGATGAGAAAAGAGACAGGATGGCCTTTTTCCCGTTGTTCATCTATGCTTACGTGATTTCAACCTGCACTCCTTTGCAGAATCCCTTTAAGCCCTTCTGGGGACCAGGGGTGTTAGTTTATTTAAAATCAGATCATACTAAATCTTCTTATCTGGGCACAGGGAAACCCATAATGCCTCACCATCGGCAGAAAGTAAATGAACCAGGCAGCAAGGATGAATGGACTATCAGATGCTCCCAGTGGTGGAAACCCACTCTCACGCTTCCCCTGGGATAACCTACACAGTGTATTCCCAGCACATGACTGGCTTTCAGACACACATACATGCCTACCACATAGGTACCAGTGTCAATCTGCATGTTAAATATCAGTAAAGATTTTTTTAAGAGAAAGATCAATATATATGATTGTTCTAACATCTTTCTCCACCCAGTGGATTACTAATAAGCATTCCCCAACACATACACCCATGTGTACATACCGGGTACCCCATCCTAAACCACCTGAATGCCTGGATCATTCATTCTGATTGGTGGGATGATGCTGCCTTGCATTGCCACACTATTATTCAGTGTGAGGAGCTCTCATCTCCACAGCCAAGTCTGTTGACTTCTCACATCATGCCTCCCATTTCTGGTATATTGTGCCTCCCACCTGGCCTGAGTGCAGTATAATGTACAGAGCAGGCAATCAACAGGTTTGTATCAAGAAAAGGGATGGAACGAACAATTATAAAGCCACCACACTGAATCACAGTGACGAGAGAAGTTTTTATAATAATCCTGCCAACTCCAACTCGGTTGAGTGTGAGTTCATCCCCCAAAAAATGTGATGGCATCTGTTTAGAGCATGCATGTGAAAGCTCCTCAAAATATACTGGTGCTATAGCAAATGAAACTTGTGACTTCTTCACGGGGGTGATTCTCCCAGTAAGTTAGGTTTGTGAGAGCCACTGGAGCTATTTTTGTTTAAATCATATGTAAAACTGAGGTGCTGACCTTACGTATCTGGAAATTATCTCCTAAGCATTCTTATGTTAGTAAATGGCCTAACTGGTCCCTACAAGTAGGCAAATCAGGTCAGTCCACTGGCTCAGCATTTCTTCTTAGATACCCCTGTAGAAGTATTTGAACTTTGTTCATAGCTTCTGCCTGAATACTATTCTTCATTTATAATTCTCCTTCCTAAAGGATGCCTTATTGGAATAATAAACCTAAACTACATGCAATATATCACCGCTTTGTGAACTGAGATTTTTAAACAATATGATTCAATTTATGAAAGTCTCAGGTTCTAAACTCTATGGCATGAAGAGGAACAAAGTAATGATTAATTATGCTAAGCATTCCAAAATTTGATATAATGAATACACAAATTGCCAATGTTAGCAAAGCTTTGTTGGTGTTTTACACAAATTATATCAAAATCAGGATTGACTTTAGGTAGGTCAACCTCTGGTTAACCTCAGATATTGTATACATATTTTAGCATATTTAGACATAAAGAAATACCCAGCCAATTGCAAGTATAGTTGGTTCTTGATGATATGAATTAACAAAAGAGTCAGCACAGACAACCTTAAATGTGAGCTAAATAGAAAAATCAATTTTTATTTAGCTTAAGTTGTTCTTATATAATCCCTTTTCTATTTGGCATTCTTTCCCGTGCATAAGAAATGGATTTTATGCCAACAGCTTGGTGGTGGTGGTTGGGGGGTGGGTATATTCCCTTGCTCATTAAGTGTTTCATTAGACTAATATTAAAGCTAATTTTCCTATGCGGTTGACCTGCATTTACCAAACTGTGGCCTTTATATACCTGCTTTAGTTTCACCTGAGAAAGAACATGAAAAGATGCTCAACGATATTAGACATTAGAGAATGCAAATTAAAGTTACAAGACGCCACTATGCACCTATTGAATGGCTAAATATCTTGAAAAACTGACAATAGCAAGCACTAATGAGAATGTGGAGGAAGTGGAATGGTCATATATTTCTGGTGGGACTACCCAGTGCTTCAGACAGTCTAAGAAACAATGCAGAAGTTTCTAATAAATCTGTGTATACACTGACCATTCGATCAACCAGTCATACACCTAAGGTATTTACTCAAGTGAAATGAAAACCTATGTTCACACAAAAACCTGTACATGAAAGTTTATAGCAGCTCTATTCATACTTGTCAAAAACTAGAAATGACCCAAATGTCAAACAAACTGTGCTATATCCATAAAATGGAATACTATTTAACAATAAAAATGAACCAACTATTGATACATGCAAGAACATGGATGAATCTGTAACACATTTTGCCAAATTAAAAACAGATGCAAAAGGTTATATATTGTCTCATTCTACTCATACGACATTTTAGAAAAGACAAAGCTATAGACAGGGATGGGGAACAGATTAGTGGCTGCATAAAGCTAAGAGCCGAGGGAGGGTTTGACTGAAAAGAAGTAGAACCAGGAAATACCAGGGAATTTTTTTTGGAGCGGTGGATGATTACATTGTTTTGAATTTTTGTTGTGGGCATGGTTAACACAACTCTTCATTTGTCAAAACTCATAAAACTATACACCAAAAGAAGCAAATTTTACTACACATAAATTAAAAAATAAAAGTAAAAGCCTCTTTCCTATATGGCTCTTTTTTCATAAAAACGTTTGAGAATTACTGCTGTGAAAGTATTTAGCCTTTTCCTCCATCTGCCATAGTTCCTTTCTGGATTCTTTATTCAGGCTAAGTAAGACATACACATTGTTTGTGGCTGTAAGCAGTGGTGGTAGAAGAAACTTCTTTACCCCCTAAGATAGCAATGAAATGTCCAACTTTCCCCAGGTTAAAAAAAAAAAAAAAAAAAAATTCTAACAAGGCTGAAAAAGTAGAAAATGAACATCAGCCCAGCCATATCAGCAACAACCACATACACACATAAAGCGCTTGAAAAGTTTATGGAGAGAGATGTGGGGGGGCTACTGGAAGGATAGCAAGGTCAAGAGAACAGTGAGAAAGAGCTTAAAGAACAGGAAAATGAGGCCGGACGCGGTGGCTCACGCTTGTAATCCCAGCACTTTGGGAGGCCGAGGCGGGCGGATCACGAGGTCAGGAGATCGAGACCACGGTGAAACCCCGTCTCTACTAAAAATACAACAAATGAGCCGGGCGTGGTGGCGGGCGCCTGTAGTCCCAGCTACTCGGGAGGCTGAGGCAGGAGAATGGCGGGAACCCGGGAGGCGGAGCTTGCAGTGAGCCAAGATCGCTCTACTGCACTCCAGCCTGGGCGACAGAGCGAGACTCTGTCTCACACACACACACACACACACAAAAAAAAGAATAGGAAAATGGAACTCCCATTAATAACAGAGACAGCAACATGTGTAGAAAATAAGGAATATGGTAGAAGCAGCTGTCACTGGTTGGGTGCCTACCATGTGCCTGGCATGGTATTAGGAGCCCCACATCCGGTTAATCCTCACAACTCCGTAAGGCAGAGTCATTTATCTCCCAGCTCATTGATGAGAACACTAAGACCCATTTAGGTTAGATGACTTGCCCAGGTTCACATAGTAAGAGATGGAGAAGGTGGTGAAACCCACGCCTACTCTGACAGGCAGAGCCCATGATTTCCGCTCCACCAAAGGAAAAGATAACATGGCTGCCTTTAAAGGTACAGATACCTCTAAAGGTAGATAATACCACACACTGAGTATTTTACGTACCTCAAATATAATACTCTGGGTGTTAATAAGTACATGTATACTTTATGCAGGAGACATACTCTTGATAATCTGAGGGTAAATACGTTTCTTAAAAATTTTAACATCCTTCACGTATACTCAGGAACTTCTCTTGTAGAAAGAACCATAAAATAAGTATTTTTGTAGAGCAAAGAATTCCTTTGTGATATAATTAATCACCTCATAATTCTTAAGCTGCAAAAATTTCAATTTTTCTCTAGTGGATTTTCTTACAACATAACATACTTTCAACTTGCAACATATTTTTAAAAATCTATCTGCATTAGCCAGTCTTAGAAGTGAATGAACAAGATTAAGAAGTCTTATGGAATGAATAAATGAAGGGCTTCAGTTATTTGCCTTTTATTTTATACCTCTTCTAAAGAAAAAAAGAAATTATGGGATAAATTAATATGTTTAACATTCCATCTCTATCACTTGCAGAATCACTGTAACTGCATGCTAGGAAGTAATCAAGGCACCCACATGGCCACTACACCCATTCACCAATTTATCTACTCAGTAACTAAACTCCATCTTGAACAGAAAGGGTGCTACCCAGAGGCCAAGACCACAGGAAGTCCAAGGGAATATTAACAGCATTCTACATCCAAGATGCATTCACCAGCAGAATAAAATACTTAAATACTTAGACTATCACTGAGATATGCATGGTATAAAAGTCATTTTTAGTTTTTTTCTGACTGTCAATGCATAAAGGATTAGAGAATAAAATTCCCTCTTAACAAAGTGATCAACTTTGTACACCATCTTGACAACTCCCACTTAAAAATGAACAGGATGAACCAATCTGTCCAGAAATAAGAGTCATTACCCAGAAAAACCACAATCATGCAAAAATAAGACATTTCAGAACTGGCTCTTCTAAAGAAAAAACTCAAATCAAAATACCTCATGCAACAAATAGTATACAACGCTAAACTATCTTTAAGAGAATGAAACGTAGAATTCAAATATGCATGGTTCCAAAATATGATCAGAAACATATTAAACTAATACTCAAATCCAACCCCAAAACATGGAGCTAACGGCTCAAAAGGTGTTCTAAAGTACTGCAGACTGTTTCCAAAAGTTAGTCTGAAAAATACTGGCTTGAAATGTTCACAGGAACTTAATTTTTATGGCACAGAACAAAAATAATGTCCCCAAATAATTAGATGATGTGTCTGTAACTTGCAGGAACCCTATTTTTTCACTTACTGTCAGAATGGTGACATCACAAACATCAAATGTTAAATAAATTTCTAGAAAACCTGCAAATGTTTACCATCCCCTTCAATGATGATACAAGTCCCCAATGCCAAATCTTCCATTCACTTATAAGCAGAACAATTCTACAGTGCCTGCAACAGTGAACTCAATGAGGTCCGTAACTTAAAAAAAAAAAAAATCTAAAATTAAAATGTAAACGAGACTCAATGAATTTGATAATTTTATAAAATCTGCTAGAACGCTTTTGGAAAACAGGGTGGACATGCTATAATTTCCCTTCTCTCTCTAGCCCTATCAAACAAAAAAGCAATTTAAGATATTTTCAAGATACCTATAACTACAATATGAGTCTGCTGTTTCAGAAACACAATTTCAGAGGCAGGTACTTCAAACATATTTGCTGGAGGAAAAAAAAAAAACGCACAACTTTTGGTTGTGTGACATACTTTTTCTGGAAGCTGGGATTCAACTTCTTTCTTCAGTCTCCTTAGTAAAAATGGTCTTAACACCTTATGTAGACGCCTGATGATCAATATAGTTTCTTCTTCATTTAAGTCCACCTGTAAGAGAGGCTTTTATGAATTTGATTTTTTAAAGAAGAGGATGTTGCATACAATAAAGCTTTATGTTACACATATGTGGTTCAATACATGATTGACATTTTACATGCATTAAAGCCAGGTTTAAGCCTGTTATATCTACCTCTGAATTATCTTCCCACCTGCCTACCAAGTGGTAACAAAATGACCTCTAAATAGGTGTCTTTGTCTTAACGCTGAGTTCTACGGAAAAGAGCCCAGAAGCCACCAGTTTTTTATCATTAGTGTCAACAGCCCCAAATTGTATGGGATACGACTGTCAATGAAGACAGACTGAAGATTGAGATAGAATGGGAGAAGGGGGGCAATAGTTAATATGTTCCCTATTTAAAGTGGCAGCCTTAAGTTAGGCCCTTCGTCTTGGTTGTCTCAGACACAGAGACATACTAAAGGAACAGGGGCTTGAACATATAAAGAATAGGAACAAGAGTCGATCCAGTTTATGCTGGTGGACCTCTAAGTCCCTCTAACTTCACTCCTTTCCTTTTCTCAGCCCTATCTAGTTCCAAGTTTAGTCCATCTTAAAAATTTCTCTGCTTTCTCTTTCACCTTCTCCTATTAACCTCTAGGGGGCAGAGTTGATTGACATTACTTTCTACAAATGGGCAAGCCAGTGAGTTAACTACTGAGGGGCCCATGTGCCTCAAAATTTAAGGGCCAAATAATGCAAACCGAAATTTTACTAAAGCATTTTTAGTGGCTTTTCATTCCTATGAATGAGGAACCACTATAAAAATGACATGTGCCCATGTCTTTTCTTGCAATGGCCTACTGTCTTCCTTTCGTAAATGAGCTCTTAAAAGAAGACAGTGGAAGGAACAATAAGAAACTGGAAAACAAATGGCTACTCCAGGAAGACTATGTACACACAAAACTGAAACTCACATTAAAACCTAAAAAGAAAAAAAAGGTCTGCAGAAAATTAGTGAAAACTAGTTCTGTTTTACACACAAACTCTTTATGTGGAAATATTTTAAAGGGAATTCCAAGTTTATAACCAGGAAAGATTTGTTTAAAGCTTGTATTTAGATGGTTAATTTGGTCTGGTTAAATTACTTCAGCAAAATATCTCCATGTTCATCCTCCCTGTGGCCACTGCAGTTAAGCATTCCACCGGTCGGGACCCTTTTCTGGTAGCCTGGTAAACATGCTGGCAAAAGACAAAGGGGTTAGATGCCCCATGTACCACTAGATCCCTTTTCCTAAGAGGGGAAAATAACCCCACCACGAGACCATGTCCACCCACCAATGGGTTTCATAAAATAAACAACACTGGAAACCACCCTGTGGGTGTTCTGTGGCTCTAATGTTCTCAGCTTTAGGGCCTTTCATTTCATGTCATTGTCATGCAGTGGAAAAAACAAAAGTCAGACCAGTACCCTTTCACCAGTCATGGCAAATGGAGCATTGAACCACTGTTCAAATGTGCTGCAGCTCTTAAAAATTGTTGGGAGGAGGAAGTTGAGGAGGGCCCAGAGTTCAGGGAGCTTATTCTGCAGCGGGGTCCCAGTCAAGAGGATCCTTCTGGGGGCCACATAGTGAGTGTTCAAGACCTGAGTCAGCTTGCAGTGGTGATTCTTCATTCGGTGGCCTTCGTCCACTATCATGTATTTCCACCGAATCTATAACACAAGAGGAAGGACGGACGTGTGGTAAGCAAGCGAAAATACAACTATTTCCAACAAGCAAGCGGTGGTGCGGAAAACCAAAGAACCCTTCCTTGGTATATGATATGCCGTGATTACCTTTGAGACAAGGGAATCTCAACAATGTCTCATGCCTGATAGGCCACATAAGACATCCTATAATAATAGAATGTTAAAGCAACAATGTTCCTTACAGACCACGTAATTCCAAATCAACTTTTTACAAAGAAGGAAATTTGGGTCCAGAATGACATGGTTGTTCCTACGTGTGGATCCTGCCTCTCCCCATCCAATGCCCCTTCTATTAATACGTATCATGACAGCTATCCCAGATTTCATGGTCATGCTATTTCAGTTCATGACAGGCACAGAATACAGGTACTCACCCGAAGCAGAGGTTAACGACTGATTTTTCCAAGATGGCCCTAGCAGGTTCTACAGCTGAGATATTCTTGGCTCCATGCCTTCTTTTCTATTAGCCTGGCTGGTTACTACCTTTAGGGCTTGGCTCAGAAGTGTGTTTTGTTTTGTTTGGACTGGTTGCTAACATTTAAAAGTTGGACTATTTCACATTAAATTTGTACATACAGCTTTTCAAAAATTAGGTCTGAAAATGAAGCTCCCTCAATACACACACATTCCTTACCTGCCAGATCTAGGACCCCTGTTTTATCTAAAATAAAAGGATATACTCACTGGCAGAAAGTGCAGTGCAAAAATGTCATTCCTCTATTTATGCCAAAACTGCAGAATTAAATACAGCATACTTCCCCAACATGACTATTGCGTAAAACGTCCAGAATGCTTATATGGCCCAGTCCTCCTTCCTGTCTACACAGTCCGTTTCCTCTGTCATACCTTACCCTTCAGTCCTCTTAAGAGCACTGTTCAGTTTCTTAAAGTGAGAACAATGAGGAATGTTCCACTAAGCCTATCCATTCTCTACAAAACAGTGGCAATGGCCAAGAAAAACATCTGGTGCTCAGATGTCCCCAGATCCCGCTGCAAAGCTCCTAGAGAGAGAAGGGACATGAGGAAAGTATTCTATACAGTCCTTGCCTTCCTCATTAGAAGCATCAGACATGCCAGGGGAAAAGGAATAAAATCATCAGTCAGGCTGGGATGTACAGGTAGGAAAAAAAAGAAAAATAACTACCTCGATTTTTTTTCCTTCCTCCACCACCTCTAAGAAAAGTGTTTAAGGATAATTGAAGCTGTACAATCAACTGCCTCAAACTTAGCAATAGCATGAAAAGAGGGAAGCAGACAAAAAATATATTTAAATAGATATCCAAAATCGACTTTCCTGCCTAATTTAGCTTATGAAATAATAAAGAATCAGAGGCCTCTGATTGTGCTATTGGGTCTACTACTAATTAGGTCTTCCACTTGGACAAAATTACCACCCCTTTCCATAGCTCCATTTCTCCAGTAACAAATAAAAGCATCGCATCTCATTACCAGGCATCTCCAATGAATCTTGAAATACATATGCAGAAGACACAATATGAATTTTTTTTAAAAGGATCTCAAATGTACAAACACATTCCCTTAGTAATATTGAAAACACATCATTTTTGACACTGCCAAATTCATCTCTGAGTGTGAGGAGGTGGAACACAGCATTGTTGCCAGTGCCGTCTCAATTATTAAACCTCCCCTGGGAACACATTTCCTTTTTGTTATTTACTATGATGCCATGAAGGGAACTCTCAGTTCCCAGAGCAAGAGTTTAATGCAGAGATAGAACAGACCCCAGAAATAGAGATTCTATTCAATGTTGGACATAACTTAGTTTCAGATTATAGTGCTTTCAAAACATCATGGGGTAAAAAAAATTACTAAAGAGAAAAAAAAAGAGTTTTCATTATTTGTTCCATGAAAGAGAGTACTTCCATCTTTCTACATGAACGTATTAGAAGACAAGATGATATAAATGGGAGTAAAAATTTCTACTTCGTAGCTGAGGAGCAACTTAGGACATGCAAATGAGGAGACATGTAAGTCACAGAAACACCTCTTTCTCAGTTTCAAATAGTCACAGAAACAACCTTGAGTAATTCCAACAATGATAGTCTATTATTTCACCAGGAAAAACCTGCAACAAGACTACCACAGAAGCCACTGCTTGGATAAATGTTCATATGGTGGAGACCATATGGAGAGGTGTCTGGCTCATCTTTGGAGAAACAAAGGCACAAGAAGAATGAAGTTACACTGACAGTATTTCAGGGCAACAAAAACAATTATTTCTTTCCCGAGAATGTTCAAAGCTGTTAGAGAGGAAAGAGTTGCAGAAGCAACCAGGTGAATTTTTTTAAGAGATGTAAACTCATCAACTCTGAGAGGATAGACAAGAGCTGCCCCAGGATCAATCATAAACAAACACACACACACACACACACACACACACACACACAGCATGCATGAAATCAAAGCCATGACCAAAATATATCAAACTCTGAAAAAATTTTAAAAAAATAAAGAAAAGGACAAGCCATCTAAGGATCCAATTACACTATTGACTTGGGCAATACTTCACATTCCAGTGCGATGGTCCTAATTAGAGAGAAAACAATTTTTTAAAAACATACCTTTGCAAGAATGTGCTTGTCTTTTATAATATACTCATAAGTAGTCAAGAGGACATTGAATTTGCCACTCCGTAGCTGGGGGACAAGGGAGCGACGCATGGCAGGAGTACCCTGAATGGAAAGAAAAAAACATATGCATGATCCTATGGACACATATATGCATTATTTCTCACTATTCATAGCTTAACGATGCCCAGACATGTGACTGAAGAATGCACAGACGCACATTCTCATAGACTGATCTATCACACACGAGGAAGTTTTGGCTAAATTACACGTCTTGACCCTTTTCAGATCTTTTTTTAGAAAGGTTTTCCCACCAAAGACAGTGGGAGGGCAAAGAGAAATGGAAATGACAGTGGCTTCGTGGTAGTAGAGAACCCAACGCTCTGCTGAAAGGCTCCAGTGCTGTTGAGAAAGTACAGCAGGCAGCCCGGGCACCCGGGTAATTGCCTGACTTTGCAGGAATAGCCGGCACAGTAGCAGCCCACAGCGAGCCAGTCAGCAGCACGCAGAATGTGTGATATTTGTCATTTGTATTACTCTCATCAGAAACCTTGCAATATGATAATTAACAATTTTCTTCTGGATTTCACTATCTGAAAGTAATTATGGTTTATTACAGTAATCTTCTCGGGATGATTAACTCTCACGGTTTAGTACATGATGTACATGACAAAACTTTACAACCAAATACAGTTCACAGATGTGCATATGGAATCAAGAAAATAGGGTCTATTTTTTGCTTTTCCACATTTATATATAAATACAGCATTCCAAACCTTGTAAGAAATTTTCACCACAGAAGGAGCCCATTTGTCAAATTCATATGTCCAGTTAGATAGAGTCCTATGGAACAACAAAAAAAAAAAAAACACAGAAAAAAGACATTTGTATAAAAATCAATGGTTAAAAAGATGTTCTTATTCATACTCAGGCCTCACCTTGAAAGGGGCTACAGAATATAACATATCTCAACAAGATATTTATTTTAAAGGTGTGGAAATAAGAGATAAGTTCAAAATAAACTGTCACACAACATGACAAGTTTGTGGTTCATAAAAAAATCTTGTAAGAAAAAAACTCAAGAATTACATATTACATAATTACATAAATACATAATATACATAATATACATAATACATGAAATACATAATATACATAAATACACAAATAGAGCAAAAAACTAAACTGTAATATGATATTAAAAAAGAGCAACTGCCAGAATGATTTTAGGAATCTTCATAAACAGCCATATAAGTTCAGAAAAAAGTTGAGTCAGGAAAAAGAAATTACAAAACCACATGAAAACATAAAATAAATCTGTCAAGAGGAAACAGGGGAAGAAATATTGAATGACTTTTTTTAAAGCCCTGAAAGTGTCACTGTATATACGATTCAGAACATGCAAAATAGAGATTAAATGCAAAAGATGCCTAAATATTATACACATAATTCACACAAAAAGGGCTGCAAATAGCCTTCATTAGAAAAAATTCAAAGAAAACACAATAATATTAATATAATCCTTCTTCTTACTGAAGGTCCAAGTTCATATCAGCATTGAGATCTAAAACAAGACCTCGGTGAATAAAGCTGCAACCTAACACCCACAGGCAGACACACTGAACTCCCAGGGAGGGTGCTTGTGAATCATTATGCCCTCACTCAATAGTGCCCATTTGGGACCTTCTAAGAACCACCTAGCAGGTGAGGCACTGGGAACGTAATGGCGAACAGCAAAGGCCTGTCCTTACTAAACAGCAAACTCATTAAAACATAACCTTAGTGCACATACTAAGGTTATTTTAATGCAAAACTCCTAGTTATGATTTTGATTTATATTCTGCTTTTAAAAGGAAGATTTAAGAATATATAATCTTTTGGAAATGGAATAAGGAAAAAAATCAAAGAAATCTCACCCACCCACACACACACACAACTTTCCCCTTTGTGAGCCACTTAAGGAATAATGATGAGCAAGACTCACTATGCAGTGTTCAGGCTGTGTAGACCTGTCATACTAATGCCTGATAAAATCACTCAGTCCCGCGCTTAAATAGCCAATCAAACAGGCTAGGATGGGGAGCGGTGGGAAATTAAAACCTAAATCCAGATTACGTTCTCTTGGTAATCTGGATTTAGGTTACTACATGCTACAATTCTGTCTTAAGTAAAAAACAAGGATAAGCTACTAATCGGGCACTCTACAACATACAGAACAATGACTGTGGAATAAATGACTTTACTTACGAAAGGGGAACAATGATGAGATAGGGGCCATTGAGTCTTTTGTGCTCCATCAGATAAGTGATGAGTGCAATGGTCTGTATGGTCTTTCCTAGCCCCATTTCATCGGCTAAGATTCCGTTCAAATTGTTATTATACAGGGAAACCATCCATTCCAGGCCCTGGAGCTGAAATGAAGAGTAATTGCTTCAATTATCCAAGATCTGCACAGGTAATTAATACTAATACAACTCAAGTGAGGCTGTGACTTCTTAACTCCTCAGTGCTATATGCTGGGTTTCCCACAGTAGGAAAATGGGGGAAGCACCAATGCAAAAAGCATGTAAAATATGAGCCTGTAATCATTCCGGCTGCTTGGCAGGTGCTGAGTGTTAATCAGATTTAGAAATGATGGGCTATAGCATACTGGTGAGTTTTAAAGCAGCTTTGCTGCTCATCCACACTTAGTATTTCACAGTATATGACATTCTAGAATTATTATAAATGAAAAAAGCCCAAACCAAAATCTAATCCAGCCACTCCAAGAATAAAAAGCCAATGTGAAGGCAGATTTGGCACACAGATCACAGATTATTAAAAACAGCCTTTTTGGTAATAAAAAGGCTACCCCCTGGGTGAGGTCCCCTCAGTGAGAAGGCAGAGCGACCAGGGAGCCAGGGACACTCTGCTGGGACCATAGGAGGACATTTCTCTTCCTGGCAGAGAGAAAGTTCCCAGGCAGCACATGGAAACTTTGTAATGTGGGTACTCCCCAAAGGCTGCACACTGGAAGCTGAAGACTGGAAACATGCTCAACATATTTCTGAAGTACAAAAACATTGTACCAGAGATTCCCCACATTAAGCATAACAGTAAGGTTCGGTGAAAATACAAAATTGTTAAACCTCCATCCCCCAACCAACAATTCCCTTCCACCATCATACCACAGATGCTGGATTTAAATGACAGGATCAATTATATATATATTTGCTAAAGTCAGTTTGGCTTGCTAATGATGTTATGCTTAGGGAAATGTTAATTTTTTATGTAAGAACAAAGCAAGTAATTAGTTTGTTTAAAATATTTATTAAATGACTATTCTGTGCAAGGTGCCAAGCAAGGAGCTGTAGCAGATAGATACCAAGGTCTGTAAGATGCATGCCTCCCTTCAGAAGCTCAAAGAAAAGAGAAAACAATGAATGAGGCACATATGCACATATACCAAGAAGTGGTTGACAGTGCCAATGTATATGTATACATATAAAACTGTATTGACAAGAATTTTTCTTAGGGAGACACTATGTTGGTTTGCAGCAATACTTCCATAAGGCACTTGAGACACTTTGTAACATGCAAGATTCCAAAGTCATCCTAAAGGTTTCTGCAGAACTACAGCAACAACAAGAGATAAGTAGAGAAACAGGAAGAACCTCCAAGAGAATGGGCAAAAGATAGAGGGAAAGAGGGGAAATTATTATAAAACAAAGAGTGGTAGACAGGAGAAGCTGTCAGCCTGCAATGTGACCCTGAAACCACTAGACCTTTAGAAAAGTCAACTAAATACAAGAAACTTTTGGGATACTCTGTAGGATGAATTTTGTTTTTCTTTTTTTTTTTTTTTTTTAGTGAAAATTGGTAAAGGGGCTAAATTTTGCATTTGTGCTAATTCAATACAAAACAGAAGCAGAAACTAGCAGCAGAGGAGATGAGAAATTCACAAAAATTGTGGGAAGTAATTTGGATTTTCTCAGGCTGGAAACTGGCAGAATTGGCCAGGGGGAGGATTAGATATTGAACCAAGCTTATGTGGCTCTCTCGGAGTAGCAGAAAGACCTCAGCCATGTCAAGGTTAAGTAAGTATTAATGACACAAAAACCTGTCAAGAAGCAAGAAGACAGAAAGCTTACTCATGGAGAGAATGATCAGGGAAGGCTTTGAGCCACAACTTGAACTGGTTTATGAGAAATGATCAGGGAAGGCTTTGAGCCACAACTTAAACTGGTTTGTGAGATCTCATCAGGCAGATATGGCTAGTCAAGATTCCAGGAAGAAGGCACTTCATGAGGCATAAACCCAGAGAGACACTGCAAGGCATGTTCAGGGAATCTACAGCAGCTCAGCAACACAGAGGCATAAAACTCACATATGGAAGTAGAAGGAGCTAGGTTTGAAAAGAGAGTGACGAAGAGCGCTTAGAAGGGTGTCGGATGACAGAAGAAAACCCATGTGGCATTAAAAGTTATTTACAAATAATTCAAAAGATGGCTCTCCCATATACAGATATACAGAAGTTTATTAGAGCATGCTGTGAGTTAACATCTGTGTCAGGGAGGCCAAAGAAGATGAAACCTGCTTTGGATCTCACGACTATGACATGGTCTTTGGAGAAAACATGACCTTACTAAAGCCAGAGCAGTGGTCCTCAGAATGTGCTCCAGGGGTTCTCAGGGGGCCCCCAAGACCTCAGAAGGAGATCCACAAGGTCAAAATGATTTGCACAACAATACCAAGGCATTACTTGTCATTCTTACTGTGTTGACATCTGCACTGACGATGCAAAAGCAATGGTAGGTAAAAACTGCTAGTGCTTTAGCACAAATCAAGGCAGTACTGCACTGGTAGTCGTTGTATTCTGCACTCCTATGCAAGGGCAGCAGACACAGTACCAAGTGCTAAGAGTGGAGAGGACCCGATGCCAACAAGTACACTTCCTGAAGTGTATTCTAGAAGATGCTAGTCTTACAGGATGTCAATTGGTGATATAAAAATAGGGTTTGGTAGTCAAAGAAGTTTGGGAAATACGAAGTTAAACAATGTTAAAGAAGTGATTTTACTGCAGGATGCTGATGTGCATTATGGTTACATGTTGATTTCCAGAGTCCTAAGTGTGCTGACGGGCATGTGAATTAACAAGAGGGGTCACTGCCAGAGTGACCGTATCTGGTCATTGTCGAGGGACTGTCCAGGGTTATGCCTATTATCAATAATAAGGCCCTCGACTCACGTTCACAAGTATTCAAGTTGGAAATAGTAATTTATATGGTAATCTTAGTTACAGTATTTGGCCACAAACCTCTTTTTTTATTTATCTAGTTTTATTTTTATACAGAGTCTCACTCTGTTGCCCAGGCTGGAGTACAGTGGGACTATCTCGGCTCACTGCAAGCTCCACCTCCTGGGTTCACGCCATTCTCCCACCTCAGCTTCCCGAGGAGCTGGGACTACAGGTGCCCACCACCACACCCAGCTAATTTTTTTGTGTTTTTAGTAGAGACAGGGTTTCACTGTGTTAGCAAGGATGGTCTCAATCTCCTGACCTTGTGATCTGCCCGCATCGGCCTCCCAAAGTGCTGGGATTACAGGCGTGAGCTACTGCACCTGGCCTCCTTTTTTTAATTTTTAAGGAACAATTCATAGAACAAATGTCTCACGGAACACAATTTGGGAAACATTACTAAGTGGTAGAAGGTAGAACACAGGAATTAGCCTCAATCCAGACAGGTCAAATAAAACATTGGCCTAATTTTTAATCAAACCACAGATGCTCACAATTTTATTGTATCTTTTTTTTTTTTTTTGTAGATGGAGTTTCACTTTGTCACCCAGGCTAGAGTGCGGTGCTATGATCTTGGCTCACTGCAACCTCCACCTCCCAAACTCAAGCGATTCTCCTGCCTCAGCCTCCAGAGTAGCCGGGATTACGGGCATGCACCACCACACCCAGCTAATTTTTGTATTTTTAGTAGAGAGAGGGTTTCACCATGTTGGCCAGGCTGGTCTCAAGCTCCTGACCTCAAGTGATCCACCCACCTCAGCCTCCCAAAATGATAGGATTACAAGAGTGAGCCACCATGCCTGGCCTATCATATCTTAAGAAAAAGCATAAATGTAGTAGACAGCTACTCCTAGGTGGGTTGAATCCATGGCATAAAACCACAGCCACACCTAAAAATTTTAAAGAAATACTTCAAGATGAGGCGTGGATGTTCTCCAGTTTAATAGAATGTGGCTGGGTTTCCCATTTTGCAGAGATCACTTAAAATACATCCCAAAAGCATAAAACAGAAAATGGGTATGGCATGCCCTAGTAAAGATGGTAACATGGAGTACTCTAAAAGAAGAATTACAGGCACAATGAAAGGAATCTCAGTATTATAAGTGATGTGGCCTAAAACGTCATCAAAAGCCCTTAGTCAACATGTGCATGACATACTTTGATCAAGATTAGGTAAATGGTTACGACTTGCCAAGGAAACTCAAACCATGCCAATTACCTGGTAATGCTTTAGGGTCCCGTTAATGAGGAGGGCAGACTGTTTCTCCACCCTCTCCGAGATGGCATGAGCCACGGTGTAGTAGGACTGGGAGCCCCTGGCACTGTACTGCATGCTGTATTCATCATCCACGTCTTGCTTAGCTGTCCTGGGAAACGAAAAAGTGGAGAATCACACACAGACATGTGCGTGCACGTGTTGTGTTACTTCACTCAAAAAATGATCTGAGAACCGAAAATAGCTGCAATAAGCGTGTTTTATCAACCACTACCTGCCATGCAGTTAATATACACTATCTGTAATCCTCTCAAAAAGCAAGCACAAAAGGCATTAGGATGATCATCCCCATTTTATGCAGGTGGAGAACCTGAGGCTTAGAGAGGTTACTTCATTTGTTTGGATCACATATAAGGTAGTGAAACCAGGATTCAAATGCAAGTCCCCTTGACCCAAGAGACAGATAGGAGCCTGAACCCTACACCTGCAGATGAATACTTCGCCGATGAAGCTGTCCTAGACTGTTAAATACAAAGATAAGTCCTATTCACAGAACACTGGCTAAAGCTGGGAGGGCAGGGGGAGAGGGCAACCCAACATTAAAGGGGTAGGAAGGAGGAAAGGTAGGCTTCTATCTTCTGTGCCTTGTTCATGAGCCAGTCTGTTATTCTATAGGTAATGAGGAACCACTGAGAGGGATTCTTAACACCTTCAGTGAAGGATCAGGGCAGATTGTTAAGAGGAAGGTCCCTAAAGTGGGGCACACAACCACGGAATAAAAGGGAGAAATATGAGGATGTCTATTTCTGGTTTTTAAAATACCTCATCTTTTATATTGTTTCACAACAGTTTTCTTTTAACAGTACAGCTATACAAGTAAAGAAATGTGCAAACCCTTGATGTAGACGGTCCACAGGAATGGATGAGACACAGAACCAGGGCACTCGGAGGGTTGGAGAGGGTTCAGGGACTGGGCGAGAGTTGGTGGCCAACTTGGCTATGGCAGCAGGAGTAAGACAGGAATGGTGTCTGTCACTTGGGTTTCAGGGAGACTGCTGATGTCATTAAGGGAGGCATGAAAGGCAGCGAAGCCACCAGTTAGGGAGCTAAGTTTCATTAGCTCAATCTGGGATTGAGGTGCAGACCACAGGTATGAGGCTCAGGAGTGAGCCTGAGCTGGAGGCAGGGATTAAGGAGAGAGAAGGGTAAGGAAGTGAGGAAGAAAGGGAAGGAAGGAAGGGAGGGAGGGACGGAGAATCAACATGAAACCCCGAGACCTGGGAAGCCAGAACTCAGTGGTGACCGCTAAGAGCACAGTTTCAAGCAGAGTGTAGGCGTGAAGTTAGTTGCCTTCCTTAAACAAAATTTCCTAAAAGAAAATTCATTAAACATCATCCTCACACAATGCATTTCCAAGGGAAAAACTCAATACACACTCAATGATCTGCTTAGCATCCTTCTCAGAAACTTCTTCACTATTTGGATCCAGGAGTATTTTCTCTTCGGTTTCCTGCCTACTGGACTCTTCTTCCTCATCCTGGAGAAGGAACAAAGATAGGGAGGAAAATATATTTTAACAAGGAAATCTCTATGATTGACATTTTCTGAAAAGACATGAACTAGTATTCAACTTCACAAATGAAGTTAGATCATAAAATTCAGGGAGGAGGTAAATGTGACATCTACTTAAATAAGGCAATACCCCCATTCCACTGCTATTGAAATCACCAATGAGATAATGAAGGGAACTCTCTGAGGATCCCCTAGAACCCTTGCTCCCAAGAATGAGTATGTAAACATCATGCCAGAAACATAAATATCTATCATTATTTGGTTATCAGAGTCCTGTAGAGCATATCTGCTCCCACTCAGTAGCACTCTCTCCAAAGCCAGATTGTAGAGATCTTAGGATCCTCCTTCTCATAAAAACACTCTCTCTGATGGCTGGGTGCAGTGGCTCATGCCTGTAATCCCAGCTACTCCAGGGGCTGAGGCAGGAGGTTGCAGTGAGCCAAGATCACACCACTGCACTCCAGCCTGGGCAACAAGAGCCAAACTCTGTCTCAAAACAAAACAAAACAAAACACAAAACAAAAAAAATCCACTATGTCTGATAATGCCCATGGGACTTGGATGGCCCCATATATGTCCACTATAGAGGACCTGGATCTTGTGAGCACACTGCTTTCTGTGGCTGATTCACATCACACATTGCAGAGTACTGAGATTAAAAACTCTCAAGAACTTGGCAAAGGATTCAACACCTCTCTCTTCTCAACTGAGTACTACATCCAGCTGACCCATTTGAAAGCATCACTAAGGAAGTGTCCGTTCTGTCCACTACTAACCTGGTGCAGAAGGCTAAATCTTTCCAGACAATCCAGTAGAATTTCCTTGAAAAGCAGGTTTAAAGAGAACCATGCTTTTCCGTAACTCTTAAATGACAAAGTATGAATGGACAAGCTATCAAGGAGAAAAATCAAACCTTATGATAGCAGATCATTTAGAAGCAGGGAGTCAGCTAAGGCCTTGGCACAACTCATTCATTTTCCAGGCCAGGAAATAAAACGCTGAGAGGGGACATGAATCTCCACACGTCACTCAGGCTCACCCGCAGCAGACCCATGCGATGGGTCCAGGGACAAGGGCTGTCTGTGCTTGTCATGCTCAGGTTGGCACCTGCTGGCTAGGCGGCCTACTTTATCTCATCTCTGCCCTCTCTGGCTCTCTCTTACTCAAAGAGAAGGTTCTTCCAGTAGGTTACTTATAAGCCCATTCATCCAAGTCAACAAGACACCTTTAAATATCTTCGAGATAGAGTAGCTGGGGGAAAAAAATAGCATCCCCCAAAAAGTATTTGTTTTTGGTTTTTTTTTTAAAAAAAAAAAAAAAAACAGGATCTTGCTCTGTCACCCAGGCTGAAGTGCAGTGGCACGACCTCAGCTCACTGCAGCCTCTGCCCAGGGCTCAAGCCATCCTCCTACCTCAGCCTCCCAAGTAGCTGGAACTGTGGGCATGGGTCACCATGCCCCGCGGATTTTTGCATTTTTTGTAGAAATAGGGTTTCACCATGTTGCCCAGATTGGTCTCAAACTCCTGGACTCAAGCAATTCTCCTGCCTCAGCTTCCCAAAATGCTGGGATTATAGGCATGAGTCACCATGCCCAACCATGTTTGCTTTTTAATGATTATGCTTTTTTGTAATATAACCTTTATTATTCTTCCTCTTTACAAAAGCATTAAGTGCTCATGGTAGACTAATTTGGAAAACACAGGTCCACAGACAGAAGGAAAATAGCCATAGTCTTGAGATCCTGGTAAGCTATTATGGGTAAGGATGCTTTACCTGGTCCTCGGCACTATACTATGGCACTCTCAAAAATATCAGATCTAATGACTATATATTAACAATGCTCTAATAAAGGAGAGCAAATCTTCTTTTAATCCTTCTATTTGTAATGATTAAATTAAACATTTTGTAGTTGATTTAACAAATATTGTATTATTTCTCAATTTCTATTAAAAATACCCAAGATTCCTATTTTAGGTTCTAGTTATACTAAGTATTCCTTCCAAGAGACTGAGCGCTTCTCTTTGGGTAACAAATATATCTAAGGAATTCAAACAAGAATCACATTTGGAGAGAAATCAAGAGGATCAATAAACTCATTAAACTAATCCCATGTTGCCCTTTTCGTCCAAGTTTCCAGACTCAGAATTGCAAATAGACTCTAAGGTCTGAAGGACTTCAGAACTTTTTGGCAGTTAATTCTCAATGTGAACCAGTTAGAGGTATGGTGTGGCCTTTCCCAAGGTAATCCATCTCCAATTCTCCCCTAAAAGACCCCTTCACCATCTCCAGGTTAATGCCAGCTTCTCTTTTCTTGGTTTCAAGTGAATTTAGAATGTGCCAAGTTTCCCTATTAGTCAGGGCCTCCCAAGAGCTCACTGTACCACTAGGCATATACCATCGAAGCATCTGTAAATCCTTAGCCCCAGCTGGCACCCAAAGGCCAATCCTGGAGGAAGAAATGACAGAACGACACAAGGCCCGGGCTTACATTCAGGAAGAAGTTTCTTCCTCTGACAACTTTCAAACCAATAAACCCCAAACAGAGATACATACATACCTCTTCCTCATAATCAGAATCACTCTCTTCACTGTCGGATCTAGGGGCAACTTCATAACTAAGGAAAAAGAGTGAGGAAGAGGAGGGGGGCTTAGTTTTTTAAATTATAAAACAATAAAGACACACATGACTTAATAGCACATGCTATGTGTAAAAGACAAATCCAAATAACAACTTCAACCATCTAAGCAAAGGCTGTGTAGTTTTAGTTTCCAGATTGTACAAGATTACCAAAATCTAAAAAGCTAAAACACCATGAATGCTGCTTTCATGCCTTACCCAGGATTCATTTCCAGCCAGGCGTCCAGCTGACTTGCTTTGGGTGCTTCTGGTCCGAACAGAACCTTGCCGGTTTCTGTGTGAGTCACTTTGACAGGGAGGTCACTCATCTGGCTGCTCTCATCTATGGGCTACAAAGGAGGGAAAATCAGGTCACGGCTTGATGTTAAGACCTTCTCCCAGTTCTGTACTGGATGTTTCTCAGCATTTTTTGCTGCCCAGCATCTGAAACCTTATTCTGTTTTTGGAAATTTCACTACCTAATGAGTTTTGGTGGGAGGTGACAGGCTACGTCCCACTAAAGAAACTGAAAATGCTGCCTCCCTGGCAGCTAAGATACAGGCACAAACCTCAGCTCCAGCAACCAGATACATCACCAAGGTTGTGAGTTAAGAGCTAGAAGTGCAAGGGTGTGGAAACCAACAGGTGCACTGGTGCAGGGCAGACCACAGTGGCAACAATGCCAGGAAAGCGGTAATGGCTCTGTCAAGCTTCTGCCTGCTCCCAACCACAGCCTGTACTCACTGGACCAGTTGTAGAGCATAATATTGGGGATAGCCCTGAGTCAGGTTCTGCAGAAACCCTGGAGATCTGATGAGTTGCCCAGTATCCTATCAATATATTCCCTTTTTATTTAAATCAGGCAGAGTTGATTTTGGTCATTTGTAACTAACAACCCCCGATTCCTCAACTAATACTTCCCAGATAACAACTATTGCAAAGTCATGGTTTCAGAGAGAATGAAAAACACAAAAGGTATTACAACCTATGTCATCTCATGAGTGGCTGGTTTGGTCTCTGCAGAACCGGTGTCCTTTTTCCAAAACTAACCCCCCAGGTGTCTAACCCAACTCTTGGTATCTTTGAGTGTGATAAAGAAAAAAGCTCTGCTTCTCTGAAATCTGGCAAATTGACCAAGATTAAGCTAAAGTTCATTACTAGACTAGTATATCCAAGGAACACAAGAATCACACTTGAATATAATCAGTAACGAATGACTGCTTCTGATTACAGGGTGACCTGTACTTCTAGGAGCAGATCCCTAAGTAAAATGTTTGTTTGGAAATGCTTGATTTGTGAGTGGTTCAAGTTATCTATCTCCCGAAAAGTAATAAAATTGAATTTTTAGACAATTCATGAATTCCAAAATTTTTCCTAGATTCCTTTCTATTGGAATTAAGCAGAAATGATAGGATAACCTACAGTATGCTATAGTTTATCTTCTACATCTTATAGGAAATGACCAAAAAACAAAACAAAATGAAAAACACATACCCAATTGTTCTTTCCCCTTACACCCTCAACAAAGCACTGTCAGCATAAGAAACAATACATTAGCGATTATCCACAAAAATATCCTTAAAAAGAGAAAAGGCTTACTCCAGATTGTCGTTTTTTCCTTTTGTGTGTGCTAAAGCAATGGTTTTGATCATTACTTTGCACGCCAACATGACACTTCTTCCTCATTAATGTAAAAGGTCATCTATATACTCAAGAGATAAAGAAGGAAATCTACAATTTGCTATCATTTCCCTTGGAAAAATCATATTCTGTTATCATGAACCATTATAATATAGCTTGTTTTCGTGCTAATGTCATGCCTCTAAGAAAACTGGAAATCACTGTAGATGGAATTAGAACCTTGGCAAAAGCGCTGAATGAGAACAGAAGAACATAATAAGAACATTATTTCAAAACAAAGCAAGATGTCCACGCCGCAAGCCTTAGCAAACAGGACACATGTGTTAAGATTAAAAGAAAAAAAAGATGTATGTCACAAGCACAAGATCAGTAGCTAATTTTCCCAACAGATAATAAGATATCAGAACACTATTACGCTAACATGTTAAATCTCTCCCTGTGTGCTTGTTAATTATAGACCAATGGGAGGCATACTTAGGTAAGGCTGGGCTTTTGCAAATTAGAGCTGTTTCTAAGTGCTCTAATATATACTATTCTTATCCCGTAACAGCCCATGGAGTTTCTTACACATCAGACATTTATCCTGATCTTTTCTTTCCCTGTGATAGATTATAGTGGTTACGCAACATTTATTGTTCAAGAGGTTTCTGCATAGAATAGTGGTTCAATCTTTTTTTTCTGCATCTCCGCTGTGTGAGTTCACAATACCACTGTGTGCAGAGTGATACCAGAATGGGAAGTGGCAACCTCCCACCCACTCCGATCCTCCAAGTAGGTTTATCAGAATTTATGAGACAAAATGAAGATAATTTGAAACAAACTCCCTTCCCATCCTGCTCTGGGAGTGTGCCTCCTCACTGTGAATCGCTGGCAGGGAACCTTAAATTCTTCAGAAAAAAAATCCAACAAATAAATGGTATCCTCATAATTCAGGAGAATACTGGAACTACTAGGAAATGAATTTTAGGACTAGGCTGATGAACATACACATAGAAGCTATATGGCAAGCCTATTAAAAATGCCAAAAATAAGTTAACCAAACATGTGACTTCTTTAGTTTATGTATTTTTATAATTTCAAATTAATAATAAACTAGAAAAACTGGGTCATATTTTATGCTTCTGTATCATTTACTGGGCAATATAATTATAGAATCATTTAAGATTCTTACACGTCCTATATATTTGTAAATATATGATTATATGTGCACAGAAAATTCTGAAATAGTATGCAAGACATTTAATATCAGTTGATTGATACTCTGACATGTAAGTAGATTATTTTTCACTGTATCCCTTTTGTATTATTCTAATTTTCTACTATGATAATGTATTACTATTTTTACTTAAAATAAATAGCACAGTAAGAATAAAATAGTATGCATGAAGAATGGTGCTGCCAGGTATGGCACGGACTCCGCTCAGCAGAACACAGTGGAAAGGATGACAATCCCTTACCTCTCCATCCGGTCCCAGGGCAGACTCGCCACCCTCTGCATTCTCTTCAGCCTTCTGCAAAACAACAATGTCGAATGTTATATGTAACCAAGACGATGGGGTACAGGACTTCCTGGTAACTCTCTGGTATGTAATAGAATTTCATTGTTACCCCATTATTATCTAACACAGCTTAAGTGTTAATGCTTTTTATGTTCATTTCTCTTTGCTGAGACAAAACATGTATTTTATTAGCAACTTGTAGAGAGTCACTTAAAGCCAGATGTGATCTGAGGCCAGCACACTAGAGATTTGTAGATTGTGTCTTCAGGGACCCAAAGAGCTTAAGACAGGGCAGTATCAAGACAGTGGTCAGAACTTGAAATGTTCTTCTCGTGTTTGGGAGTGGGAAGATATATCCTGACATAATTAGCTCAACTTTCCTATCCCCTAAGCAAGTTTTCTTCAGCAATGAAGAACAACATTCTAAAACTGTTCATCAAGAACAAGCTCTGATGGCAACAATAGACACTGGGGACTACTAGAGGGGGGAAGGAGGGAGTGGGGCAAGAGTTGAAAAACTAATTATTGGGTACGATGATCTTCACCTGGGTGACAGGATCAATTGTAACACAAACCTCAGCATCATGCAATATACCCAGGCAATAAACTTGCACATGTATCCCCTGAATCTAAAATAAAAGTTGAAATAATAAAAATAAAATTGCATCCTCAAAAAAAAGAATAAGCTATGAACCACTCCATGGGCATAAAAACGTAATATAAAACTTTATGAGTTCCCTGGATGTTTTTAATTCCACCTAAATTTCTTTTATAATATATAGTATTTCTACCATGTGTAAATGGGAAAATTTTATGCAGATATTGTTGTCTCATGAAGAATTCTGTTATCTACCATTTCTTTTTTTTTTTTTGAGATGGAGTCTTGCTCTGTCGCCCAGGCTGAAGTGCAGTGGCCCGATCTCGGCTCACTGCAAGCTCTGCCTCCCGGATTCATGCCATTCTCCTGCCTCAGCCTCCCAAGTAGCTGGGACTACAGGCAACTGCCACCATGCCTGGCTAATTTTTTTGTATTTTTTAGTGGAGATGGCGTTTCACTGTGTTAGCCAGGATGGTCTCAATCTCCTGACCTCGTGATCCACCTGCCTCGGCCTCCCAGCCTATCTACCATTTCTTACACATCCCAATATCTTAGTCCATTAATTTCTACATGCCTCAAAAACAACCTAAATGAAAAGTTAAGATTATGTCATATCGGCCGGGTGTGGTGGCTTAGGCATGTAATCCTAGCACTTTGGGAGGCTGAGGTGGGCAGATCACAAGGTCAGGAGATCGAGACCCCCCTGGCTAACACGGTGAAACCCCGTCTCTACTAAAAATACAAAAAATTAGCCAGGTGTGGTCGTGGGCACCTGTAGTCCCAGCTACTCGGGAGGCTGAGGCAGGAGAATGGCATGAACCCAGGAGGCGGAGCTTGCAGTGAGCCGAAATGGTGCCAGTGCACTCCAGCCTGGGTGACAGAGCGAGACTCCATCTCAAAAAAAAAAAAAAAAAAAAAAGATTATTTCATATCTTCTATATATCCAAGAAAGTCTCATCTGTAATATACGCAAAATAATCTAAAATTTTTTCCACTTACGATAACCTCTCTGACAAGTGAAATCTTTAAAATCACCTCTACGGAATCACATTTTAAAGTTACTGCTGGAAAGCTATACTATTTCTGTATGATATGATGAGAAAAAAAAAAGAACTTTAGTCATTTCCTTTGCCAAGATGCAATGAGCTTTCCTCCCTTGGGCTCTTTAGTTAATTAAAAATAAAAAATGATGATACAGAATCAATATGAACTCAACTTTGTTAACTTAAGATATCGATTATATAATATGTTTTGCCTTCTATGAAAATAACTCAACTGTCTTTTGACAAAATAGCTTTTATGAAAACACTTAAAAGTTTAAAATCAACCTTTTATTCATAGTGAAGAAAGGCAGTTCCATCAACATTTGAAATTTCTGAAGTTCCTTTACAATGCAATTTTTACCAAAAATACATGTATGTATGTATGCCAAAGCACAAGGCATAAAAAAAAACGCAGCTTCTACCAAACAGTAGGAAATAAAATGCTCCCTTTGGTTATGATTTTCCAAGAAATTAAATTTCTATTTATGTCACCCCAGAGCAAAAACATTTATAAGCTCAAAAGAAATGATCAGCTTCAAAGAGCATCAGGCTCTACATCTAAGCTAGTGACACAGAGAACAATAACAGAACCCTTGAATTCAAAAAAGAAACCATCCCTGCTACCAGTCACTGAAGGTTCCATTTTTGGAATTCTCAGAATCTATACTCAGGGGACTGTTTTAATTAACGGGGGAAAGTCAATTAATTCCATCATTCTTTCTATACAAATCAGAAATAAGCTACAAATTTGGCCAACAAAGAAAATCAAATGAGACAATGAATAAGCCAATTTCAAATATCTGGCAAGTGGAATTGGATCACCATTTCAATGAATAGTACATTAAAAAGCTTGAAGCATCATATATTAATATAATCAAAACTATTCTGAAGGATACTTTCCTATGAATATACTATAGACTAGCTAGATTGTTATCTAAAAACTGCCTCACAGTCAGGCCCTTCCATTACTTAAAATCCCCAAAACTATTTTTTAAAATTCTATTAGGTATCAAATCTGAGAGACAGAGTAATATTAGATTTAAGACAGTTGGTTCTGGAATTAGACAAACTGTGTTTCAATCTTAGCTCTCTGTAATTAAGTGCAAGAGATCTTAGCTGTATGATCTTGGGCAAATCATTTTCTCTTTGTGTCTTAGTTCCCTTTTGCATAAAACAGGAATGGAAACCAACAGTGCCTACTTCCTAGGGCTTCTGCAGGACTGGGTCACTATTTCAACATGTACAATCCAGTGTCACAAGTAATATATATGCTGCCAGCCTCAATCTCCACATTGTACAAGGGTCAACGATAGTCCGAGGACTATTCTTTTATGTCTGTAATTAAGACTGGATGTAGCATTTCCTGAAAACTGCTTCATAAGGCTATGAGGTCAGGGATTTCTGTCTGTTTCGTTCACTGATGCATTCCCACACCTACAACGGCATCAGGCACTTAAAAGGCGCTAAATAAATATTTGGTGATTGAAAGAATGAATGAAAGCACAAAGAACAATGCTTTCCACTTAGCATATGCTCATTAAACTATTATTATTATCATAAACAGATGCCAATACATCTGCAACTCATAAAATAGTTATGAGCACGCACACAATTAGCCATTGAATTGGTGCTCTGTGTGACCTTCCTCACAAGCGTGCCCTGTCCTTGGACCCAATTCTGCCATGTTATTCTAAGAGATAGAGGCCAGGTGGCAGTCTACTCTATGACAAGAGATGTCAGCTTCTCCCATCTTTCTTTGGATTCCTTCAGTTTGATGACAGTCCTGGTTGGTGCGCCCATGTACTCACATCAACCTCATGCTGTGCCTCAAAACTTAAAAAAACAGAGCAAAACAAACACAACTGTCCCTTTTTTGGTTCAAAATTAACATCCAAGAGTTTGTGATTGGTCTACTGTTTGAGCTGACTTCGGACAGTCTCTAAGCACCTAATGAAATGTCTGGTGTGAATGCAGCAGCTGCTACAGCGCCTCCTGCCACCTGAGAAATTTTCATACGTAGTTATCTGCATCGTGTAATTGCAAACGCATGCTATCAATATTAATGGCCGATGCCTGCACTTATTTCCATTGATTGAAAACAAAACACTGAACAAGAAACTTTGTACTGACTTCTTCCTACATGCAAAAGAGTTTAGAACTAATTATGCTTATGTAGGAAGGGAGGAGTATAATTAACCTAATCATGTAAGGGGACATGATAGGAATTATTCATAACTAAAGATTACTCATAACTAAAAATTACTCAAACTAAAGACACTGTGTGTTCCCAATTTCCAAGACCAATGTCAATTCATATCTTCCATTTAGCAATGTTCACAAACAAAGGTATGTGCATGGCTACCCATCTTCCTTGCAGAAGGTATAAAAAGTAATCAACAACAGGGCTGAGGAGGGAAAGAAATCTCTAAATATGAAAATCCCGTGTAAGCTGAACTCAAAAGAAGACTTCAGTAGGCCATTTTATTTAGATTACTTTAACACTGGCTATAAACAGCCTCATTATATAAAGAAACAGTTTTAAATCAAATATTTTACAATCTATATTATAAAATGAATGTACTTTATCCCCCAGTGGGTGTTATTATAATATACTGAAACAACATTCAAATGTGCTGGTATCTGAAAGATCCATTCTGTTTTGCTGGAAACCTAAGCTTTCAAAAACCACTTGAGTTATTTTCAAAAACCACTGTCATTTAAGGGGACCTTTGAGCATTAAGATAGGTAACCAGGAAATTTAAAAAAATGCCCAGGGATATGAAATTAACAGGCATTTGTAAATTACTTGGGTTGTCTCTTACAGAGAAAATCAATTCAAACATTTTGACTCAAGTAACTGATCAATCCAGTTAAACAGGACTTTTCTCCAAACTTCTGGTCTCACCCATTTTGACACTGAACTAATCAAATAAATCTAATCACTGTGGCATTGTGTTCACCTACCCTCATAATAGTTCCTACACTCAAATGTCCAGAATAACATTAGAACCTTTCTTTAATCTATGAAAATCTTGTAGAGGAAAGCTGTAATAAAGTATATAATCTTTGGGGAAACTGTAAGAGATAAAAAAAACTGAGAAAAATCAGAGAGTAGCTTGTATTTAAAATAAATGTCTCAATAATATTACTGCTTTGCTTTTCAAGCTCTTTTTGCTGAAAATTGTGCCAACGGCAGGCTATTCTGACATTCTGGTATCTAAACAGGATAAAAACACATTTCCTGCCACTATATTGGCCAATACATTATGCCAGGAAGGTTCAACCTGCAAAATATCACAGTCCTGAGATTTACTTATAATAGTGGTTGGTAAGGAGAAAGAGAGAGAGAGAGACAGAGAGAGAGAGAGAGAGACAGGATAAAAGAACTTTTAGAAAGAAAATCGAACACTCCAATGAAGACTATATCTGGCCTAGTATTGCCTCAGAGATTCTGAGTATGTGCCCATTAGCATCATATGTTTCCAAAAAATGTCACAAATAAATAACACAAGAATAGCTCTGCTGGTATACATCCCACTGAAAGATGTGGAAGGGAGAATTAAATATTTAGTTTTGGCTGATGTTAACGGCTCTGGAAACTGAACCTCTGAAATGGCTAGACTTTTTTTTTTTTGAGACAGAGTCTCGCTCTGTTGCCCAGGCTGGAGTGCAGCGGTGCCATCTCGGCTCACTGTAACCTCTGCCTCCCGGGTTCACACCATTCTCTTACCTCAGCCTCCTGAGTAACTGGGACTACAGGTGCCCACCACCATGCCCGGCTAATTTTTTGTATTTTTTAGTAGAGACAGGGTTTCAACGTGTTAGCCAGGATGGTCTCGATCTCCTGACCTCGTGATCCGCCCGCCTCGGCCTCCCAAAGTGCGGGGATCACAGGCGTGAGCCACTGTACCTGGCTGATGGCTAACCTTTTAAGCAATAGGCAGGGGTGCTCCTGGTATGGGCTCCTAACCACAGCTTAAGGAGAAACGTACCCTAAAGTGCTGTGAGAGATGCCTCATAATCGCCAGGAACCCCAGTAAAGTAGAGGCCATGTAATTAGAAAATTCTCTTCGTAGGAGATGGGGGAACAGGGTGGTAGGCAGAGTTTATCACCTGTGATAAAGGCTCATTTTTCTTCTGCATGCCTCAATATTTAAAGAATCTGTCATTGTCCTCAAAGATATCCTACACACTAATATTCAACTGATTTCCAACTGGAAAAAAAGTGGTGACCAATTATTATTGATTCAACATCACAAAGAATATGCAGTAAAGGTTTAAAAAAAGATTTGTTTTCAGAAAAACATAACCGTATTATAATCATGATTCCACTCTCGTATCATAGAATTGCTTGATTAAATAATGTTTACTGAGCACTTACTATATGTTAGCGTGTATTCTACATGCTTTAGATAAACTTTCCCACGTAATCCTCACTACAAATTTATGGGGTAGATAACATTCCTATTGCCTTCTTACAGATCCTGAGACTGAAGCACTATGGTAATAGATTTTTTAATGAAATAGCCTACAAGAGAATAATAGCAAGTTAGTATATATATTTTCTTATGTAGTTTTGATTTTAAAAGATTACCTGCTAACACGACTGAGACAGTGGTCCAATTTACTAATTTAGCCATGTTCAATCCTGGTTTTACAGGCCCTGGTGGCTTTATCTAGCCCCATTCTCTCTTGTACCCTGTAGGAAACCTCAAGGTCACGCTAAATGCACATAATAGCACATTCATCTTGTAACATCAAAGAAATCAGTTTCATATAACTAGGTTTTAAATACTTTAAAAATTATTCCTCCTCTGACACTTAAGGAGATACGTGTAGTTCACTTCTTTTTCTTCCATTTCAAGGGCTTTAATGGAAGAACGGGCTGAGAATGAGAAGTTTCAAATGATTTATAAATATGTACTTCCTAAAAATGTCTGTAATGATGAGAAAATTAAACAAGGTCATAACGTTAAAGGAAATCTACCCTATTATTCACGAGCAACAAGTCAACACAATAAACTCCCAAAGAAAGACAGAGTCCTCTGTTCTTCTAGGGAATTAAAAAAAAAATTGTACACTAGTTTAATGCTGAAAATAAAAGGTAATCTTTTTCAGATTAAATTAAGTGAAAAAGTCAACCATATTCATCTTTAATAGCACATTTCTTAGAGTAATCGGTAGCTTAGTTGTCCTTCAAGTGTTGCTACCAGCTCAGTGCTATTAGCTATTAGCTCACTGAGTAAAGTAGGTTTTCTCACAACAAAGGTTTATTGAAGTATTTGTTAATTTAAAAAATATTGATAGGTCCAGCATAATACTTAATACTATGGAAAAGTGCTAAAAAGGATAGCAGAGATTTTTATGCTCATAGACACGCAAGTTTTCCTCCACTACAGAGAAGCTAGAACAAGCAACTCCCAATCATTCGCTGTAATGGAGGGAAGAAGAACTACAGATAACCCAAAGTGTCAAGTCAGCTTTTCAAAGCATCCCCTTCCTTTGCACTTGAATAAAGGTGCATCTGGAACTGGGTAATTCACTCTGAACTAAGTCTTAAAGCCCCGCAAAAGAGACAGGTACCAGGAAGGGCTAAGGGCCTCAGTTTCTTTTTTTTTTTCCCCCTTCTTTGTCCCACTTCTCCCAGTAAGATACCCTGGAAGGAAACAGAGCCCCTCCCACTTAGTCCTGCTGAGGGCACAAATGCTAGGCACCCAAGAGCATGCAAGGAAGGGTAGATGGCTGACCAGAAAGTAAAAATTCTGCACATTGATCATGTGAGATAATCAGTGGGAGATACTCAAAGATGTCTGTAAGGTAGATAATAGTTGCTTTGACATCTATTACTCGTTTGCCAAGAAATCAGGCCCCACCTCCAACTGGAAACAGTTTCCCTCCACAACATTCATCCCAGCTTGTCATTGTATATTTGGGTGCATGTTGGATTAATATCTGTCTAGCCTCTCTTTCTCTCTCTGATTAATATCTGTCTAGCCTCTCTTTCTCTCTCTGATTAATATCTGTCTAGCCTCTCTTTCTCTCTCTGATTAATATCTGTCTAGCCTCTCTTTTTCTCTCTCTGATTAATATCTGTCTAGCCTCTCTTTTTCTCTCTCTGATTAAACTGTGAGAGAAGGCAGGATGCTTTTCCTTACCATTCTACCCTCCTTCTCCCAGCATTCTAGCACACGACCTAGCTCACAGTAAGTGTTCAGTTAACATACGTTGAGTGAAAGCATAAGACACAAAGAATAAGTGCCATTACCAAATTGAAGGCAAGGGTTTGAAAGGGGCGTGCCAACTTACAGATCATGCAGAGTAACACCATGAAAAACAATTGTGACAAGTCCCTGTTCTGTACAGATGAACACAAAAATATAGGTGTAATCATCAACACTCAATTGTGTATCTTTCTTTGCCTATGATGATGCAACTATCTAACACCACAGCAGAAATCTATTAATTGTAAGCCATAATCTCAAATCTGGGTCATTAGCTTTTAATCACAAAGAAATGTAAAATACAAATTTTAATACTAAAAACACTAACAGTGACAACCTCTGCAGAACACATGGCTAAATTAGGAAAAACTAAAACTGCCATTTAATGGGGTCCACTTATAGAATATTCCAGAATTCCATCTCTCTCTCTCTGCTATCAATATGTCAGTAATTTCTTTTTAATTTTTAAAAATTTTTTATGGAAGTCATTAGGCATATAAAATTTACCATCTTTACCATTCTTAAGTCTACAGTTCAGTGGTAATAACTACATTTATATCATTTATTTCCCCATCATTCTTCCCTCCCCCTTACCTATATGTTCCTCGCTAACTCTGAAAACATCTTTTTAAGGTAGGAATTGGAGCTGGAGTTTTGCACAGTCTATAATGCTACATTGACAAGAAAATGAGGTATTCCTCACCAACAAAATGTCTAAACACAAGCCCTGAGTCATCTCTCCTTCATCTTCACAATGAGGTAAGCTATCTTATACTAAAGAAATCAGTGCAAGAAGGTGCCTTCTTAATCATTTATTCCTCCTCCTTAATTATGAAACAGGTATGAGGATTCAGGAGCCATGAAATTAATTATTTTTTGAAAAGCATTTTGTTCAGTTATTCAGTGTACAGAATGAATGATTAAATGCTACCAATCCTCAGCCTTTACAATTCTGACTTCCTGTTGATGTTTGTACCTGGCCTAAACAGAATTTATCATGAAAACACAGTATCAACCACTAACTAGATGCCGGGATGACTTAAGCTTCAAAGAGGATCATATTCACAGGCCTATCCTTAGCAGGTTACTGTTGAATTGAGATATAATATCTGCAGAGATTCTAAATCTTACCCTTCATTTCTCATGATAATTAGGAGATATTTCACATAGGACTCTTTTTGTATGTAATTACCTAAAACCCCAATGTGCACACTCACCTCACTGCGACACAGCGGCAGCAGAACTGAATGAACAACTTTGGCACTGCCATCTGTCCAAGTAACTATCGCTTATATCTTCCTCTGGCTTCTTCCAACCTGTACACTGCATTTTCTTCTTAAATTTCATTCTTAATTGAGTAATCCCCTGCCATACTAGCATTAAACTTAAGCAAACACTTATTTATGTCTGTTTTTCCTTTCCCAGTTGACTGTATGTACTTAATTTAAAATCTTCCATTAAACAATGATTTATGAACAACACTGTTTTAGTTTAGTATATCCTATAAATATGCCCTTACCTCCAGCAGTTGTCTAGTATACCGAATCAACACTTCCATGCCATACCCATTTATGCAATTTGCACAATTCAATCATCTAAACCTTCCACCAGTGTAAGAAGTAGTACTTAAAGAGCAATACTCGCCTTAAACTTATACCTGCCCATACACCCTGGACTCAGCCACCACCACTAGGATACGCACCTTCTTCCTCCTCCTCCTCTTCTTCTTCTCTTTGGCTGCTTGCGCTTGCTTGTGCTCCCAAACCAGACTGGTCAGATTGGCTACGTACTCATCGGTCTGCTGCAAAAGGTAAGCTAAACGCCTGTCTTTCTTTTGATCAATCAGTTTTCTATAACCCTCCTCATCTTCAGCCTATTAAGGAAAGAAGAGCACGATGAGAGCATAACATAAGCATGCAGACAACTCTACTCTCCGCTCTGTCCTCCCCTTGACAGTCTGCACTTTGACTGGCAGGAGTGTAGCAAACTGGATGAGTTGGGCTGTTCAAGCCATTGCACAGAGTGTGAGGCAGGACAAACACACAGAAGTGTGATGCCTCCATCCCAGGACACTGGAGTTTACAGCAAAGTCTGGGCACAAAGCCACACTGTACGTGTGGTGTGATTAAGCACTCTGAGCCAGCTCTTTGTTTTCTGTGTTGCTTTAACTGTACAAAAAGATTTTAGAATTTGACAATTCATGATCTAAACTTTATCTTTAATTCTATATTTTAGACATTTTCAAATATAATCAAAAGCAGAGAGAATAGTTTAATTTCTCCTATAATCAACCCCAAACAACAAAAATTAACTTGTGATGACTCCTGTTTCATTGCTACTCTTCCCCTAAACCCAAACTGAATTGTCTTGAAGCAAATTCCAGACATAATATCCTTTGATTCATAAATATTTCAAAAAGTAGCACTAAAGGCAAGGAATCAAATTGGGCTTTTAACAAATAATATCTTATATTTTAAAAAGTCTTTCTTTTTGGCATTACAAACTTTGTGGTCGACAGGAAAGATCAAATTTGGGGGATTTTTTTTTTTTTTTTGGCCACAGAGCTGCACTGAGTAATGGGCGCAGGTGACTGGAGACAAGTCACTTAGCACGTGAAGTCTGGTACTGCTGAGCAATAAAACAGATACAGTAATTCCCACCTCCACCTCCCATTAAGCAACATGATGAGGTTAAACAGAATAAAACTCCGATGTACTCTAAGCCACTTTGAGAGAAATTTCTTTGTGTATCCCAATAAAAGGACACTTCAAATTATTTTTATCATGTAATGCCATGATAAGGGAACAAGCTGCAATCTTTAAGAGGCAACTCCATTGCAAACACAAAAACAAAAACTTGGGATCTTCTGTCCAGGAGTGTCACTCTAGCATTTGCCTGAGTGACAGCAGCTTCATCACTCAGTCTAGCTGCCGTCTGCCCTGTGGATGAGCAAGAGCCTCAAATGCTATTATAACTCTAATTGCTTTTGGTTATGGTTGAACTCACTTGAAGAAAGAGTGATAAAAAACTTCAGTTTCTCTATTATCTGTATATTCCACCATTTAATTGCAAAAATTAATGATTTGTAAATGCCTAATCATTAGTGTCAAACCAACCTGTTACTGAAGTTCTCATATAGTTTCACTTCAGTTGAGTCAGACAAATTTGGCTGCTTAGTGATCAAATTACTATAAAAATGGTCTAGTCAGAAACCTCTTGGACAGTCCCCTCTCTCCCTGGTATGGAGAGGGAGGCAGGATAGGGTAGTAAGATGTGGTAGCACCTGGACACAGAGGCTTTTAAAACATGGTGTTTACTCTCTGGAATCCAAAAAATGAAAAAAATGCAAACTGTAATACCAGCAGGGAAGACAGTGTCACTTAGAATTTTTCAGGAACATAATTATGGGCTGAGACTAATGACCTTATCTTCATCTATGCAGGCATTATGTCCTAGATGGAATCTGCACGTCTCCTATAATTATAACATCACACACACACACATGCTCTTCTAAAATCCACAGTGTGTTCTGAGGTCCAATTCCAAAAATAAATGGTCAATAAAAAAAATACTCAGGCCAATGATATAAACCTATCTCTTCTGTGCTTATATGCCCATTAAAAAATAACAGTGCAAATGTAATGATCCATGAATAACCTTTGACCATAATAAGGCTATCACAGAAAAGGCAACATTTCAAAATCAACTTAAAAATCACTTATTACACCGTTAGAGAATAATTTCTGCCATTAAAAAAGAAAGATTAGCACCAGAGTCTTCAAAATACAGACCTTCTTAGATTTGCAGACACGACTTAATGTGTTATTCATTCCAAAAAACATGGTCATTCATCTCAAAGAGGCCATATTTTTAAAAGAACTGCATTTGCCATCCTTCCAGATCTGGTTATCAAACTCATGCAAAATATAGTACCTGCTTTTATGAGAGAAGCTGTAATGTGTACCACAATACCACCCCAGGACACAGAAACACTCTACTCAGCAGTCATCCCCCTAGATTTTTGGCATGCATTGTCCAGGAAAGAGAAGAAGTTTTTACTTCATCTCCCTAAGGTTCAAAGAAATGTATTAAAATTTTTGAGAAGCAGTTTTCATTTTTTCCTTCTACTACCACCATATTTAATGGTCTCACTGCAGACGGATGTGGGTTGAGTAGTTTCCTGGGCTCCTGCAGGGAGTTCCTTACCATCAGTCGCCGCATTCTCTCCTTTTCAATCCGCTCTGTCTCCTTCTTCTGCTCTCTTTCAGTGTTGGCATGCCAAGTTGCCACTGCTTTGGACAGCTTCTGGATCTTTCCGGCCACAGACCGATGATATTCCTTAAAATCTTTTGCATGTTGCAAAATACTGTTCAGGTATTCCTAGAAGATCCAAAAAGGGAAGAAAAGGATACTTAAAATCCATTGCCCAGTGTCCTCGGAGCTATCAGTGTTGCCCAAGAAAACTCTCAGTGGGTGTTTAACAGCACAGGAAGACTAGAATCTGGGGATAGGTGCCCTGGTGTCTCTGCAGTTGAGGTGTGGGCCATGGGGCTGGTGGGAAAGATAGCCTCTTCGGGTTCCTTTTGGTGCAAGCTTTTGCAAGAGAAGCCTCCTCAGCCTTGAGGGTACGGCCACATGAGAATGGAAAGATCGAAGACTGAAAGAGACCTACAAAATGGCAATGATAAAATGTAAAGCAAACCACTCATTCACTCCAAAACAAACCTGAGGAACACGGGTATCTCCAGCAAAAAGTATGTCATAAAAGTAATGTTTTTCTGCTCTAACTTAACTACCCTAGAGCATGACACAAAATAAGTTTATACAAAGTTAAAATTGCCATGCAGAATTTGTATCCACTTTTTAAATATATACTCTATTTACACTAAAATCCAACATTTTTTCAAAAGGAAACTAAGCTAAGCACTGAATTAAGCACAGGAAAACAAATACAACTTATAGGACTATGACGGGAAATCAAATCCTACATCAAAATATTTCCAAACCCCCAGAAAGGAATGTTGTTAATATTTGCCTCTGTGAAACATTCAGCTAGGCCCTTCAAAGAGGCCAGGATGCTATTATATTTGTTATGAAAATAACTTTTTGTTCTCTACTTTGCTTTTCCAAGTTCCCGCTCCCAGAATTTTGCTCTAGGAAATCCACCTATGCCCACCCATTCAAAAACTTCCCAGGGATTATGAACATGACACCTGTTACAGACTGAATGTTTGTGTCCTCCCAAAATTTATATATTGAAATGCTAACTCCCAATGTAATGGTAATAGGAGGTGGGGTCTTCGGGAGGTGATAAGGTCATGAGGGTAGAGCCCTTACGAATGGGATTAGTGCCTTTATAAAGGAAGCCCAGAGAGCTTTCTTGGTCTGCTTCCACCACATAAGAAAATAAGGAGAAGTTAACAGTTTGCAACCCAGAAGAAGACCCTTCCCAGAGCCCAGCCATGCTAGTACCCTGATCTCGGGCTTCCAGCCTCCAGAACAGTGAAAAATAAATTTCTGTTGCTTATCAACCGCCCAATTTATGCTATTTTTTTAAAGCAGCCCAAACAGACTAAGACAGTACTAAACCTCATTCTGCTGCTGAGCAATTGTATGACCTTGGGCAGGTCATTTATATGTCCTGGCCTAAGCGTCCTTGTCTATAAAATGATGTGGTTGGATTATGTAAATGTCAAGGAACCGTTCTGTTCTGTGATGTCCCCACCACCCACAAGGGTCAATTTTTCAGTCATTCTGACCCCATTCGATGACTTCATTGGACAGCTCTGTCAAAGTGAGGGTGACCAAAGCCCAGGGTCTAAGAACCTGGTGTTTCTGACGGCGTTTCCTCTCCTGCTCAATCTTCTGCTGCTTCTCCAGCTTCTCGGTCATGCGAGCTTCTCTCAGGGTCTGGCGCTTGCTCCGTTTGTATGCTTTGGAGTTGAGAGCCGTCTCCAGGGTCGTGTCCCTGCGCATGCAGGCCACCACCTCCTGTCTCAGCTGTCAAGAAGAGAGCAGTTAGAGAGCCTTCCCAAACAGAAGCTAGGTTCCTGAACTCTGGCCTTCTCGCGGTTGCATTTAATGGAATAGAGTGGGGCGGGGAATCTCTACAAGCTTCTCAATCACCTTTGGTTTGTATTAAATGAAGGAACTAAAATCATGCCAAATGTATGCAATATTTTCAAGAACAGTACAAGATTTTTTTCCCCAAATAATTCAAATCGAAAGCAATTATAGTACTGTAACAGTAAAAGAAAGATGTTGTCTTGCCTTTTAAATAACTTCATTTTATCTAATTATTCTAATGATACCAATTAGCTAACAAGCTTTTTAAATTTTTCGCTTTGTTTTAAATGTCATGTTAACATTCTCTTTGTGTTTAAAGATTAATTTTAATGATGCTCCAAAAAAAGAATAAAAGAATTACTTTCACGTATGGTAGCAGCAGGTACCAAAACAACGTTAATTCATAGTCTCATCCAAAGGATGGGAAATACGAGTTGTGGCTTCTTCCCATTCCAATAATGATATTCCTTCCAAGAGATCTACATTTTATATTATATCATGAACTTATTTTAGATCACAAATATAATACTTTTATCTGTATTGCATGTTATGTGGTGGTAGGGGGTAGGGACTGGAGAATACACATTAAATAATCATTCCACTGAATCTGAAATATCATTAGTTACCGTTAATTTAATTGGGAAGCTTCATAAATAACAGATTTTAAAAATAATATCAAACAAAAATCAGAAATCAGTAAGAGTCCAGCATGGCAATGCTAATTTGAACATAAACGTATTCCGGAAAATATACTTGTGTAATATTCATTTAGTAAGATTTTATGCAGCATTTTATTAATTCATCTTACGAGGTCACCAATAAGAAAGAAGTTAACAGAACTTAAATTTTAAAATTTAAGCTGAAATCTACTCTTACAAACCAAGAGCCAAGTAGCACCTACCCACCGCTAATGTCCATCTGTGATATTATAGCCAGTAAGGCAAATATACACCCAAATTCCTACCACAATAGCAAGTGGAGTAGCCTGTGATTTTAGTCACATCCTCCAACAGACCAAGTCAAAACTTCCAAACTACTTTTACTCGTTAATCATTCACTTTCCATGTTCCAGGCTTTAACAAAACAAACCCATCTGACTAACAATGAAACATGCCTTATCCCCTTTGGCTTAGCGAGGCAATCCGCGGACTAGCAAACTTGAACCTTTTCAGACCACACGGCAAAACTCACCAAAGTGAAAATTAGCTCTAACTCATTCCACTAGTCTCTTACTAATTTAGAAATCAGAAAATAGGTCATTATACTGGCTTTTAATAACTACTGTAAACTACAAGAACAGATCATTTACTGATCAGTCAATATATGAGCCTGATGTGATCAAACACTCCAAACTTAGATATTGGTGAATAAATAAGCTATAAGACATTGCTTTATGTATTTCTATAAATGATGAACTACTAATTCAGTAGAGTGGCTATCACATTTGTTAAAATTATTTTCATAGTCGTGGCTAGCACTTTAAATCTGTACTTACAAAGAAGCTCCAATCTACTACCTTCTGGTTTTTCCTTGGAGTCATAAAAGTAAACATCAGCTACCCCACTTGTTCCCAAGGTTTTTCATCCACGGTAACAAAATGCCGTAAGTCTGACTTTGTGAACCATAGTATAGGAGGAAAAACTCTTTCCCATATACAGAAGAGAAAACCAGAACAATAAGCGGTTCATCTTCATTATTGTTAGTCGTAAGCTGTTGGTCCAAAAGATTCACTATTTTACTATGTTTATATCTTTATAACAATATTGAATAGACTAAAGGCAACACAGATAACACTTTAGGAACAATTACATTTATTTCCTACACCTCAGATTCACTGGGGAAAACGTATTACCTGACGCTGGAAATTGAGTAACCGAAGTGCTTTTAGTTCTACGGTTGCTTTGGTTCTTAAATCTGGTGGCAAAGAGCCAGGCAGATTTTCCAGTTCTTGTATCCTATGAGCTATGCGGGCCTGAAGTCTAAAGGAAACAATAAAATGGGGAAAAGGGGGCAGGGGAAAAACACATTACAATTTAATCTTAAATGATAAACAATGACATTAGGTTTAAGCTCAGGGCAAAACATATTCCAGATACTGATAGTTGATTTCTGACACCCAGCTAGAATTTTTGATGTTAAGCAGAGAAAAGCTACCTTTGTATTAATGCAGACAGGTATATGTTACTTAACAATGTGGCTTCCTCCATAACCTCTATCTAACACTAGGGAAAGAAGGTTCCCTCTGCATCTAGTGGGGAAGTCAAATGTCCTTGCTCGCTCTTAGCAGACAGAGAAAATGGGAGACAGAAACAATTGACTCGCTTTCTAACTCCCAGCCAGACAGAATGCAGAGCTGAGAGGACAGATTTCTTCCTAACTTCTAGTTCTGTCCTAAGGCAACCAGACCATTTGTCTTCTTTGCCAAGACGCTGATGACGACAGCCATGAAAGCGGAGAGAGCAAGAACAGTTTGAGGTGCTGATGCCACAGAAATCAGCCAACCCTAAACATTCCGAAAGCGCTCTGCCAGCCACAACCACTTCCTCTGTGAGCAGAGCTTGCTTGAGCAAAGAAAATACAAATGAGGCTGTTTTAAAAAAAATCAGGGCCAGCAGCAAATAGTACTCAAAAACCAAGAGTTTCTAGAAAAGGATGTTGAGGATTCTCGTTTTACACACCATCAAAAATATAACTGCATGTACTTCTTCATAATAAAGGCATAGTAGAAAATAAAAGACCTCTGACTTGAGCCATTCACTTGGGACACTGTTACTGTTAGATAGATAAACTGCGGGTTTTAGAGTTCACCTGAATCCTATTCTGACAAATAATTATATGCCATTTAAGCCTATTTTTAGAACTACATCCCCTAAATTTGAGGCAAACTGTACTGAACTAGATTTCAACAAAGAAAGAATAATATAAGTAATAAGTTAAACTAGGCTAATATTAACAGCACTAAGTGCCTTTAATGTACAGTTTTATTTAATTGTCTCTCTCTCTCTCTCTTACGCAGACACGCCTCTATAAGGTAAATGTTATAATGGTCCCATTTTACTGATGAGGAAAATTGAAGACACCTGGAGATACCACAGAGCTAGTAAAGAACGGGGCCAAGACTGGAACCTCAATTTGCCTGATACCAAAACCACTGCAATAAAACGATAGATAATTAAAATATACTTTCCGAGAACTTTCCTGGACCTCAGCTATAAAAGCTGAAAATTAAGAATTCTGTTAAAAATTATGCACAGCCATAAAAAAGAACCAAATCATGTCCTTTGCAGCAACATGGATGCAGCTGGAGGCCATTATCCTAAGCAAATTAATGCAGGAACAGAAAACCAAATACCGCATGTTCTCACTTTTAAGTGGCAGCTAAACATTGGGTATTCATGGACATAAAGATGGCAACAATACACACTGGGGACTACTAAATGGGGGAGGGAGGGAGGGCAGCAAGGGTTGAAAAACTTTTAGGTACTGTGCTCATTAGCTGAATGATGGGATCAACTGCACCCCAAACCTCAGCATCATGCAATATACCCATGTTAATAAACCTGTTCATGAATCCCCTGAATCTAAAAGTTGAAACTGTCTTAAAAAATGAATATTACAGTTTTTTCCAAACATCATGATGTTGCCAGAGTACAGAGCTGAGAGGACAGACTTTTTTCTCCCTAACTTCTAGTTCTGTCCTAAGGCAACCAGGCCATTTGTCTTCCTTGCCAAGATGCTGATGACGACAGCCATCATTTTCATTAACATGAAAAAGTGAAACCTCCTGGACCTAAATGCTGTAGAAGATCTAATACTTCATATAGTCCAAATATCAAAATGAGTGATTTTTTAAAAAACCTACAGTTGCTTAGTTTGGAAGGGAAATAAAATGTCATCATTTTAAAAAATTTAAAAATGGTGGTAAGGAAAACCATTTTTCAGAGACTTCACTAAAAATAATATCTAAGACTGATTCTTGTTTTATTTGCTACACACGTTATTCATTCTAATTTATTAAATCATTTGTCATCATAATGTGTTAATATTATCACTGTTACCATGCGGCTGCTGTTGTTTTTTGTTTGTTTGTTTGAGGTGGAGTCTCGCTCTGTCGGCCAGGCTGGAGTGCAGTGGCACTATCTCGGCTCACTGCAACCCGCACCTCCCAAGTTCAAGCGATTCTCCTGCCTCAGCCTCCCATGTAGCTAGGGCTATAGGCACGTGCCACCACACCCGGCTAATTTTTGTATTTTTAGAAGAGACGGGGTTTTGCCATGTTGGCCAGGCTGGTCTCAGACTCCTGACCTCAGGTGATCCGCAGGCATCGGCCTCCCAAAGTGCTGGCATTACAGGCATGAGCCACCATGCCTGGCCCATGCTATTGTTTTAACTATGCAAACCAACAGAAACAATAGCATTTTTAAGTGGTTTAATCATTCAAAAGACTGAAAGTTTTGTATTTCATGCAACAATAATCTCATCATTTTGCTCTTTTGGCAAAATTGTTCAAATTCTCCCAACTTTCTTCCACATTCCTTGTTCTAGTGACACTCATGAGACTATGACTGTGGTTTTCAATTTTCACTGCATGAAACAGACATTTACTTCATTTACTCATTTTCTGTGTAGCCCCCAATCTCTGGATACAGCAACAGATGATGCATCTTAACAATTAAGATGTAAAGAAAAAAATCCATTATTGATTTTTTTTGAAATATATAATTTAAAGGGAAAAAATAAAACTGAGACAACTTTACTTTTACAGGTTAAGGCCATACCAAAGGGAAATTAAATATTATAGTGGCGTGAGGTCACGGCCAATGATTCGGTTATTCCACATCCTTGGTTCTAGATTCCTCGCAGATCTTTCTTACTGGAATATCCTAGAACTCAAACTATCCCTTGGTATTCTGATTTACTCTCTTTGACAAAGTGGGTCAGATGCTAAATTAGAGGAATTCCTACTTAATCTTCCAAACAACCATGGAACTAGGACTAAATAAATAATCGCAGCATAACTGGGTTGGTAGGGTAGAGATTACATCACATTGAACTGGGAGATGGGAAGTAGGGAAGTGGAGGGAAAATGAGGAGATGGGGAGTGGGAACCCGGGGTAGATGGGGCACTGTGTGACTAAGGCACTGGAGAGAGAGGGTGGGAGCGAGTCCCTGAAATGACTACTTCTCCAAGGAGCCCAGTTATTTGTCAGTGAATCTGATTTCCCTGGCACAAAAGAATCCCTTTTATGGAAGGAAGGCAAGAAGTACAAAGCGCAAACTCTAGGAGAAGAGGAAAGGTAGATTCCATAGTAAAATTATATGCATTTGATTCAGCACATGGTGGGGAAGAAGCAAAGGTACAGGAGGGGCTTCTTTAACACAGAAGATTATATCTTTGTTGTTGTTGTTGTTAATAGAAATCTTCATTTTAAATAATGCTCCTCTCCAACAATTTCATCTCCCCATCAAAGATATTCAGCAGGTAGTCCGATAAAGAGATGCAGGATTCTAAACTTCCCTAAACAACAAGATGTAATACTGCATAACTGCAGGAGACTCATTTAGTGTCCTCATGAGTACAGAAAATTGATGCAGAATTAGGTCACACAGGTTTTTCATACAGATTGAACAGTAAATCAAGAGGGGTTACTGCTCTGCAAAGAAAAAGAGTTCCATTAAAGGCAACAGATATTTGTTCAGGTCCAGAGGAGAAGTTTATGATTCCTGTAGGAGAGTTATTTGAACAGAAAATGACACTGGTACATTTTGTTCCTTCAAGGAGCTGAGTGACACTTTAAAAAGAGAGTGTGTGTGACTTTGTGTAACTCTGCTAGCAAAGCAGCTATTGATAATTTTTGAGAAGGAATTTTCAGGATTGAAATGGCGACAAGGGCAGGTCAAAAAAAAAAAAAAATCACAGGTAAGCAGCCTATGTCTGCTTCCTGACACAAGGAGGATATACCACTCTTTTCATACTAAATTCTGACTTTATTCCGAAGAGGTCTGATGTAATTCGGAGATGTTCTTCCCAAATAAACCCCTTCAAGTGTGAAATACATCTTCCAGGCAAACATTTGTGGAATTAGTTTACATGCCAATGTGATGATTCCTGAGGTACTTTTGATCAGACATCTAACTCTAAATAGAAGAAAGCGAAGTTAGGCACAATGAGAAGGCAACAAAAGTGTGCCAAAAAGGAAAAAAAAGAAAAAAAGAAGCAGTATAGGGAAATATCTCTCTGACACTTATTATGGAAGAAATAAAGTTCCATTATAAGAGAAAGATGGTCAAAAAGAAAGGATCCAATTTAAGTGGGAAAAATGTTTGAACTAGAGAGCTTGTACAGAGCTGCAGCAAAGTGCTCATAGGCAGGTATTTATTTACGCTATGAATGAAAAAGAAGGTCAATTTGTCAACGTTCTGATTTTATGATGAACAAGGAAAAGCAGCCAACTGACGTAAATGTTAAAAAAATTTAAGATTCTGAGAATTTCCTGTCAAATTTCATAGACAAGGTAAATGATATTACAAGACCCAAAGAAATTAACATCTGTTCAAGAATTTCTGACAGATGATTTTTGCTCAAACTAAGTTTATCAAATTGCAAAAGAGGTTTTTCAGACCTTTCTCTAATCTTTGATCAGATGATAAAGATGCACTGGGTCCTAACAGTTATCAATGCTAAAGGCTCGTAAGCCATTCTAGCACAAAGGGTCAAAAGAAGAAAAAAAATCGTTCATTTGTTGCCTTTTGCAAGTGCCTAAGGGACTTAATTTAACCCTTTTAAGGGATAAATTTAATCTCTGCAGTTGAACAACTTATCTTCATATAGGCAGAAGACAGCTATTGCTCTGTAACCAAAGAATACAAAACATGCCCCATAATGCTGTCACTACACAACTGTGCTTCTTCTCCAGGTGGCCATGGGAAAATTCAGACCAAAGGACCCACGACCTTTCTGGATTCAAGGTTGTCCAGATCAGTCATCTCAAAAGCCACATGGCTTTACAGAGTAGGCATTTATAAAGCAATAATAATACTATGAAAAATAGCCATTCTCCACATTTTGTAATGCATGTAATTTAAAAGATACTGACAGCATTTTTTATCGACATAGGAGTGCAAAACAACTTTTTACACATTGGAATAGGCCAAATAGTACTACTTAATACTGTGCACTTTGGAAGACCATTCACTAAGGTAACCTGCAAAAGAGTTCCTAAAATAAACTTATTACAAGAAAGTCCTGCAATGAAAATTCCAGAAAAAATGATCAGGAACATTTAGGAGTTAGCAAACTAAAAAGTTAAAACACACTTGTGCACACACACATACCAGGCTGAAAAAGGGAAAAAAGTCTAGACATATATAAAAATTTCCAGCTATAGAAAGCATCTGTCTTCTAAGGGTAGTTCACACAGTTTAACAAAGGTACTGGTAATTCAAATGGAAAAAAAATGTTTTAACTAGGGAGCTTGTACAGAGCTTTTTCCTTTTCTAAGGTAGAAAAAAAATATTAGCTCTTAGGAAGTCAGAATTTTAGAGCATCCACATTGTATTTCTCTATTCTATTTCTGACTTTTTCCAATACTTTTAGCTTTTTCAAAATTCGACAGTAACATACAGAATGCACTGCACATTAGTCTATCGCACATGAATAGAGGAATATGCTAGTATTTGACTTTATAACACACAGCAATTATTCACCCAGCAGAATCTGCCTATCAGCACTGAAATATCAATTGACAATGAGTAGTATCTAGCTCTCTGGGAATACATGAAATGGTGGAAATGGCAATATAAAATCTCTTAACAGATGATTATTAATAGCGATGAGAAGAAAGTTACACTCTTCATCCAAAAAAATAAACACATTTAATGGCAAGTTATTCTGATTTCTTCCAGATTACCTCTCAAGGCTGGTAACTTAGTATTTTAGTCTAATAACAAATGAGTGATGTGCTTTTCAATAAAGATTAAGCTAATGTTTTAAAAGAGAGCCCAGACACTGTTTACCAATATTCTCTATAATTTTTAAACTCTAATTTTCCTTAAAATTAAGAAGTATTTCGGAAATAATAATAGGTATTATTTATTGAATGTTTCAGTATCATTTTATCTTCCCAACACTATGAGAGGTACCTTCTTTTAGCCTAGGAGGAAACTGAGTCACAGAAAAGAGAAATAACTTGGCCATGGTAAGAAGTTACTAATGACACAGTATGCTTTCTGGCAGACTCCAGAATCCACAATCTTAGCTTTATTTTATCTTGACTTAATACTTGCTGGACTCCCTTTTGGGTTGACATTAACCATTTACATCAGGGGTCTTCTAAATACAGCCTGCAGGCCAAATCCTGCCTCCAGCCTGTTTTTGTGAAGTTTACTGAAAGGCAGCCAGCCCATTATTGTCTACAGCTGTTTTCACACTACAAGGGTAGGGGTGAGTTGTGACAGAGACGGCATGGCCCCACAATGCATAAAATATTGACTATCTGGCTCTTTACAGAAACGGTTTACCAACCCCTTATTCTGATAAATGGGCTGAATCAGGTAAAAATTAAGTTTCTGGACTAATAATTTAAATGTAGACCTTGTAGAAAGACACTTGCACAGGGTATACCCATAAGGCTGGATCACACCATAGACACACGTGAATTACAACAAAGATTATACCAAGCTACCAAAGTATGCTTTAGTAGAAATGTACAATTAACATGAAAGGCCAGCACAACACACTCAACATCCCACCACCTCAGTCATTATTGAAAGGCACAAGCACACACAATGACAAGTTATTCCATAATCGAAGTGTGAGATGATCACTTTCTTGGGTCCACAGGAAGTCCCCGTCGGCTTTTGATCTTCAAAACCCCAGTGCCTACCTCAGCACCCGGAAGGCCACAAGGGTGGATAAAAGTTTTCTGACTGAATGGGTGAAAATCACAGTTTGGCCAACCAAGGGGGCAGGCACCTCACCCCCCTAGGCCTGGTGGCACGTGCTAGGACACAGCAGGTGAGCCCCTTTCTGGTGGGGTGCATTACCTGTATTCCCGCTCCTGCAGAATTTCCACGGGGTCCAGGCCTTGCGGTTTCTGGATGGGGCTGATGCGGCTCTGCTTCTGCTGCAGCTGAAGGATGGGCGAGGGCTGCCCCGGGGCCGGCTGCGGCACTGAGGGCCCGGGCACTGCTGCCGCGGGCGGCTGCGCGGCTGCGGGGGGCGCGGGCGAGGGCCGGCCGCTGGGCGCGGGCACCGGCAGCTTCTGCGGGGTGCTCGGGCCGCTCAGCTCCGGCCCCGGGCCTGCGGGACAAGAGCGACATGGGCAGCTCGGGCGGGACGGCGCCCCGCGGGCCACACCCGGCCTGCCCGCCGCCCCCCGGGGCCCAGTGCTGGGGACCATTAAGTGTCTTAAGCACCTAAGGGAAGAGAAGAAAAAAAAAAAGGAGGGCAAGAAGGAAGACGAGGGAGGGAGAGGAGGGCAAGACAGGGAACGGGGGAAAAAGGAAAAAGAAAACGGAGAAGGAAAAAGACACAGAAAGAAAAAAGAATCTGGCATCTATCCCCATAGGGAAATGGCATCCACTAACGAACATGGGTGCAAATGATCCCGGAATGACCGTGACTTAACACAACTGATTAAGGAAACTACTGCCAGCTTTTAATGTGGCTCTACAATGGGTTTCTTTCTTTCTTTTTCTTTCTTTCTTTTTTTAATGACAGGTGCATTGAGAGTTCAAAAAAGAAAGGGAGTCACCCAACAGTCAGATGCAATTTGGGTATGGTCCTAAAATCACATCTTGCGAATTGCACCTCAAGCCTTTTTAGGACAGACCTCTATCCCAATGTGGAACAGCCCTGCTGTGAGAACCCATGCTTTACAAACAGAGCAACGAGTTTATCAGTCTTCTGATGTGAACTACAAGGAGCACACACTTTTTCTTTTAAGGCCTATAAAGCATATTTCAGGTTTAATCAGTGAATTTTGGGAATTTAAATTTTTTCTTACTACATATTAGAAAGTATTTCTTAAAACATTCATTGTTAGCCAAAAAAAAATCTGCTCGTTCCACCTAATGAAAATTAGCAAATACTAGGATTCAAGGGAGCATTATCCCATGTTATCAGAATAAAACAATATGTAATCTGTAAGCTTGTCAAAGTGTATTGAATAAGTTAATTTAAAATAATTTTCCACATTGAACTTCAGGAGTTTAAGCTAATTACTAGGTACAGACTTGAATTTTTAAGTGTTCCATTTCTCCTCCTAGATGAATTTTTAGTTGCCTTACAATTATAAATAATTTTAGTGATGCTATCAGGTCAGTTAAATTTTTTTTAAAAGAATCTCAGTAAGCAGATGTTAAAGTCCAGAGCATTCTTCCAATTTTTTCTAAATCCTTTCTAAGAAAAAATAGCTATTAAATGGTAACAAAAATAATAGTCTACACACTTCAGAGCGATTTAATAATTAACCATACGACGACATACATTATGAAAAATTGAACACATTTATTCAATTTCCAACAATCACCAATTAGAAATGGGCTTAAATGACAATACAAAGAAAGCTATAAGCAAACATTTTGACAGGGGGAATGTGAAGAATTAGAACAAACTGCTTAGGAAACTACAGTATGTGTCTGTGTCGTGTGTGTGTGTGTCTGTGATGTTATTGTTCTTTTCCCTTCCTTCTAAAATTAGGTAAAACATTTCCAAAAGATACAGAGCTAGGTAAGATTTCCTCTTTAGGTAATTTCCAGCAGTGGTTCTAGGGGTTGATGAAAAAATCTTAGGAGGAAAATGCACTTCGTTTTATTTTTAATTTTAGGTATTGTAGATGTACCTCCATAATTAAGAAGTTTTTTCTTCTAAGTACTTTTTTTCTGTATAAAAGGTCCTTTATGTAATGCATACCTTTTATAATATTACACATTTAGAGTTCCTTTCATCCATATATAAGAAACCAATTTCTAAATATTAAGTCTCAGGGTTACTATGCATTGGAATAAGTTATCAGGGGAAGTTTTAGCATATTTTTCCCTGGAGATCTTTAAAACAGGGTACATTTTTCATTTGGGTTGCTCTAGGTGTGATCCAGTCAAGCAAGAGGAGATACAGATTTCTAACATTTATTTTAATTCCCTATGATTCTATGACTCTCCATAAGAAGCTAAAGAAGCTGGTAGAATTAAACATATTTGAAGACTTGGTATAAGCATGCTAAATCAGGAGTTTAATATATATAGGTCCTCTAAAAGCAACCACCTTTAGGTGTTACTGATAATATCGGAAGAATTACTTTAAATTTAGTTCTCAAAGTGTTTTTCCTCCCAGTTCAAATAATTCATCAACAAAAGCCATAACACTGCAAACATGTTATAATTTCACTTGTACTGGCACTCTCTTCTTTAGCATTACTGCCTATAAATACCCATGCAGAAGATTACGAAGACTCCTTGAGGTATAGTCAAGTCACTATTTTAAAAACTACATTTAATCAAAGAAAGGTACCCAAAGCATATCTGTCATCTCTGGTCCAGAATCTAGTCTGCGACTCCAAACTAGATCTGATATATGCATGGACAGCCTTCTTCAGTCACTAAATAGAAAGATATTCTAATTTTGTTGATTCACCTGTAACACTGAAAGACAGAGAGAGATTCAAACATCTGCTTACATATTTCAGTCTCCAATTTAAAAGTACTGCAACTTGCTGTCCACTAAACAGGTAGATTTAAACACCCCGTACCTTTCCAGAAAAAATGCTCTTTCACCTCAGCTGTTATCACCTGCTGGTTGTGTGAGCCTGATCAAGTTACTCAACCAATCTGTGGCTCAGTGTCCTCATCTATAGAATGGGGATAGTAACAATAGCCACCTCATAGGGCAGGGGTGAAGCTTCAATGAGATAACAGCGTCTACATGTTCAACCCTCGGCTTTTGTCATTTTATTGCAACCAAGGACAGGGAGATAAAGAAGCCTAATTGACTCAGCTTTATAGAAAAACCACATGGCAAAAGAAAGGTCTTTCAGGAAATTCGGTACCATATTAGCTGGCAACTTTGGGAGTACTCTTTTTCTACAGCACTTTCAAAGTGTTTCAACAGTTTAATACAACTCCTCAGCACAGATACTCAGATGAGCCCGCCTGCCATGTGCTCCCTGGAGTCTGCTACCAGAGCTACTTAGAGCAAACTCCACTTCCTAGCTAAACACCACGAGTTCATTTACTGTGTGGGTCTATTTTCTCCTCCCTCTGACAGATTGTATAAAAATGACTACTTCACAGAGGCTGGAGAGCTCGACACAGCTTGCGGCAATCAGCCTTGCCCAAAGTCTAACTACCTATTCATTAGGTTTGATGCCCGCCTGTCCCTCAGGCGGCTTACGGATTCGGTTGCCTGGCTGGCTTTGCTCTCTGTCGACAGAAATCACCTCCTCTACACTAGACACTGGTGGTCTGCTACTTGACAAGACTTTTCCCTGGTATCTTCAAATGGAAGACAAATCACATTCTTCAGCTTATCTCCTACTCCCTCTCCAATGTAAACAATTTAGGCTTCATTGTCAGAGGTACAAAATGCCATCTGCTTTCCCTTCAGTCCTCACTTTAGGAGTCAAAGCAGAAACAAAGTAGAAACTCTGGCCCTCCAGAAGGGAGTCCCAGTGCAGCTAAGGGTGGAGGGGGACAGTCTTTATTGAATGCATCCCTATGCCTGATTTGATGCAATAGGGCAACAAATGTATTAAAATACCCAAGTCTCACAGGCACAGAACTTCTAAGCATTCAGAGCTCCCACTTAGTCTTCCGGCATACAGGACATTCATGCAAATAAAAGATCTACGCATTCAATAAGAATTTAAGTGGTTTCCACAGGTTGGAAAAAACAAATGCCATAAAACATATTTAAATTGAGTATATAAAATTTCAGATATCAAAAAAAACACTTTATTTTCTACCATAAGGTCTCTCCCTCACCCCTAAAAACACCCAAATTTTTTCAGTTACCATTTTTCTTTTTGCTTGAATATCTGAAAGGAAAAGTGAATCAAAATGAAAAGAAAAATGATGGGTTAGATTTGAGCGGTGCCCACAGCAGGCAAGGGCACATTCCATCATAAGAGTGGCTGACGTTTTGCAGGGGAAACCACTGCAGAGTTATGTGTTCCATGTGCAATGCCTCGACTCCAATCATAATTCTTTGGTGGTGGCTAGGATGATGTCACTTTTGGTGAATTATAACTTCGGAGTAGATTTGAGGCACACCACCCCAGCCAAAAAGATTCTCTTCACACATGAATAACACTAGGAAATGGAACAGAAGCAAAATGGGAACACAACTACCTCTACATAAGTGAATAATATCCTGAAATATTAGCAGGGGTGTTTAAAAGTAATTATACTTTATTTTACAAAAAGGAGATAAACAATAAGGAGATAAACAATAAATAGACTAATACGAACTTTAAAAAGAAAATCATGCCTTATTTTTACTTTTCTAAAAGCCAATCTAAAAAAAAATTATTTTTGGCAAGTAAGGTTATCTGTTTCTCTAATGGAACCTGAGATGTGGGGACAAGTTCAGCAATGCTGTCAAATGGCAGTGCCCTCTCAGTGACAGAAATGGGGTCATTCTATTTGAAGGAGGTATCTTCTTTCCTCCTTCATTCATGTCTCCTTTCCACTCTTCCATAAAACCCTACCTGCCCAAATATTGTCATTTCTAATGAAGCCCCGACTGTTGAAAATTTAAAAAGACATGAGCAGTGAGTAATAAAGTGAATTCCCTTTAATGACAGGCACCTGATGACGGAAAATGTAGGTACTGGAGCCCGGTTAAAAAAAAAAAAAAAAAATAGAGCCCTCTCTTCCGAGAATGATCCAGAAAATGCACTCAGGATTGGGTTTATTAGGACATGAAGCATTTATTACGTACAAGTATCCAGATAAATGGAACTTCATCCTTTAAATTTTACTACTGTGTTCAGTCACATTATTTTAACCTTGGATTAAAAAGGTTTCTCAAACGAATCATTCTGCTTCCTACATTCTTAACTGATATCTTGGAATCTTTTACTACTGAGTCTAGCTCATTCTTAAAAATACCAATGCTTGGTGATGTCTGTGACAAGATGATATCCCAGGACCAACTGTGAGGTACAGCAGATCATACGCAGAAGACATCATCCCAGACTACTACCTTTTGGAAGTTCAACTTCGGATCCCTCCTCTCCATCAACCTTCCATGTAGCTGGTAGTTACCAGCTGGCCTCTACTTGAAATTCTCCTAGTTAATACTCTTCACATACTGAGACATGGGATATAAAGATTACCAATTTTGTTGATATTGTGTCCCAGAGTAAGAGGGAAAAGGCTCTAAGTAAGGTGTGCAGACACTGTTTCTTTACACACAGAAGTACAATGCTTGCATCTTGGTACACAGACTTTGTGACAGGTTTTTTTCCTTGTCATCAACCTTTTTGCCATGAAGGAGCCACTAGGGAGAGTGGTTAAGAACATGAGTTCTCAAGTAAAATTGCTGGGGTCTGAATCCCGACTCTCCATCATTAGTTGTGTGACACATGCAAAGGACTTCATCACTGAGAATGGCACATGAGTAGGCCTGCAGGCACTCCGTGAGGATAAGCCACACACACACATATACATACGTGCTTTTTTCTTCTATCTGGCTGCATTCTAAAGAGCTGGAGTTTTGCAGTTTTAAAACCTCTAAATACTTTCAGGATTCAAACTGCCATTTTCTGCAGTTTCTTGTATAACCTTTCCTGTTCCCAAAGCTCAGTTCTCTATGATCCTCCACCTACCAAATGCCTCCATGGTAGCCACACAGAAATTCTGGAGATGAAATGATACTTTCTTGCCCTTTTAAAACCCATTGCCATGGTCTGAAAGTTTATGGTCCCCTCAAAATTCATATGTTAAAATCCTAATTCCCAGGGAGATGGTATTAGAAAGTGAGGTCTTTGGGAGGTGACTACTTCATGAGGGTAGAGTCCTCATAATTGGGATTCGTGCCCTTATAAAAGAGGCTCTAGAGAGCTGCCTTGTCTCTTCTGCCATGGGAGGATACCGTGAGAAGGAAGCCATCTATGAATCAGGAAGCAGGCCCTCACCAGACACTGAATCTGCTGGTGTTTTGAAGTTGGAATTCCCAGCATTCAGAACTGTAAGAAATAAATTTGCTGTTTATAAGCCACCCAGTCGATGACCTTTCATTACAGCAGCTCAGACTTACTAAGACATCCATTCTTAAGGCTACAACAATTAATAAGATGAGTATATCTCTTAGGTAGGCCTACTCATGGAGCTGCCTCTACCAGAAAATAAACATATACAAACTCAATAGGCAGAATATTAATAAAAAAAATACTAATCTGAACTCTCTCCCATGGTATAAGGCCCAAAACCCAGGAAGAGTACCAATATCCCAAACTAATTGTTTGCAACCACCTGCATGTCAGAACTTGCCTAAATGAATGGAAACCACTCAGAGGAAATGGTATCAACGTCAGGGAAGTACCTCATTCCCTAGAATCCAAAGCTTTCATTAGAGTAGACCCATAAACTCTCTGCTTTTCCAGTTCTTTCACAAAACGCTTCCTAGAGAAAACAACCTTCATGGAAGATCACTCTACAGTCCCCTGCACCTCTGAAGTCTATCAACGGGATCAAGACAAGACCAGGACGCCATGCAAAGGATTACATCATTTCTACCCACTGTATAACGTCATAGCTTCAGATTTCATCCCAAGGTGTATAAGAAATAGGCCATGTTGAATCTGTTAGTCTATTATGAACAAATGCTACTGATGTTTCTGTCATGCAGTGCCTCTTACAATAATGATGATGATAATAATAATTTAAAAAATAATCTCACCTGGGAAATCAACTCTATACTCTAATGCTAGAAATGGCTTTTTCTGAGAACTGGTAAGGAACTTCCTTCCAAATGGCGAGACTTAGATACAGGACTTTGTCTCCTTTTGGCTCTGATTGTCAAGAAACTCAAGTCATCTTTGAAACAAATACAGCAACTATGAGAACTTTTGCAGCCCTACTTTCTTACCTCAATTTCTTACTTTTTTTTCTATTTTCCCTTGTTTCTGATTTTGCTACTCATAATTATTTTACAACAGTCATGCTTCTTGTAAGCCTCTCCAGATGTTCTTCATAACAAAAAGGGATAGAAATAAACAAATCAACAAATTATAAAACGGCTCTAGTGGGGCTGATTTGAGCAGTGAGTTTTGGGGATGAAATGCACTAAGTCCAGAGGTTCTTAACCTTGGGTGTGTGGATGGGCTTCTGAGAAACCTTGAACCTCTTGAAAGAGAATGCAAAATCACAGGTGCTTTTTCCCTGGGTCTCCAGCTTGCACAGGCACCTTTTAAGGTTAAGAAACACTGCCCTAGGTCTCAACAGCAGGGGAAGACATCTAAGTGGAGCAAGGATAGAGAGCCAGTGAGGTATAACAAAAGGCTACGTCAGCCCTGGGCTTGTAACAACCCACTGTTTTGGTGAGCAGTCTTTCTTATCCGAGTTGGACCATGGCATTATTCATTTGGTTGTGTATTAACCTACCAGATGGTCTGTTGTAGTTAACAAGGGCCGGCTGCTGTTGTTGCTGCGTCTGTGGTTGCTGCTGCTGCTGCTGTGGCTGCTGTTGCTGCTGCTGCTGCTGCTGTTGCTGCTGCTGTTGTTGCTGCATGCCAGGCAACGTCCTTTTCCCCTGGACTGCAAGCTGCAGCGTTTCAGGGAGGGGCTGGCCCCGGGCCAGCATTTTATAAGCTAAAATCTGAGCTCGAAGCTGATGCAGCTGGACAGGACTGAAAGGTGAGGGACCTCTGTTGGGCTGGCTCATGGCCTGCGGATCACCCGGGATGAGGGCCCCTGGCTGGCTTGGTGGCATCTGAGGTGGAGTTGGGCCTCCTCCAGACATAGGGCTGGAGACGTGCTCTGGGGCTCCTAATGGAGATGGGTGTGGTGACATATAACCTAAAATAAAATACAAAAGGAAATCACAGGCTGCCCCCGACAACCCTGAAAGACAGATATCCCTGAATACAATTTAAATACAATTTATTAAATTGTCTACAGCAACACTTTCTGACAGAAATTTAAATGACATATCATTTATTAATTATATGGAGTTTAAGATCTTTACATATTAATATGTGCTTTATATATATGTAAAATTTAAAATTTTCTGGTAGCCACTTTAAAATGTTAAAAAAAAAAGCAGGTAAAGTTAATTTAAATGTATTTTACTTAAAGCAACATATCCAAAACATCATTTTAAAATGTAAAAATTGTTGATGAGATATTCTACATTCTTTTTTTATACTAAGTCTTTGAAATCCACTAAATATTTTACACTTAAAGCACATCTCAATTCGAACTAACCACACTTCAAGTGATCAATAGCCACATGTGTCCTAGAAGGTAAACTGTTAGTGGTTGTTGTTCCTCACTAACCAAGGGACAGTACTGAATGGTAAAAGTAGCTCCAACTGCGAGAACAAAACCTGATATATCTCAATGGGGAATAAAGAATTTCTTAGGTGAAGAGTGAACACTTGGTTTATTATTATGCATGTTATGAATAACTTGCGATTATTGAGTGCCTGCATGTTGTAGGTACTATGCAAGGAGTTGACTTGCACTCAGCGGTCACAATTGGGTTCTCCCTAGTAGCAGAGTCTTATTTAAGGATTGAGTACTGGTAATTTACTGAGAAGGTGAGGGGACACTAATAGGGGTGTGAAAAGGTAATATAAGGAAGGGAAGGCAGCCAATAAAGGGGGGTATTTTCAAGCCAGCTGCTGCAGTGGGTACCTGAAGATTAATTCAGTGCAGAAACTCTAGAATATATAGTAAATAACTTGCCTCCAAATTATTTCAGGAAAGGGGTAAAGAAGCTGGGGTATTTATACTCCTGTAATCAGTAGTCACTGGTTAAGTCACTGGTTATGACTAATGCCCTAAAGATTATTATTCTCCAGGGACTTTGCCATATGTGGGAAAGGTAGGTGTCGGTAGATGGAAGTGAACCAAGACAGTGGTTCTGGGCACAGGAAATCAGGCTGGTGGGGGTATAGAAATGGTAAGGGGAATCAAGAAGATATGGGTAGAACATACATTATTTCTTCAATCCTTACAAAAACCCTAAAAGATATATACTGTTACCACATTTTTTAAAACGAGGAAAATGAGGGTCAGAGAGTAAACCAGTTACCCAAAGTCACACAATTAACTCTCGGGAGCTTTAAGATTTAAACAAAGGTCTGTCTGATTCCAATGCATATGCCCTTTCCATGATCTAATACAAATTTGGTTATATGAAAATAAGTCAGGGACTTGAAAGTTTCAAAAACCTAGAACCACTTGTGATATAACATAAAAATGAGAGTAAACTGTTTGGTTTATAAGAGATCTAAATGGTTATAAGAACACTTTTCTGGGGAAGAAAAATCAGAATGCACAAAAAACCTCAAGGGACTTATTTCAGGAGATGACCTGCATAGCTTGGCCATAGAATTCCTAGAAAAACATACGACTGAACATTGTTGGAGGGAGATCCAAGATGAAGGAAAGAACAAAGTGGCCTAAAGCAATCCAAAAGGTGTCCTTGAGCTGAAACAAAGTGCCAATTAATCAAGTCAAAGGTGTCCCAGAATATGGCATTACATGCATAGATGAAAAGTCTCTGCCCTTTAACAAATGTAATCGTGTCACAGTTCTCACAAAGGTCATCACATAAGTGTTTATTAAATTCCGGCTGCATGCTCGAACCTAAGAAAAATTTGAACTGAAAGAGCTCTGTGCGTCTGCAGAATCACAGAGGCTGGAGAATATATGACTGCCACCAACTGGGGATTCACCATCATAATTCACAAGACCACAGAAAATAAAAGATTCAGTTACTTTTATCTCCAATTGCCATTTGGAGAGGGAGGCAAATTTAGCGTGATCCCCTAAACCAAGAATGGGTTTTGCTCCACCAACTGAAGAGAAGTAGAACTCTATTCAGGAAAATCCTGCCCTAAAGGTAAATAGATGAATTGCTAAATTTCATTCCACAAATCCCTACTCTGTGAGGAAGCACAAACACCATGAAGTGATTAGGGTTTGAGTTGGTTATATAAATTAGCCAAGAAAATTCCCTTGAAAGCTTGCAAGACTAGCAGAAATTTAAATCCCGACATGTTGTTATTATAACAACAAACACTTAGAGAATATCAATAACAGACACTTAACTGCAGCATACATTCTTCTTTAAGAAGGCTTAACATTAACCTCTTCGTTGTAACGCTAGTACAAAATGGTAGTCTGTTCATTATCATGTCTTTCTGGCCAGCACTGAGTCTACCATAAGAAGAAAAATCTTTCCACCAAAGCTACTAACATTTTCACAGTAGAAAAGATACGACCAGGGCTTAAAATTAGTCATATGTTTCCTGATTTCTGGTCTTTCCTATTTCCTAGGGTCATCAATTACAATCTCACTCATGGCAAATCATAAGATGCCTAATACAGTGAACCAAAATATTAGGCAATCTAGTCTCAATTCAACTGTGTAACACTATTTCTTAAATCACTCTTTTAAATTATGAACAAGGCAACATTATGAAGGTGAGACAGTTAGATTAAGCATAAGAATTCAGACTCTGAAAAAAAGAATTGGTCACTGGAAAATCAATACAAATTCTTACCTCAAATTTGATCAAAAAATTGAGAGTGAGATAAAAATCATATTTGAGTTAGTCAATACAACAAAATTTTACCTCAAATTTGATCAGAAGAAAACGGAAGTGAGAAGAATTATTTCCCAGAATTTGTAGGGGATGTGAATAGAATCATTCTGTCACAGTACGGTATTAAAAATAGACATTTTTATTTCTACATGAATAGCATCCCATAAAACTTGAGGAAAAACAGAATCTAGGTGATACAACAACATCACATATTTTGGTAATTATCTTTAGTTGAGAAAACAGAGTGAAGAAATTGCCTGAGAGTGAATATACATTAGTCTGTAGGATGACAGTGTTGATGCAGATTCTGCTCTTTTTGGAATCTTGTTGGATTTGCTTGTTTGAAAGTAGTCAAAAAGTGGCACTTTTCTTTCCCTCGTCTTCAAGGGCTATTATCTCCCCAGTTTCACCTTGCCTCAGAGAGATGCAATAACCTCTCTCCTATTAATAATCTTGAACTTCTAAGAGCCAATTTTATATGAATTTTCTCTACACACACACAAACACACACACGCTACTTAAATATATACCCGCCTTTGAAGGGTTTCTACCCAATGGACTAAAAATAAACAATGTTATCACTGGGACCATGAGGTCCACAATTCAGTATTTATTGAAGGAAATGGCTTTGCTTCTTGACCAAGACCCTAAAATCACCTAATAGGTTGCTAGGTAGTTAAAGCTCGCAGCCTTCCAGTCAATACCACATCTCTCTGTTCCTGTGTTTTTATATTAATAAATGGCTTTTCACAATGAGTTTTTTAAAGATACGTGCTATTACCAAGTCTAAATTCTTTTTAGATCATTCTATAAAATAGGACTGCATTATACTAATACTGCTTTATTAAAAAATATACTCTTAAATAACTCCTTCCTCAGCCTACAATGCACTTTACTATTTTAGAGAATATTACATGTTAATTCTGATTCCCTTTAATGCAGACCTTTGCATTTAAAGTTATTATACTTCACTGAAATTATATAAAAGTTGAGATCATTTTAAACTGTTGACTCTAATACACAAACTTCCACACCTAATTGAACAAAATTTACTAATATCTATCTAGCCATGTGCTAGATATCATGCCAAGTGTTGTGGATTCCAAGATAAATAAGACATCATTCTTAAGTTGAAGAGGCGAGCCAAGTGATCACAGAAATAAAAGTAAAAATGCTCTCAATTACGATTTGTGCTTTTAAAGTGGTTTTAGTTTTCAGGTTTTCCTAGGACTCCACTATTAGAGCTACTGCCACAACAGGAGCAGAAAAAGTAAGCACCTGGCTTCAAGAATCACTAAACATTACTCATCTATACCTCCCAGGTATTAAAAATAAGGGTTTAAGACCAGGCATGGCGGCTCATGCATGTAAATCCCAGCACTTTGGGAGGCTGAGGAGGGTGGATCACCTGAGGTCAGGAGTTCAAAGACCAGCCTGGGCAACATGGTGAAACCCTGTCTCTATTAAAAATACAAAAATTAGCTGGGTGTGGTGGCACACGCCTGTAGTCCCAGCTACTCAGGAGGCTGAGGCAGGAGAATCGCTTGAACCCGGGAGGCAGAGGTTGCAGTGAGCTGAGATCATGCCACTGCACTCCAGCCTGGGCAACAGAGGGAGACTGTGCCTCAAAAACATAAATGAATAAATAAATAAATAAAGGCCTATATTAGCTCCATGAACATACTTGGCCCCTTCAAATTTAAATGATAAGCCTGGAAATATTGTCTTACTTCATTCATAAGAGTGGATGAGTCAAATTTGTTCTTCTTGTACTACAAAAAGGCCAAGTGCTTTAGGCTGCTCTTCTGACATGGTCAAGATTCTATGAGTTATCTACAACAATTACGCCTGCCTGCCACCAAAATTCAGATAAGAGTCTGGGATGTTCAAAAGCCTGTTCAAATACTAGTGGGGAGGCACTCCTATGCCTCTATGACTTGCCTATTTATATTTCAGAAAGAAAACAACAATGCATAGACTTCTCTAAACCCTCACAGCCAAGTCTTCCCTCGAGTGGATGGATATCTGATCATGGATAGAGGAAACACACACATTAATTACACAAGATTATATACAGAAACACATAAACCATAAACCTTGAATTGGAATATCTATATATTAATGTCAATTAGTGATAGATTAACTCATGTCTGTCATATGTTGAAATGACCACATAATGACTGAAATCAGGCTACATTGTATTAAAAGGCTTTGAGGTACCTGAATAGTTTTCAACAGTGCAGAAAAGCAAGAGGACTTGTTACGTATGAAGAAGAAAAGAAATATTCCATATACTGATTTAGCCATTGTTGTGAGTTGAATTGTGTTCCCCCTCCTCCAAATATGTTGAAGTCCTAACCCCTAGTACCTGGGAATGTGCCTTACTTTGAAATAGTTTTGTTTTGTTTTGTTTTGTTTTGTTTTGTTTTTTGAGATGCAGTCTTGCTCTGTTGCCAGGCTAGAGAGCAATGGTGCGATCTCGGCTCACTGCAACCTCTGCCCCCGGGTTCAAGCAATTCTCGTGCCTCAGCCTCCCGAGTAGCTGAGACTACAGGCACGCGCCACCACGCCCAGCTGATTTTTGTATGTTTACTAGAGACGGGGTTTCACCATGTTGACCAGGATGGTCTCGATCTCTTGATCTCATGATCCGCGCACCTCAGCCTCCCAAAGCGCTCGGATTACAGGCTTGAGCCACCAGGCCCGACCTGAAACAGTATTTTTGTAGACGTAATCATGTTAAGATGAGGCCATACTGCATTAGGGAAGGCCCTAATCCAATGAATGTTCCCCATAAAAAGAAGAAAATCTGGACACAGACAGACACACAGGAAAAATATCATGTGGATACTAAGGCAGAGATTGCAGTGATGCATCTGCAAGTCCAGGAACGCCAAGGATTGTTGGCAACTACCAGAAACTAGGAATAAGCAAGGAAGGATTCTTCTCTAAAGCCTTCAGAGAGAGCATGGCCCTGCTGATGCTTTGATTTCAGACTTTGCCTCCAGAATTATATAAGAGAATACATTTCTGTTTGCGGTAATTTGCTATGGCAGCCCCAGCCACCCACCAGAAATGACACGTAATTTCACTGCCAGATAAAGCTGCCTTATAGACAATGGATAAGCATGCAATTCATGGGACACAGGTGGTTCACCTTACCTTCACATCTACACTGTTGCTGGGAAGCAGGCCTAGATTCTCTTTCTGGCCCTGTCACCGATTGGACATGTCAACTTTGCAAAACAAAGTACATTGTCCAGCTTTATCTTCTCTATCTATAAAACTGGGATAACATAATTTACCTTAAAAGATCACGATAAAAATTCTGGATAAAGTACATAGAGCTCTTTGCAGACTGCTTGGACACATGGTGGCTAGTAAAATTACCAGGACTTCGGAAATAAAATTTCCCACATAAATCATCAGGTTGTCTTGGTGAGGATGGAGGTAGATTTCTATAAGGAAGAGAAACCTGCTGGGTTCAATCTTCCTTAGACACATTCTTTGGAAGTCATAATTAAAATATCCAACAGGAAAGACTGAAAGACTATGCTGGGGAACCAGTATCAGGTGTGCAGCGGACACAAACCTTGGCTGTGTTGATCCATTGGACTCTGGGGAGGGCCCATGCCCGGGTGAGGTGGCCGCATACCAGTGCCCTTCATGGATCCACAATGGATGTCTTCTACAATCCCCTTGTCATGAATACCATCGATGGGCTGAAACATTTAAAGGACATTAGTTAGACACCTCTGTAAGGTAAAATATTTCTATTTGGAGTTTTCAGACCCCTTCCTAAGTTCTTCAAAAGTGTGGCACAATCATTTACTACCCATTCTAGAGTTAAAAAAAAAGAGACTAAACCAAAAGGATCGGCGAACTATCTGTAAGTCAAATGTTAAGTCTTTAAACAGTGGAGGGTTGTTTTTTTTTGTTTGTTTTTGTTTTTGTTTTTGTAATATCAAAACAGGCCATGAAGATGAAGTCCTGGTCACAAGGTAGACAAATATAGGCTATTTTTCCATACCCTGGTAAGTAATCTTGAAACCTGTTGTATGTTGAAGTTAGTCTGAAGTCTGAAGGAAGGCTGTTTGACGCATCTGTGATGATCCAGTTTTTTGGTCATTTTTCTTCATTGGAAGGGAAGGAATGATGGAAAGTTTAAAAGTTGAAACCACAGGGTTCCATGACAGTTGGAAAGAGAGGAACAGACAGGACAGAGTTGTGAACGGGGGCGGGGGGAGGTAAATACTGAAAGGGAAAGTGTGTGCAATAGATAAAGCTGCACTACAGAGCGAGGAGGAATGGAAAAGGTTAAAGGCACAGTTTGGAAATAAATAATGAACACAGGGGCTGGACCCAAAACTTGAGGCATAATACGTGACAAACATGCAATAAACAGCTATTGAATTGACATTAATCCAATCCAGAATTGGGCAATGAAGCATGTGTTTGAAAAACGAAAAATCTATTCCTCCCCAAACTGTAATAGCAATTTTCAAAACAGCCTGAAAGAAGTATTTCCAGGAGTTTATAGAAACCAAATGACTTCAAGCAAGAAAGTATGAGTGTTTGCAGTTTTGGAGAAAAGAAAGTTAATTTCTGCAGAGTCAAAAGTATTCACTTGAAAAGAGGAAAAATGTATCATAAAGAGGATGTTTGGAAGAAAAATGGGAAGAATCTGGTATAAAGAGTGTCACTGAGTCTGTTAAATAGTAATAATAGAGAGGAAATCAAAGCAACACAGCAGATGTATTTAGGCCACTTGTTTATTTATTTCCAGTAATGTTGAAAAGCAAAAAGCTGAAGCCTCAGAGGGAGAAGGAAGAATAAGAGAAGAAATAAAGCTGCCTATAAAAAGAATGGAAAAAAGTGAAGGCATCTGGTCAGCAGGTGTGAGCTCTAAACCCTCACCCATGTCCTCACACAGGGAACTATCTGAGGGGCTGGGGCTAAGGAGACGCAGGATGGCAAAAAATGCAAAACTCACAGAATGCGAGCAAAGCAAAACAAAAAAAGGGAGTATTTAAGAGGGTAGAGAGAATAAGAGAAAGTGTAATAAAAATGCTAGGACATAAAATGAAGGGATCAGAAGAGATAACAATTAATAAAAACAATCCAGGAGAAAAACATAACACTGACCCAACACTCACACACCGAATTTTTAACAGCTAAAGAACAATAAAGTTTAGCTGAGTGTTTCCCTCACGTATTATCTTTCACTCTGAAGGTGAGACATCTTCAAATTATTCTGAAATTATGTAAGCCACTTAGAGGAAGGTTTACAACTCTTTGATCAGATCCAGAATATAGCTCCCAAATTAATCTAAACACAAAACAATTTCAGGACTTGGATATGTCAATATGTTCAACAGGTCCCCTGAAAAATATGACATGGAAAACGAGCAGCTTTATTTCCCTAGATCTCTGACAAGCTAACAAATTTATCTGTTAAAAAAGGAGACAGAAAACTAGGGAATGTTACAGGGATATCCATAATATATTGTTAAATGAAAAAAGAAAGTTACAGAGTAATTAACAGAGACAATATGATTCCATAATAATAAAAGAAAAGTAACAAAAAAACACCAATATATACATATCTGTGCTTACACGGTATTTTTAATGAACACAAGGAAAAGTAAGATCGAAAAAGCATGTACAACAAGCTCTTACTTGGGGTGAAGGTAGGATTATCTGTTTATCTCAGTATTGTTTTCCTTTTCCAAATAACCATATATTACTTTCCTGATTTGAAAAATCATCAAATTACAACACTTTTAAACAAAAGGATCTCCCCTTTTGGGCTCTGATGGCCTACCCTAAAACTGACCTAAAGTCCTACGTAACTGGAGGAAAGACTTGCTCTTTTCTGTGGTAATCTTTTTGTCTTAAGCCAGGATCTTCCAGGGCTTGTCTACTGTAATGGTTCATTTTATGTGTCAACTTGACTGGGCCTCAGGTGCCTAGATATTTGATTAAACATTATTTCATGGGTATGTCTGTCAGGGTATTCCTGAATGATATTATCATTTGAATTGTTAGACTGAATAAATCAGATTGCCTCCAGCAATGTCGGTGGGCCTCATCCAAAATCCATGGAGGGCCAGAATAGAAAAAAAAAAAAAAAAAAAAGCTAGAGGAAAGAAGAAGCTTTCTCTCTGCCTGACTGCTTAAGCTGGGTCTTCTCCTGCCCTCAGACTTGAACTTACTCCATTGACTCTTCTGGGTCTTTGGACTCAGACTGGAACTCACGTCATCAGTTCTCCTGGTTCTCAGGCCTGTAGACTCACACTGGAACTATACCGCAGGTTCTGCTTGGTGACTGCAGATAATAGAACTCTCGGCTTCCATAATTGTGTGGGCCAATTCCTCATAATAAGTCTCTTTTTACATATATCTCGATCTCCTATTGGTTCCGTTTCTCTGGAGAATCCTAATGAATATACCTACTCAATGTCAAGAAGCAGCGCTGCCACCCTATCCACCTGTGCTATCATCCCAAGGAGTGTAAAACCTCTACATGTCTCATTAGGCAAAACCTTCAGGTAGTATGTAATGTCCTCATAGATTTTTCTTGGCTATTGCTTACTTTCAAAGCAAACTGTCACAGAGGATCTTGTTTACTTTCTCAAAAGGCTGTTCTCTCTTCTTTGTATCTCCTGTGAAGGCATAATGCCAAGTTGTACAGATATGATCATCCCCACAGCAACAATCCAAGCCTCATAAATAAAGGATAATTATAACCTTAGTCCAGAAATAAACAGCTGGACGTGAGCTCTGCAAAAATCAGAATCTTCTTCCAAAACCAGAATAAAAGTGCTTCACAGAGAGACAGCAATGTGCATTTTAAGGATTCCCTAGAAACCATTTAATTTCAATAAAGCCCTTTTCAAAAAATCCTTTAGATAAGGACTTTTTCCTTTTACTCTTTGGGATCTAATTTTTGTTAATAAATGTCAACCTTTTTAGGAAAGAATAATTTTCAGTAGTACGTTCATTAGTGGGTAAGTTACTTAACACAGATAGGAAAAAATTAGACTTATAGACTAATATACTAATTTACCAAGACAAAAATACCTTCAACCCACAAATCACACGATCTACTTATCAGAACTGCATAGTCTATCTCAGTATTTTAAAAAGCCAACATCTGATCTTCATAACTGGTGCAACATCTGCAGCAATGAAAGTACCTCACAATATGCGTTTTTAATAATATATGAGATACATAAGACAAAGATCTTGCATGATTTTCTTGTTAACAACAGTAGAAAGGGGGATGGAGTTATCAGAAAGATTAGCCATCCACTTATCAGAAGTTGAGTTTGAACGGGAGAACAAACTCTTACCTTATGCATTTGATGCATGCCTTCCTGTGGGAAGTCTGTGGACCCCATCGTCGGCATAGGATGGGAGACACTCGGAGGTCCAGGACTTGGCCCCATCATGCTGTGGACGGAACCTGGGGATGGTCCTGGTCCTGGACTAGGCCCGAGAATTGGCCCAGGGGAAGGCCCAGGCCCCGGCGAAGGCCCTGGGTGGGGCATCGCACCAGGGTCTGTGGGCGTGGACATCTACTTCTCCTGTCTCTGCCAGTCAGTAGAGTAATGCTAAGCTGAACAGCAGAAAAAAGGAAGGCATGTTTTAAATATGATGTTAAGATCAGAATAAAACAGTTGTTAGCATTTGATGGTGCCATTTCTGTAACAAACATCAAACAGAGCTGCCCTGTCTAGTCCAGATGTTTGAGTGAGTGTGATATACATCCATCTGCCCTAGTCTTTATGAAGACCACTCGTTTAAAAAAACGCACACGCTAAATGATTCCCCAGAAAAATATAAATCATCTAAGATACAAAAAGACTCACTGGAGAAACTCAAATTTAACACATAAGCAGAATTCTAAACAAGTTTGAAATTTATTACTGAAGTCAACAGATGCTCTCCATTACTTACTGCCTTGGACACCTTACAAGTCATTAACCCCCACAAAGCCATTAAAATACAGAACCCTTTAAAAAGTATCCAACCAAGACTCATTTTCATAAGTGAGTGGGCATTCAAAACTTGAACATAAACAGGGAAAAATACAATCTTCTAATTTGAGAATGAAAGAGAAGTCCCAATCATGAAAAAAGCAAAGGCTATAGGAATCAGACAAATATGGGTTCAAATACTTATATATGCAATTACTAGCTACGTTATTTAACGTTTCTTCTTTTGAGATTTCGATGCAATGACACGTGTGAAAAACACAGCTGTAGTCTCAGCACAACAAACGGCCACCCTTACTTAGCATTACTTACCCCACCAACTGCACTCTACCAGAAGTGATCAGGAGGGACAGTTTAAGATGTGATCCTCTTGCCAGCTAATTAATTGAAGCAGGGACCCCTCAGACAGTTAAAACCAGGGATTTGTCCCAGACCTGGCTCTGGTCAAGAATCCTTGAGAGAAGTCATCCATGACTACTGGATCAGAGCTCACCACAGATGAGGTGTGGAAATTCTGGTTCTACAATTTCAGCAGAACTATATTCCACCACCCACACTCTAAGGCTTCTTGGCATCCCCATTGGAAATGCCTCATAGAGTGGGTACAACTGCATCTTGGATATGAGCCAGAATGAGTAAATAAGCTGTTTTCCACATTGTGATAGAGATCAATGATGCCAGCAAGATAGCCGAATACCACTAGCAACAGTAATTGTTCTATATTATGATGTTACCTTGGAGGCACACACCTGTACATGGAGAAACTTTTTGCTGTCAGCCTCACAAAATACAGAATGACATACCCTAAGTGATTTGCTTACCCATTGTTTAGTGGCAGAGATGGAATGAAACCATGGTGGCCTAGTCACCATAGCAGGGCTCTTTACCCACAGTGGAATGATGGGCTGGAGGGGCAGTACACAAAACACATTCTTTCCACTCCTAGCGACCCATCACTTGCACTGAATCTCTAGAGTATGAGGGCCATGAAGGCAGGCCATGCTCGGTTTCCCTTCCATGTTCCCAGCACCTCAACCTGCATATAGTCAGAGCTCAAAAATTATCTGATGAATCAACTGCAGAGTAAATTTCAAGGGCCAACTATTAATAAAATCAACTTTTTAATTTTAACTTTAATTTTTCATATTTTTAGAGACAGGGCCTCTCTCTGTTGCCCACGCTGGAGGACAGTAGAGATCATGGCTCATTGAAGCCTCAAACTCCTAGGCTCAAGTGATCCTCCCCCACCAGCCTCCCAAGTAGCTAGCACTACAGGCGGCGCCACCAGGTCAAACTAATTTTTTTTTATTTTTTGTAAAGACAGAGTCTCACTCTATTGCCCAGGCTGGTCTTGAACTCCTGGCCTCAAGTGATCCTCCCACCTCGGCCTCCCAAACCACTGGGATTATAGGTGTGAGCCACTGTAGCCAGCTTCAGTTAATTTTATAAATAAAAACCACAGAGTCGTCAGTGTTTGAGTTGTGTTCCCACAAAGAAATCCTTAAAGTGTAGGCAAGAATTTAGGCCATTTTGACAAGCAAAGGAGAGCTAAAACAGGAAGAAGTCAAAGGCTACTTCAGAGTGATCATAAGCAGGGGATCAAACCAGGACTAAGGGAACTCAGTGCAAGCGGCTTCTAAACAACAGGGGAGCCTCAACAGTGAATTACAGCCTTGAATTCACTAGAGAGCCCAATGTTATTATTTATTCTTTGTGATGAACAAAGCAGACGGAACTTTTTTCTTTTTTTTTTTTTTTTGCTTTCCACCACCTCACACAGGTTCAGTCAGCATTTTAAATTTAGGAAGCTGACGTCAATTCAGGGCTACTACAAGATATAATGCTCTTTCATGTATATCAGCACACTAATACACCCTTTTATTTTTTAGTGAATAAAAGGAAATTGCTTACTTCCTGTTATGGTTTACATTGAAATCAGCTTCAATAGGTATTAAAGTAATATACCACAAGTTTGAACAATGAAGATACAAATACTGAAGTTAGTTAGGCTGATATGCCTATGTTTAATATAATTGACGTGTATTAAATATGAAATTCTAATATATATCAGCCCATAACACTACTTTCCGCATGCATTATCATTTCCACCTGGGAATCTCAGAGAATGTTGTAATGACTCATATATAGTCCCATAAAAATGCTCCTCATTTTTTTTTGTTAAAGGAAACTATTAAAAACGTCTTAGAGGGAAAACATGTTAGAAGGGAAGTGGAAAATTACGGGCATATAATTGGAATGTTAATATAGGAACATGTTATATAGGAAACTATTTAATAAGAAGAGAACCTCAGATGCCTGGACTTCAATGAATGCGTGTGGCTCAGACTAACAGTACAGTTTAACAAATGAAGAAATGCAACCTGTGCCATATAACTAATGAATGGCAGAGATCTGGACTCTCATAGAACGTGATGTGATATTCACTGATGTCCCACTGGGAGCTGAGAGACCTGGGTTCTGGTCTCAGGGTCACCAACAACTCTGGGGCCCTGGGAAAAGTGCCTCTCTTCTGGGGTCTTGACTTCCTCTAAGCTCAGGATAAGAGTATCTCAAAGGTCCCTTCCAGCTGTCCATCCATGACTTGATGCCTGCTGCCTCCAGAGCATCTTGAAGACTTCATCCAAACCTGTGTGCTGCAAAGTCCATTAATGGACTTCCAAGGCAAAATCAGGGCTGCCCTAGGATCTGCTGTGGCTACCATCACCCAAGTATACCCAAGGGGAGGACTCTCTAAGATGGGGCCTATACTCCTGGCCTCTTATTCTTACTCTTCATTTCGGGTGGCAACTTTATTTTACAGTTCAAGTATGTAATTAAACTTTCCCACAGTATGAAGAAACCTGGGGAAATAAATTAGAAAGAGGTGCTAGTCTCAAGTAGCACATCATTAGTAAGTTAGTACAGTTAAGGTTTAAAGTCCAGTATTGGCCAACTCCGCTTCTCCCTCACCAGCCCCGCCGGTATCCCCTGGACTCTCTGCCCCTTTCTTCTCCAAAGCACTAATGAGACAATAGAGATAGGGTGGTGATGAGAGCAGTAAGGATAGTAGGGTGGGCTGGAGGAGAGGGTCCAGATGGACTTCACAGGGCAGTAGTAGGTCTGCTCACATGATAACACACAAAATCTATTTTTATTTTGTGTTGGGAGAAGGAGGGAGTTTCACGTTGTCACAGAAAAGAACCACCTGTTCCACAATTATGTGCCTGTGGTTAACAACATAATGACAAAAACGTATCTGGAGAAAGGGGGGCACAGCAACCTCCCCATACACATGCATTGCTGGTCCCCACCCTCCCCCAGACCAGGACTCCCTGAGGGCCAAACCACTATGTTCTTAGGCAAGAATTTCTCAGCAGTATACTGTCTTGATTTCGTCCTTACTTCCCACTTTCCTACATTCACAACTAGAGAGTGTGTGTTTTTAAAAAGAAGAGGCCCCAGAGGAGCTTCCCAGAGCTCCAAACACCACAGTCATCCTCCCTCAGCCCAAATCTCCATCCATCCTCTGCCCTTAGCTGAAAGGCTGAGCAGAGCCATCTGCATATTTTTTTTTTTTTTTTTTTTTGAGACGGAGTCTCGCTCTGTCGCCCAGGCTGGAGTGCAGTGGCACAATCTCGGCCCACTGCAAGCCCCCCCCCCCGGGGTCACGGCATTCTCCTGCCTCAGCCTCTCCGAGTAGCTGGGACTACAGGCGCCCGCCACCACGCCCGGCTAATTTTTTTTGTATTTTTAGTAGAGACGGGGTTTCACCGTGGTCTCGATCTCCTGACCTCGTGATCCGCCCGCCTCGGCCTCCCAAAGTGCTGGGATTACAAGCGTGAGCCACCGCGCCCGGCCAGCCATCTGCATATTAAAAGGAGTTCAACTTCATGGAATTTTAAGGGTCACCACACCAACCATGACAAAACTTGTGTCTTACAGTCTAATTGTAATCAACAGAAACACCAAAGACCCCCACATGTGGAGCAATATTTGAACACGCCTACATGTGTTTCCTAATAATTCTGGTGATTTGAAGAGACATTTTACCACAACCCCACTGAAAAGATGAGGGAAATGAGGCAGAAAGGGAAAACATGGCTTGCCCAAAGTAACATCTGCAACAGGAGAGAAACCGCAGGCAGAACCTTGCATCCCTTGATTCCCAGCCCAACACTCAGCTATATTACACGGATCAAGCCAGCCATGTTTCCACCAGAGTTTTCACCAGGCCAGAGCAATATGCAGGGGGAGAAAGCAGAAGCCAAAGAAAAAAAAGTCAGAAACAATGGAAGGGATATCTTGCAAGGACTAGGCTTTGGTTGTGATAATACATTAACTTATCACAGGCTAGAGAAGTAAAGAGAAGCCCTGGAATATGAAATGAAGACAATGGCATACACTGAAAAGGTCGATGATGTTTTAGTTACTTATTCCCTACCATACCGAGTATCTACTAGGTACAAGGCATGCAGGTGGTACAAAAATGAGTAGAAGGCTTACCCCACAACTCTGGAAGTCTGATAGGGAAATCAGACTTGTGTGTAAGTAGCAACAAGAGAAAAATATTGAAAGATCCTGCAGGACACAGAGGGGTACAGCCAAACTATCCGACACAGTCACAGAATGGGAGACATTACTTTTAGCTCAGAGAGTAGAGGAGAGAAAGGAATTAGGTAAAGTGTAATGCAGAAGGTAGCATTTCAGCAAGGCCTTTAAGTTTAAAAAAAAGAAAAAAAGTCCCCTAGAAACTTGGTTTCTAGTCGCAGAGTTTGGGGCAGCACACCAACCTTGACAATATCTCTTAAATTGCTCTTCACCAAACTTCCTAAGAAAGCACAAGGAAGGCCAGGCGTGGTGGCTCACGCTTGTAATCCCAGCACTTGGGGAGGCCGAGGCGGGCGGATCACGAGGTCAGGAGATC